>NC_134357.1:421978225-422326334 GCF_048569485.1 Anomaloglossus baeobatrachus
CGGTTCCCCGGTTCGGTACCGGCGGGCCACCGCCCGACCCTGGTCCATACGGTTCCACCGGCTGTAATCCCAGCTCCTGCAGGCGGCCACCACTGTCTGCCTCCTTGCCAATGGCGACTGGGCTTCGACCAAGCCACCTGGTAGTCTCTTGGCAGGCCTGGACACCGGACTGCCCGTGAGCTTGACTGCTCTCCACCTCCTCCAGACTACTCTGCACTGTCAACTAACACGCCTCCAGGCCTGTGAACTCCTTAGTGGGCGGAGCCAACCACCTGGCTCCGCTTCCTGGTGTGGACATCAAACCTGGAGGGTGGTGACAAGGTATTTAGTTTGACTGATGTCACCTAATCGGGAGGGGGGTGTGGTGTTGTGTGTGACTACCTGGGACGACCTGACTAGTCCAGGGCATCACACATCCACACGTAGCAGGGAAGGAGGATGGCAAATGAAAGAAGATAGGAGGCGCCGGATCAAGATCAGCAATGCAGATGAGTATAATAAAAGAGATTTTTCACTTTCTATAGAGCATCCTGGGCTCTTATATGCAGTATTCTAGAATGCTGTGTATAAGAGCTTACTAGTGTTGGCCGCAGCTTATAGGGGACAAATTTGGTGACAGGTTTCCCTTAATATAAAAGGAAACTCAGGTTTTTGTTATGGAAACTGAGAGCAGCATAATACAGAAATAAAAGAAACTGGAAAAGACAACGGAAGCAAAATGAGGGGCACTGCAGCCAGAAACTTGAGATGCTGCCCCCTGACTGCTGGCCCCTATGCATGTTTAAACAGAGGTCTCCCCCTGGAAAGACACTGACCTGCCGCCCCCGCCTTCTGTGGTGTGACTGGCCTAAGCCCCGCCTCCTGGATACATATCACTGTGCTGCCCAGCTTCCGGCCTCTCTGCTGCAGAACCCGGACCTGTTTGGGCGGCCGGACACAGGGACCCGCTCCTGGAGGCGGTAAGAGAGCTATCAGCAGGGAGGTAAGCGTTTCAGCTCACAGCGCTGTTAGCTGTGAGCGGCTCCCTCTCTGCTGAAGCACAAGCGATGTGTGCCGGTGAGCGCGGCGTTCTAAGGGAACTACCCGCCCGCTGGTCCGCTTGTGCTCGCCATTATTTAACACCCTCCCCCCCCCATCCTCCCTCCCTCCCTCCCTCTATCCTTCCCTAAAATCAGCATGGAGGAAAGCGTCCTGCTCACGGCGCTTTTAGCTGTGAGCGGCTCCCTACATGCTGAGGCACAAGTGACATGTTCCGGCGAGCGGCGTTCTGAGGGAACTACCCGCCCGCCGGTCAGCTTGTGCTCGCCGTCAATCTGCCCAAACCTAACCTCCCCCCCCCCCCTTTTCAGCAGGGAGGGAAGCGTGCTGCTCATGGCATTGTTAGCTGTGAGCGGCTCCCTCCCTGCTGAGGCTCAAGTTATGTGTGCCGGCGAGCGGCGTTCTGAGGGAACTGCCCGCCCGCCGGTTAGTTGGAGTTGCTGTTAAATTTAAAAAGGAGCGCTTCGCGCTCTTTTTCTACGGCGCCGCCCGCCCGCCGCCCTATCACTGCCGGCACGGGGGGGGGTGGAGTACGGGGGCGATCTGTGGGTTGGTGCGGTCCCTGTTGCAGGTGCAAGTTGGAAGCGCTGCAGCGGTGGGTGCGCTGGCCTGCTGGAGCAATAAGCTTTGCTCCCCTGTACCGGCCCCCCACCACCCCACATCTTCTCATATACCCCATCGTGACACTGTACGCACTGGGGCTGCAGGCAGATCAAACCCCCCCAACCCCCCCCCCCCCACCCCGGGGTTCCGGCGTGGGATGGCGGCGGTGGGGATGACGTTGAACACCGTGCTATGCGGTCATTTGCAGGTACCCCGGCCATTGTTGTAGTCAAAACATGGTGCGGGTAGCTGCGGCGACCGTAGTCAGTCAGCCTCACTATAGCATCGGCGTGGGCATCGGGGCTCTGAGCATCGTCATGAAAAAAAAAAAAAAAAAAAGTCACATCGGTAGAGCTAGATCCCACCACTGCGGCGGATGGTCGAGGTCGCCGCATGGCAAACGCATTCTCGTCCTCAAACTAAGTCTGGTGAGGTCCCGCTGCGGGACGAACAGCATCTGGGTACATTGGTACGGACAGCGGAGTTGCCGTTGGAACCGGGCGTGCAATTTCCAGAAGTAGGGTCTGCTTTTTCCTGCATCTTCTGGTAAGTACCATTATGTGGGATTTTGGGTGGGATAAGTGCCCCAGGGGAGGGGTAACGTGATGTCACCAGGCAACAGGATTCCCACCTAATTCTACATTCTTCCCACTGAGTTATGTATGACCAACACTGTGGGTGGACTGTGGAAATCTCACACCCTGATATTAAAGGCACTTGTAGTATCTGCCGTTACTGAATACTGTGGTCGGCATTACACAACCTGACTGCTCTAACTGTAAAAAACCCTTTCCTATTTAATTTAAAAAAAAAAAGTCTTGTGCCAGTCCTTTATACAAACAGGTATTTATGCATGAAAATGGGATCTCCATTATAACTTAGTGCTGTAGCTGAAAAGTTGCAGGTTTGGTACCTTTTCGCTGCCGGTGGTTGTTTCATCTTAACAGACAAAAGTGAGCAAGTGATGTGCAAAATTTGCATCTTTATATTTTATTTAATTGCATAATTATGTCCACATGGATATCCCCTCAAAAAAAAAAAAAAAATAAATAAATAAATAAAAAAAAATACTAAAAAAAAATACTCAATTTTATTTTTTTATCTCAGGTATATAACTGACAAATGGCTATGCAATGTTTTAGCAGACAGAGATTATCCTAATATTATACGATAGAGGGTGCCGACTAACTATATTAATTGAAGCAATTGTATTATATATATAAAAAAAAACAAAAAAAAACAAAAACACAAACCTCTTATAGGATTTGCCTCTATTCGGAATGCTTGGCCACATGGAGACAGGTTTATTCACTATTACCCGTTACCTGGACGCTCTACACTCCATCTCTGGGAACCCACAGGGAATACGTTAACTTTGTAAGGTCGTGTCTACGGCATTAGTTTTTCCCATGTGCCTTTACCATGGCTACCAAGGGTACTACTAAGTGGCAGTGTTGGGTGGCCCGGGGTTTTTGGTTCATGTGTCCAACCTCAGGAGCGGTAAATTTTAACTTGTTTTCCGTAACATGGAACCAGGATATGGGCGCCCTTAAAGGTGGATCTGATGGTGTAGTGTAATTTCTCGTCAAGTGCCAATTGCCATTTTTAAAAAAAAAAAACAAAAAAACGAAACCTTTATTTTATATAGCGCTCACATATTCTGCTGTGCTTTGCATGCGTCGGGGACGCTGTCCCCATTTGGGCTTACGGTCTGGATTCCCTACCTGTATGTTTTTGGGGGTGTGGGAGGAGGCCGGAGTGCCCGGAGGAGACCCACGCAGACACGGGGAGAACGTGCAGGCTCCTTGCGGATGGTGTCCTGGGTGGGATTTGGGCTCAGGACCCCAGGGCTGCATCTGGCCACTGAGCCATTGTGCCGTGCCATAATAATTTCAAGAGCAGGAACAGACAGATTTGTAGGTGGATTATTTCCGGCGTTGCAGGGCCAGCTGTTTGGGATTATTTGCAATACAAGGTGTTTTTATAGTTATATATAAAAAAAAAAAAAAAAAAAGATTTCCCTATGCTGGGCCCGGCGGGCATGGTCCGGTAACCTAACTTTGATTGCGCTTTTCCCCCTATTTAGGTTTCAGCTAAACAAAAGGGGGGGTAGACTGGGAAATAGGAGGATGACCAGTGGTTCGACGATGCCGGTGGGTAAAAGTCTTAACCAACTACAGCCCCCTCCTCAAATAAGTAATCAGGCTGTTCAGGTTTTTTGTGGCTTGGAATGCCTATGGGTCAACACAAGGTTGAAGTCAATACAGGCATTTGGTTTCCGGGTTAGTACCGCTCACCCTATTGCAATCCCAATCCCAGGTATTTTGGTAACTCCACCCACCAGCAGGATCAAGGCTGGGAGTGCGCAGCTAGATGGTGGGGTGCCCGGTGAAGTTAGGCTTATGATCCGGGCCCCCATTTTGCATTGACCTGACGGTTCTATGGTACGTTATGCAGCGGGTGTGTTTGGTGGCTGATGTGCGTGACGATTGCCCAAGCCACCCTTTAGTAATACACACCCTGTAGTATTCAGCGAACGTGCACCATTTTCGGTTGCAAGCAACCTGTTACGAGGTCGGTCTTCCCGTTTTTAAATTGTGGAATTTTACTGAAGCGATGAGGGTCTTGTGGGGTGTAAGTTATTTAAGGGTTGGATGATTAGCGGCAAGCGAGTGGATCACAGTAGGCCTATTTTTTTTTCTAGCCATAGATTATTCAAAAAAAAAAAAAGGGGGGGGGTTTGGATCGTTCGCCCCATGGCGAATCTATACCTTGATGTTTTGGATCTTTTTCCCTCACTCGGCGGGTGTCCCGACGTTGTCGGTTATGTCTCTTAGGCGAGCGGGTGTGATGGGACTAGTTTTTACCCACGACGACGGCCCTTCATTTTAGCGTCACGGAGTTAGCCTACATTTTGTGAGCTAGTTTTGGTTGGTAATGTGACGGTTCCTCGTTATTTTGGTGTTTGCCAGCCGTGGTACCCGGTACGTACTCTACCAGAGTTGGGGTGTTCCAAGGCTTCAGGGGCCAGCATACATGAGCACAGTTTCAGTGGATTAGGTGACTGCAATTGAAATACATTAAGAGGGACGTCAGGACTGAGTTGGTTTTTGAAATCTGGTTTTATTAGTCACGTAAGAAGATTCGGAACAGCGTACAGGGCTAATGAAATATGACATGATTGTGATTTGTTTTTTTTAAAAAAAAAAAAAAAAAAGTTTGTGGGTTTTGCCAGTACCACCTTGGAGAGAAGAGGTGTTTGATGGTTACGAGAATTCTCTGTTCTGACATTGTTTTCCTTTCAGATCCAAGTCGGCCTAGTGACTGGGTCCGAGGTTACTTCCATATATATTGGCTGCGAGGAGAGCGGATCTTCGCCTTGGTGGTCGGTTCCTTGTTCCCGTTACAGTGGATGTAATTGGAGAGGTTGCCGGAGCTTGGCTCAGCTGTGGGTCTATCAGAGGCGATCAAGATTGCGTGAGCTCTCTTTTCTCCAACCGACTTGGTGATACACATAGGCTTCAAGTATCTGGTCCAAGGCCGTCTAGCTAGGCCTCTTACCCTTATCCGGTCAGAGAAGTTTCCACAACAAGTTTCCCTGTTTTAGTTCGGAGTGTTACAACGATCCGGTCGAAGGTAACCCTCTGGCCCAGGGGGCATGGAGCTAAGGAAGAATGTGATAATATGGATCTCTCCTGGCGCATGGTCGATCAGGGCCTACCCAAGTTGTGCTGTTAATAAAGTGTTATAAAAAAAAAAAAAGTTGTTGGTCTGGCACCGCCAGCTGGAAAGCAATATTTGGCTGTCCTTAAGCTTGGATGGGTATATCCCAAATGATGATGTTATGGATATGGTGGTTGCGGAAATGCCTGGGACGGCTCAGGTATTTTTTAGTTTTTGGGGGGGTCGCAGCTTGCTGGTGCTGTGCTGCTCCTTGGCGGAAGGGGTAGGAAAAGTGGTGGTGAATTACCCGCGCCGGACGGCCGGAAGGCGGTACATTTACCTGAACCCCGTGATGTTGGCAAGTTAATGCCTGGTTAAAAGCTGCGACCAAATTTTATGCCAAAAGATGAGAGTGGTTTTTCCCCATGCCTCTCTCCAAAAAATGGAAAATTCAAATAAAAGTATTTTTAACTTATAAGAGAACGGTGTCGTGTCTTTCTAGGGGGGAAAATGGTGGTAGTTGGGTCCTGGCAGTCTGAGGGGCACTGCAGCCAGAAACTTGAGATGCTGCCCCCTGACTGCTGGCCCCTATGCATGTTTAAACAGAGGTCTCCCCCTGGAAAGACACTGACCTGCCGCCCCCGCCTTCTGTGGTGTGACTGGCCTAAGCCCCGCCTCCTGGATACATATCACTGTGCTGCCCAGCTTCCAGCCTCTCGGCTGCAGGACCCGGACCTGTTTCCCACCCTCCCCCCCTTTTGTTTTTACTATTTTGATTGAGTTTACGGTGTTTAAGTTGCAGCAGCGGAAGGGGTAGGAAAAGTGGTGGTGAATTACCCGCGCCGGACGGCCGGAAGGCGGTACATTTACCTGAACCCCGTGATGTTGGCAAGTTAATGCCTGGTTAAAAGCTGCGACCAAATTTTATGCCAAAAGATGAGAGTGGTTTTTCCCCATGCCTCTCTCCAAAAAATGGAAAATTCAAATAAAAGTATTTTTAACTTATAAGAGAACGGTGTCGTGTCTTTCTAGGGGGGAAAATGGTGGTAGTTGGGTCCTGGCAGTCTAGAGCCTTCTTAACTCTCTAAACCAGGGAGACAAAACACAATTTTGCTCACCTGAAGTGGTTGTGAATAAGCACAACTTCTGTATCAGGTTAAAGCAAGGCCTGCTCCAGATCCATGTGGATAAAGGGAACCTGTCAAGTGCAATATGCACCGAGAACCACGAGCAGTTCTGGGTGCATGTTGCTAATCCCTGCTTAACCGTCCCTGTATCTAGTAACATACATAAACAGTTCTTTAGAAAAAGTATTTCTAAAGGGCGTTTATTATATGCTAATGAGGCCAGGGATTAGTTGCAAGGGCATGAGTTCCCTTGGCTAGTTGGCCCACATAGCATGTTACCCTGCCCCTGTGGGTGTACTAACATGCTAATGAATGCACAACGCCGTCCCACATAACTCATTTTTGATGGTGGCCAGCAGACGATGGATGCGCACTGCACATGATCCGGAGTCCCCGGGACTTCTGGTCATGCACACTGTACCTCACTGAAGCCGGGAAGCTTATACCTGGCATCAATTTAGTGCACATGCTCGGAAGTCCTGGGGACTCCAGATCATGCGGAGTGCGCATCCATCCTCTGCCGACTGCCATGAAGAATGAGATAAGTGCGGCAAGGCTGCGCATTCAATAGCATGTTAGTACACCCATAGGGGCGTGTTAACATGCTATGTGGGTAGGCTAGCCAAGGGAACTCACGCCCTTGCGACTAGTCCCTGGCCTCATTAGCATATAAGAAACTATTTTTAGAAATCATTTGTCTAAACATCTCTTTATCTATGCTAGTGTATACAGGGACGGTTAGGCAGGAATCACTAATATGCACCTAGACCTGCTCCTGGTTTTGGGTGCATATTGAACCTGACAGGTTCCATTTAAAACCGGGAAAAGCTGGATATGAGTAGGTTAAATTCTGAGCTGCCAAACTATCCAATGATGAACAAGAGAGAAGCGTGTTGTAGAAACGCGGGCTATTAGTCAACGTGTTTCCAAGTGACATCTACTTCTTCATTAGGACAAATCACAATGAGTATCTCCAGATTTTCACAGCATGATGTAGAGACAGAGACCATGATTCCAGGGGTATAGTTTTGATAAAATCCCTGTTTTCTCTGATGCTGATCAATCAGTGTTCAGAATGCTGAGCTGTGTATAACCCCACCCACACAACTGATTGGCAATTTCCTGTGTACACTGTACATAGTTAGCATGCTGCCAATCAGTGGAGGGGTGGGGATTATGTAGTGGGTGGGCCTACCCCCTACTAGTCTAGCATAGATAACCCGGCACTGTTGTTATTAAAAATGTTTTATTATTGTATATGATGTGTTAGGGCACCCCCTAGTGGCCGGGTGGGACGGCTGTTGCCACCGGGGAGGAGGAGTCGGCCGGATTGCTAGGCAAGGTCTGAATGTGTGTGAGATAGAAAGATCCGGGTCAGCGGAGTGTGAACATCTGGAGCGGCAAGTGCGATTGTGTGAGCGGAACATCGGGGGACACCTGGGATAAGGAGGTGGACGCAACCTCAAAGCCTATTCTGCCGGTGTGGGTCCGGTGTATGCTTGGCTGAAGAGTGGGAGTTCAGTGGCGCAACCTCAAAGCCTATTCTGCCGGTGTGGGTCCGGTGTATGCTTGGCTGAAGAGTGGGAGAAGAACTCTGGGCATATCCCCATCAGAGGGTGCGTTTGGGCAGGTTGTCCCCAGCTCCACTAATATTGCCGGAATCCGCTGACCGGAGTGTTTTTCCTCTTTAACTTTGTGAATAAATGTCGTTTTTATTGCATCTGGACTGTTGCCTGCAGCCTCTTTGTGCATCGGCCGATGAAGACACCGACATACACTCTCTCAACATTAAAGAAGTGATGAAGCCAGGGATGTGCCTTGAATATAGTGCTGCCACGACTACACAGCCAGAGGCCTCCCTGGCTGGTCATTACATGTGGCGTAGTCGGCAGGATCCGAGTCCCTTGCCGGAGAACCAGGAGTCTGAAGACCAAGTGGTGCCTGAAGCACGGAATTCGGACGATGAAAGAAGATTCCCAGTCCCATGGTGGGAGGAAGAAGTGCCCAAGGCGTTGGACCGGGCACAAGATGGCGGCAAGATGGCCGACGTCTGTGAAGAAACAGAAAAGGCGCGGAAAATTGGCGCCAAAAGAAGAGCCTGGGGCTGGCTGGCGCCGAAGAAAAAGGACAGAGTACTCCGCCCAAAGAGGGGAGGCGCCAGCTCCAGGGCATGGAAGATGAAGAAAAAGAAAAAGAAGTACCTCAGCGGAGGAGTCGAAATGATGCGTGGGGCTGGGGGTGGAGTCTGTTTAAGAGCGGGAAATGAAGACCCGCCTCCACTTCCTCCAGTCTCAGCGTCGACACCACCGCCATTATCAGCGATTCTGTTGAGAACCGAGATGGAGAACTTTGGGCAACCTGCGGAGTTGGCGACGACTATGGCCCTCATCAGCCTTGGCCGAGGCCGACCCCGGTTCGCCCCTGCTAGCGAGGCCGCGATAGCGGACCTTCCCATTGGGCCGGGAGGCTCTACAAGACCGGACAAGGTCTCTTGGAAGACCTCATGGGACGCTCAAACCGGGAGCACCATTACAGAGGTGAAGGCGACCTATGCTACCCCGCCCATGCCAAGCCGTCCGGGGGTTGCTGCTTTCCCATGGGACACCCCGCAGCTTAACGCCGTCGCCACACCACTTGTCCCGGCGCCAGAGTCGGCTGAGGAGTTAGCTGGGCGTCTAGAGGAGGACCACCTGGGCTTCTTCTGGGACCCAGTCATCGCCCCGCCAGAGAAGGCGCGCCCCAGTGTTCCGCCCCCGAAGCCTGACCCCGTCCAGGAACGGCTCCTGGCTGAGACCATTGTCCGGGAAATGCTGTACGGTCCCGGTGGCGAGAAGCTAGCCCAGCAGTTTGTGACCGGGGTGGTAGTCAAGTTTAACCAGCAAGAGGGATACGGCTTCATCCGAGAAGTAGAGACCGGGGATGACTATTTTTATAACCGGATTCATCTCGATGTCGAAGGACTCCCTAAGCGATTGCACACCCTTTGGCCGGGCGAGAAAGTCACCTTCCTGCCGGACGCCGGTAGCCGCGGCCTGTTTGCTGTCTGTGTCTCCCGCATGCCGACCTCCCGGGAAGCGGAGCAGTGGCAGGAGGAGATTGAGTGGGAGGAGCAGCAAGAGCGGCGCCGGAGTCACGCTAGGCCGAGTCTGTCTGAGCCCTCTCACCCTAGACGCATCAAGGCTGTCATCCCAGAGGCAGTGGCTGAACCGACCCCCGATCCGGAGAGGGTTCCAGCCGTGGTAGCGGTGACGCAAAATGTCAACAACAGACCGGTTTTCATGCTGGACGCGTCGCCCGCCGCGCCACCACCATCCCGGGCAGAAACGCCATCACCGCCAAGAGGAGCTGCAGCAGCTGTGCCGGAGGAACCGCCCTACGCCCCGGTGTCTTTTAGGCGAATCCGCCGCCAGCCGGGACAAACTCTGGGGGCCTACATCCAGGCTCAAGCGGAAGAATGGAAGAGAGCCTGGCCCCCAGAGTAAGTTGTTGCCTCCAGCATCTGTAAAGACCGGTGTTGTTTAAACCGGCAGAAAGTTCCTCTGTTGTTGTAAAGTTTTACGGGCCTGTTGCCCCCAGCAAAGACCGGGAGCGCTCTTGAAGCCTCCGGGCACCTCCAGCGAAGACCGGGAGCGCTACTGAAGCCTCCGGGCACCCATCTAAGACCGGGAGCGCTGTTGAGCCTCCGGGCGCTATCCAGAGACCGGGAGCGCTGTTGCGCCATCAAGCGCCCCTCAAGACCGGGAGCGCCGCTGAACTGGTGCTGCTGTTGAGGACTGAACCGAAAGGTTTTTATGTGTTTATGTTTTTATGTGTTTAAGAGCCTTGCCGGGAGGCTCGGATTTTAAGAGGGGAGGCATGTAGTGGGTGGGCCTACCCCCTACTAGTCTAGCATAGATAACCCGGCACTGTTGTTATTAAAAATGTTTTATTATTGTATATGATGTGTTAGGGCACCCCCTAGTGGCCGGGTGGGACGGCTGTTGCCACCGGGGAGGAGGAGTCGGCCGGATTGCTAGGCAAGGTCTGAATGTGTGTGAGATAGAAAGATCCGGGTCAGCGGAGTGTGAACATCTGGAGCGGCAAGTGCGATTGTGTGAGCGGAACATCGGGGGACACCTGGGATAAGGAGGTGGACGCAACCTCAAAGCCTATTCTGCCGGTGTGGGTCCGGTGTATGCTTGGCTGAAGAGTGGGAGTTCAGTGGCGCAACCTCAAAGCCTATTCTGCCGGTGTGGGTCCGGTGTATGCTTGGCTGAAGAGTGGGAGAAGAACTCTGGGCATATCCCCATCAGAGGGTGCGTTTGGGCAGGTTGTCCCCAGCTCCACTAATATTGCCGGAATCCGCTGACCGGAGTGTTTTTCCTCTTTAACTTTGTGAATAAATGTCGTTTTTATTGCATCTGGACTGTTGCCTGCAGCCTCTTTGTGCATCGGCCGATGAAGACACCGACATACACTCTCTCAACATTAAAGAAGTGATGAAGCCAGGGATGTGCCTTGAATATAGTGCTGCCACGACTACACAGCCAGAGGCCTCCCTGGCTGGTCATTACAATTACACAGATTAGCTGGACTGCCTGGCATGAGACACCTAATATAGCAGCTAGCTATAGTTTTAATACAATCAGTGTTTTATTAAAACTATAGCTAGCTGCTGAACAATATATTTTTTTTTTTTTTTGCAAGCAAATCTACAAAATGTGGGTAAAGAACCCTCAGACATCCATGCTTCATTTATTATTATTCATTTAGTTAAGTATTTCTTGTGAATATTTTTTGGAAAAGGTAAAACTAAAACGGTTTCTACTCAATCTTACGTATTCTGGTTTGGATATACAAAGTCATATTAAAATATAACACTCTGTGGGAAAGGCTATCTATAAACATAAAAAAAGATTAAAATCTAAAAGATCAGATAAAGGGAAATCGAAGGTGATAAGAAAAAAAAAGGATTACGTTTGTAAAGTATGGCGTAATCATATTTCACATGGATGTGAAGACAACAAGAGACAATTGATGCTGAATAAGTAAGACAAAACAACTACTGCAAGGTATTATGTACGGATGAAGAAAAATTAATGGCACGGTGCTAAGTGGCTGATTCGGGAACAGCTTGAAATGGAAACAAAGCAGATACCATGGAAAGCAGCTGCTTGGCCAGACTTGAAAGTTCCATGAAAGTATACTCGTCTTTCTGAAATCCATAGTGTAATTATACAAGCATGTAAAATTAGATAAAGACGGAAAAAAGGCAAACACAGGGGGGAAAATAGAGATTAGAAATCAGGCGTCATAAGAAATACTATCACAGACAGAAAAATAGATTTTGGATATTTTTAAATATTTTTGAATATGTAAATCAGTAAAATATATAAAAAACCTTTAAAGGGAAGCTGACAGCTGGTATATGTGTGTCGCCCTGGGCAAGCCAGGGGACACAGGTCACAACACCACCACACCCCACACTCCAGGTAGGCACACCTGCTAACCAGAAATCCTTGTTGCCTTCCTCCAGAGGTTGATGATGCACACCAGGGGGTGGGCCAGGCGGTTGGCTCCGCCCACCGAGGAGCTCACAACACTGGAGGCAGGAAGAAACCAGGCAGATAGCTCAGGGACGAGCTTGAGTAAACAACAGAGTTCTGTCAGGGAGGAGGAAGTGGAAGGAGTGAAGTCGAGCCCAGGAGGGCAAGAGTAAAAAGGAGAGTTCAGTTTAGGAGTTAAGTGAAAGTGAAAGTAGAAAAGGAGAAAAAGCAAGTAAAGTGACAGAAGAGAAAGAAAGCCTGAGAGCTCAGCTTTGTGAGGGCCAGAACAGCAAGGTCAGCGACGGCGGTGACTGTTTGGAGGGGGACCGTTTGGAAGTTCCTGGAAGGACCCCGTTGGCTGTGTGCCCGGTGGTCTGGAGCAGTGTTCCGAAGGACAGTCAGCACCAGGGCAGGGGCCTCTCGGACCCCGGCAAGGCTAGGAGTCGCCAAATTTGCCAAATCCGTCAGTGACGGGGACGCAGATCCCCCAGCAACCAAGTCCCGATTGACGGCAAAAGCCCGACCATTACCGGGGAGACACCGCCACCGCCAAGGCACCAGTTTCCCCAGGGCCAGCGCCTGCGGGCAAAGTGTAGAGCTCCTCCGGCCCAGATTGCAGTCGGGGAGCGGGTAACCGGAGGGAATCCAGCGCTACCATCAGACAACATAGGTGCAAGGAAGAGAAACGTCACCGTCACCTACCGAGAGTGCAGGTGCAGCCGTCTGTGGGACCGTCCTACCAGCCGTTGGTTTACCGTACAAACTGTGTCCGTGTGTCAGGCTGAGTGAGTACCATAGTGCCGCAAGGCACAGCGCTGCCCCCGCGTCCCTGCGCCCTCCAGGCCCTACACTTCACATCTCATCACCGGGCCCCGGGATCACCAACCCCTACCCACGGAGGGGCAACACAACACCTGGCTGCTCCGCATCACCATCCCCGGGACCCCCACACTGAGCAGCGGTGGTGCAATCACCACAACCGTGGGTGGCGTCACGAACTATAACAATCCCATCACCCAACAAACACCCCCTTTCACTCACGGGCGAGGAGTGTCGCTCGAGACACCCCGGGATCCGGCCCACGGCTCGAGCCACCAGGAGCAGCTGCCGGACCCGAGCAGAAGGGGTGAGCGCGGTGTGCTGACACCCTCCTCCCCGCCCGCGACAACTTGGCGTCACGAACAGGATCTTACCGCTCTGCCGTCAGGTAGAGGTGCGCCTTGTTACCGCCGGAGGCATCCGGCAGGAAAATTTCAGAAGCCGCCATCTTTGGCGCGAAAAGTTCCCGCTCGAGCGTCTTCTCGAGCAGTAGAAGCGCGAAGGCCAAAACCCCGCCCCGAGAGAGGAGGGGCCGGAAAGAGCTAAGGGGGACGCGATGGCGGCTGGACGCGTGTGACAACGCAGCTAAAAAGACGGGGACACGAATGGAGAAATGGCAGCGTCCTCGAATTGGAGTGCGGGAACGCCCGCCACCGGAGTACCCAAGCTCTGGGGGAAACGAGGCGGAGTAGCTTTTGAAGACTGCGGCCCGGGTGAGCTCCCCGCCGGGACCGCTGCGTGGCTGGAGCGGGAGCTGGGCCGATTCTGCGTGAAGGTGAGGGCGCAGAGCCTGCAGCAGTTGATGGATTGGAAAGCAGAGATGCGAAGGATGGTTGCCGTAGTAGGGGCCCGTGAGCAAGGGGCCGCTGCAGCCATGCCGCGTCGCGATCAGTCCACCCAAACCCCAGAGCCGGCCCTGATTGAGTGGGAGACAGACATCAGCACCGCGGCTGGAGGTCCGAAGGGGATGTCGTTGATGGAGGAAGAGGTCCCAAGTATGCCGCCTCCGCCGCCATTCCTAACGGCTGTCAGCGGTGCGGGGTTGAACTGCCAGTGGGAGGAAAATCCCATGTACCGCTCGATCGTGAAGTGGGCCGACACCATGCGGTGGTAGCCGCCTCCAGGGCAGCGGATGCCCGCTGCACCGTCCCCGTTGGGACCATCACTGAAGTTGTTGTTTGTTTGAAAAAGTTGAAAGTTCTGCAAATGATAAGTGAAAATGATCCGAAGTTCACCTGATTCACCGTGTGATTAGCAACCGGCAGGAGCCGGCACCGTTGTCCCCGTGGGGACCGTTTAAGTTTTGCATGGGAACTATCCATGGACAAGCCCGTGAACTCTGCAGGGCAACCACAAACGTTAGTGGCTTGTAAATATGTTGGGTACCGTTACCGTTTCCGCAATGCCGCCTCCGGAGAGGCAGGTTGGAGGGAGGGCCCTGAGCAGAACAGGCTAGGGCCCAGCCACCAAAGGAACCGGTGGCCACCCTCTGGAGGGGAAGGACAGATCCCGCTCGGGTGACTTGTGCTGGACTGTGGGTCAAGGGGTGCTGCCTGGGTTTTAGGGGCAGCATCAGGGCCAGGTTGCTTGGGTGGGAGAGAGCGGAAACCGTGACCGTATACCATTGCAACGTTTAAGAAAATGTGCCTCCCGTCTTGGGAAGAGTTTTTGATTAAAAATGTTATTGATGTTGATTAACCCTTGTTATCCCCTTTTACAGAAAAATAAAACCGGTGTAGGACGGCAGCCCGCGGACGGTCTGCATTTTGCTAAGGGGGAATGTGTCGCCCTGGGCAAGCCAGGGGACACAGGTCACAACACCACCACACCCCACACTCCAGGTAGGCACACCTGCTAACCAGAAATCCTTGTTGCCTTCCTCCAGAGGTTGATGATGCACACCAGGAGGTGGGCCAGGCGGTTGGCTCCGCCCACCGAGGAGCTCACAACACTGGAGGCAGGAAGAAACCAGGCAGATAGCTCAGGGACGAGCTTGAGTAAACAACAGAGTTCTGTCAGGGAGGAGGAAGTGGAAGGAGTGAAGTCGAGCCCAGGAGGGCAAGAGTAAAGAGGATAGTTCAGTTTAGGAGTTAAGTGAAAGTGAAAGTAGAAAAGGAGAAAAAGCAAGTAAAGTGACAGAAGAGAAAGAAAGCCTGAGAGCCCAGCTTTGTGAGGGCCAGAACAGCAAGGTCAGCGACGGCGGTGACTGTTTGGAGGGGGACTGTTTGGAAGTTCCTGGAAGGACCCCGTTGGCTGTGTGCCCGGTGGTCTGGAGCAGTGTTCCGAAGGACAGTCAGCACCAGGGCAGGGGCCTCTCGGACCCCGGCAAGGCTAGGAGTCGCCAAATTTGCCAAATCCGTCAGTGACGGGGACGCAGATCCCCCAGCAACCAAGTCCCGATTGACGGCAAAAGCCCGACCATTACCGGGGAGACACCGCCACCGCCAAGGCACCAGTTTCCCCAGGGCCAGCGCAAAGTGTAGAGCTCCTCCGGCCAAGATTGCAGTCGGGGAGCGGGTAACCGGAGGGAATCCACCGCTACCATCAGACAACATAGGTGCAAGGAAGAGAAACGTCACCGTCACCTACCGGGAGTGCAGGTGCAGCCGTCTGTGGGACCGTCCTACCAGCCGTTGGTTTACCGTACAAACTGTGTCCGTGTGTCAGGCTGAGTGAGTACCTTAGTGCCGCAAGGCACAGCGCTGCCCCCGCGTCCCTGCGCCCTCCAGGCCCTACACTTCACATCTCATCACCGGGCCCCGGGATCACCAACCCCTACCCACGGAGGGGCAACACAACACCTGGCTGCTCCGCATCACCATCCCCGGGACCCCCACACTGAGCAGCGGTGGTGCAATCACCACAACCGTGGGTGGCGTCACGAACTATAACAATCCCATCACCCAACAAACACCCCCTTTCACTCACGGGCGAGGAGTGTCGCTCGAGACACCCCGGGATCCGGCCCACGGCTCGAGCCACCAGGAGCAGCTGCCGGACCCGAGCAGAAGGGGTGAGCGCGGTGTGCTGACACCCTCCTCCCCGCCCGCGACATATGCTGCCTGAACCATGGGCAACATGCATCAAGCAGCGGCTCATGTCAGCCAGGTATTTACCTCTAAAATGCTGCTGTGTTTCAGAGAAAAATATATCTAAAAGCTAGCTGGGGCCAATGCCTAGGTTGACTAGTCTAAAGACCGGCCCCTGGAGGCTTCTCCCCAGCCCTCTCCCTTTGAGTGACAGGTCTCTCCCTCTGTGTGTGTATAGAAAGAAAGACATGTCATTCAAGGGGCGCAGGTAAGGAGAAGTGACAAGGGACTGGTCTTTTGAACGAGTCTACCATACAACATTGTCCTCAAACAGGTTTTAAATGTATGATTTTCTCTGAAATGCTGCAGTAATTCAGAGTAAAATATACCTGGCTGCCAGTGGCGTACTGCCAATGTTGGCAGAGTACGCAACTACTATGGGGCCTGTGAGTCGGGGGGCCTGTTGCCAGTGTGGAGGCCCTGAGGCTTCAGTCGCCACAGGGTATTGCATCTGTCTTAAGGTGCATTACTTATCCCGGGTAAGAAGAGGTTAACCACTGGTGCTAAGAGCTTACACATCCTGTGCTCATAGCTTACACAACACAGCCAGTCAGCAGTTACACAACACAGGTGGTCACCATAGCAATGGGTTTTTCCCAGGCAGGGTGAGTCATCAGGAAGGTGGGGGTTGACTGGGGAAGTTACAGAACACACAGGAAATCACTTCAGATCAGTCTGAGACACAGTAGAAGCCAGGTTGCTGAAGGGTGTGCTTCACAGCTCCCCTCAGAGAGACTGCCCGGGATGAGTGCTTCAAAGCTATCCCGGAGAAGGAGAGAAGGAGAGTGCCATGACATCATGGCCTCATAGGACTATGGCGGCAGAGGGGCGTGCTTCAGAGCTCCCTCCCTTAGGACCGGGCAGACTGGAAAGGACCGGGCAGACTGGGAGAAACAGGAGATGATAGGGTGGAGCTGGTGAGACAGAGGGACAGAGGAGCAACACAGTAGCCGGAAGATGAGCCCCAACAGCCCCTTCGTGACCGGCCCCGACAGGGTGCAGAGCCCTAGTGTAGAACATACTCCACGTTGGACTACCAGAATCTGCAGGGAAGGGGGATTTCATGTCCCATTGCCCACCACCACAGAGATCTCAGTGCACAGCATCATACAGAGACAGGAGTCAAGATCACGGTCGGCCCCATAGTTATTTTGCGCTGCCTGCGAACAAGATGGTAACTAAAGCCAAGGACACTGGGGTCCCAAAGTAGCTTCACGCCACGGGAATCCACACTACAAGGAGCAAGGAGGAAGGTCTTATATGCTCCACAACACCAGTGGTGACCTCTGATTCATCCGGGATCGGCTGGGGCCCAGCACGGCGGTGACCACTACCCTGTGGACAGCATCCTAAGAACTGTGAGTAAAAGACCTGGACTTGCAACTGCTGCCTCAGCCTCTTATTACTGGCGCCCCGCGCTTCGGCATTAACGGCCCTTTCCCCCGTCGCCGCCATCCTCCCTGGAGCTCGCACCACCTGTGGGGAGCTGGACTATCTGAGCTGCAGTAACATTGCCCCCGGAGGAGAGCAACATCTCTCAGTGGTGGCTGATCCCTGGCCCCGCACCACAGGAGGTGCTACAAAGCAAAACCCCCATCCCCCATGCACCCTCTTTAGATGTAGCTGACAGGGACATGGAGCCAGGTCAGGCCAGTCACAGCAAACTCAAAATACCACTGGCCCGGTGATGGCTGCAGAGCCTGTGGGGTGCTACACCAGCCCTGTCAGACATCACACTTTCAACTGTATCAGCTTCGTGGATGCCAATACAGTTGATGGCAATGATGAAAGAAGGAATACCCGCATCCCTCCTTCATTATTCTCACTCTGTGTCTGCACTCTAACATCTCAGCACAGCGGGTGTGATGTCACTACCACATGACCACTATGCCGAGATGTCCAGAGCACAGGACACATGCCACAGAGACTGGAGGAGCAGAGGAAAGAGAAGAGGTGACTATTTATTTATTT
This sequence comes from Anomaloglossus baeobatrachus, assembly GCF_048569485.1. Taxonomy (NCBI): domain Eukaryota; kingdom Metazoa; phylum Chordata; class Amphibia; order Anura; family Aromobatidae; genus Anomaloglossus; species Anomaloglossus baeobatrachus. The sequence goes on from NC_134357.1 coordinate 421,996,061, forward strand.
ATTTTTCAATGAGTAAGTACACTGCTGGAAGATTATGGGAGGTTTATTATACTATTTGGAGGACTATGGGATGCATTATAATATATGGAGGACTATGGGGGGTGCATTGTGCTATCTGGCTTACATTATAATATATAGAGAACTATTGGTGTGTTATATAATATATGGAAGACTATGGGGGGTACATTATAATATGAGGATATATTATGCTATTTCGAGGACTACGGGGTGCAAAATAATATATGGAGGACTATGGGGGTGCACTATAATATATGGAGGACTATAAGGGGTGCATTATAATATATATGAAGGACTATGAGGGGGGGCATTATAATACATGGAGGACTATTGAGAGTACATTATAATATATGGAGGATTATGAGGGTGTATTATACTATTTAGAAGACTATCAGGTGCAAAATAATATATGGAAGACTATGGGGTGCACTATAATATATGGAAGACTATCAGGGGTGCATTAAAATATATGGAGAACGATATACAGGGCCATGCAAAAGTATTAACCCTTTTGGATTTTTACCTATTTTGTTACATTACCTGTGTTTAGATATTTTGATAATCTGATTTGTGTGTAATGGATCAGCACTAAATAGTTGGGAAGTGAAAGGAGAAAAATATAGGAAAAAAAATAATTGGATAAAATATATATAAATTGCCATGTGTATTTGTATAGACCACTTTTGCTATGAAGTCCCTAAACATTTTACGTGCAAGCAATTACCTTCATAAGTTATATACTTAGTGAAAGGAGGTCCTCCTGTGTGCAATCTACGTGTAATGGTGTCTGTCAGTATATACACACCTTTTCTGACTGAGAGGGGTGTTATTAAAGAATAGAATCTATTTAAATTGTCATTGAAAGGACTTCTGCTTGTACGTAGCAGAATCAGCGGGTTCGGTAAGGCAATGGAACCTGCCTACATGCCTCATATACACTATCCCTACTCCAGAAATTAACCCTACACTAACTACAGTTAAGAGCGGTATATAGTATCTATCTGAATTAGCCTTGAAAATGACTGTTGGTTTAATGTTGCACCAGCAGGTACTATGACGCTATAACACTGTCCCTTCTTGAGCAGAATCTCTCCCTACACTCTTTTCAGGTACAATGTACCGAGCATGGCGTCATCGGATGTTATATAGACCCGATGATGCTATGCGCTCGGCCAATCACAGTCATGCCAGTAGCCAACATGGCTATGGAATTACAATGATTGGAAGGCAATGAAAAACAGCCACAAAACATGCAGAGCGTGGACTTGAGCGTGACGCCCGAGTACCAGGATACTCGATTGAGTATCGACTATCTTGACCACCCCGATACTTGATTGAGCACCGAGCAGTGCCAAGCATGTTCGCCCTTCTCTAATGGTCATCTGTATGCATACAGTATGCATTTTCCTTTGTTAAATTGTCAGAAAAGATTGCCTACCACATCACTGATCTGCATTCGTTAGAAGCATTCATTTGACCATGTAAACTTGTCTTAAGGAACTGAAGCAGGTTATACCATCTTGAAAAAATTGCACAGATTTGCCAGAATGATTCCTCAAACATGAAAACTGTCATTGGCCGGATAACATATTTATGAAAGAAGTCACGAGGGACTTAACATACATGGTTGACCAGTTTTAAGACTAGCAAAAACATTTTGTTTTATGACTGAGTTAATGCTATTCCAAAATAACAGAGTAGAAAATATTAACCTGTTACGTTCATTGAAAACTGTCACATCACTGTAGACGCTATGCATTTAGAAAAATCCATGGTTTTCTTATGTGAGGATGCTTGGGTGCTGCTGGTGTCGGCGCGCTACATTTCATTTTTGTATCAACTAATTTGAGCAAAACTGAATTTTTTTTTGCCATGAAAGTTTTATTATTATTAACCATACCATAATCTTACGGGTTAAAAATATGTTCTATGAAACTCGGTGGCTTGAAAAATTATCTATATTTCGTGAACTTTCCCATATATTTTCATGTTACACTGACAAACTTAAAGGAAACTGCAATCACCATACAAGGGCTTGTAAATGTTTTGGCACCCTTGGTCAAAATTACTGTTATTGTTAACAGTTAAAGTGAACCTGTCAGGTGCAATATGCACCCAGAACTACGAGCAGTTCTGGGTATTTATTGCTAATTCCTGCGTAACCGTCCCTGTATACACAAGCATAAATAAAGGGATATTTATAAAAAGTATTTCTAAAGATCTTTTATCTTATGCTAATGAGCGTGGGGACTAGTCTGAAGGGCATTATATCCCCCGACTAGCCGCCCTCTTAGCACGTTAGCACGCCCACAGGGTTCCCTTTAAGCAAGTTGAAGATGAAATTACCAGAACTCATCTTGACCTCCACTATTTCTGGTAACTGCCATTCCTTAATTACATTTCGAACTGAGGAAAGGGCAACTTGAAAAACTTTGCGATCTTCTTACAGCCTTCTCATGCCTTCTCATGCCTTCTCATGCTTTGTTGGCCTCCATCATTTTCATTTTCAGAGTGCTAGGCAGCTGCTTAAAAGAACCCATGGCTGCTGTTTTTTTGGCACAAGGTTAGAGGAGGGTTAGAGGAGACTGGATTTTTATAAAGCTGTGAAATTTGTATCACCTGGCCTTTCCTAAGGATGATAGTGAATAAGTCATAACTCTATGGGCTATTTATGGCCTGAACCCTGGTCAAAGCTATCAGAAAAAACGATCGCCAAAGGTGCCCAAATCTTTCCATATTGCCTGTTTTCTTTTTTAAAATTTGTCAAATGTAAAATATTTAAGTATCTTTTGTGAATAAAATGTGTAATCTTTAACTTTATGCCTTTTAGAGATGATTTCATCTTCAACTTGATTAACTGTTCACAATAACAGTAATTTTTGACCAAACTATTACATGCCACTGTATTATAGAGATAGGACAGTGGAGTATATTTATATAAATTTTTGTGAGAAATCAGTCACTCTATTTGTTCTTTTGGGTCCAGTGGGCGGTTCTAACAGTGACTGGCAGCTTTCTTTGTATAGGTGTGCATACAGATATAGATGTCAATCATTGATAGGACTGCCCACCAAAAATCACAGAAAGAGCAGAGGATTAAATTATTAAAACTGAGGTTTTACAGAATCTTTATCTTTATTTAATATACATAACACGAAGTAGGAAATAATCATGAAGTATAAAGAAAGTAAATGATACATGGTTTCCTAAATAATTAAAAAATATATATAAGAAAATTGTCATATGCATTTGAATTTAGCCCCTGTAGTCTGATACCATTAAATTAAATCCTGAGTGACAAATCGCCTCCAGAAGTCACCTAATTAAATAAATTAAAATTAAAATAAAGTAAATTGATTCCATCTGTGTGTAATTTATTCTCAGTATAATTACAGCTGCCCTGTGAAGGCCTCAGAGGATTGTTTGAGAACATTAGAGATTAAATAGCATCATGAAAACCAAGGAAAACACCAGACATGTCCGAGATAATGTTGTAGAAAAGTAAAACAAGGTTAGGTTATAAAAAAAAGAGCCCAAGCTCTAAACATCTCACAGAGCACTGTTCAATTAATGCACCCAAAAAGGGAAGGCATATGGCACAACTGCAAAAATACCAAGATATGGCTGTCTACCTAAACTGACATCCCAAAAAAAGGAGAGCATTAACTAAAAAAGCAGCCAATCAGGTGAGAGAATCTGTCCACAGGATGACTATTAGCCGTATACTCCACAAGTCTGGCCTTTTTAGAAGAACGGCAAGAAAAATTACATTTTTGAAAGCAAGCCATAAGGCATCCCTTATGAGTTTGCAGAAAGCCATGTAGGGGGACAGAGCATGTGGTAGAAGATACTCTGGTCAGATTAGTCCAAAATAGAACTTTTTGGGCTAAATTCTATGTGTTGCAGAAAACTAACACTGCACATCCCTCCAAAAACACTATCCCCACTGTCAAACATAGTGGTGGCAGCATAATGCTGTGTGGATGATTTTTTTCAATAGTAACAGTGAAGCTGATCAGAGTTGATGGGAAGATGAATGGAGCTAAATATGAGTCAATTTTGGGAAAAAAAAACTGTTGGAAGCTGCAAAAGACTTAAGCCTGGGGTGTAGGTTCACTTTCCAGCAGGACAACGACCCTAAACATATTGCCAGAGTTGCAATGCTATGGTTTAGATCAAAACATATTCATATGTTTGAATGGCCCAGTCCAAGTGCAGACCTGAATCCCATTGAGAATTTGTGACAAGACTTGAAAATTGTTCTTCACAGATGCTCTCCATCCATTCTCACTAGAAACACAGCTATTTTACAAAGAAGAATGGACACAAATGTCAGCCTTGAGATGTGAAAAGTTGGTAGAGACATACAGTACTCCAAAAGACTTAGTAATTGGAGCAAAAGGTGGTCCTGGAAAGTATTGACTTTGGGGGCTGAATTCAAATGCACGTCCCAATTTCTAGATTTAAATTTTAAGATATTTAAAAAGTTATGTATCATTTCTTTTACACTTCACAAATACTTGCTACTTGGTGTTGGTATATCATATAAAATCCCAATAAAATACTGTATATTTCAGTTTGTGGGTGTAATGTGAAAAAATGTGGAAAAGTTCACGGGATATGAATACATTTTTATGAAAGAAATTTCATAAAATTAAAGAAGAAACTCATACTCACCTGTCAAATATTCTACACTATGTGGCCTAATCATTCTTGTTCTCTTTGGCTCTGGTAGTTATGGGCACACGATCAGAAAGCCATTACTCCAGGACATCTGTGGCCTCGGCTGTCCCATACTCCACATACAGACTACATCACTAAGGTCACACATTCGCTAAAGTGGTCTAGTGCGTATGATTTGCATGTCATCACAGCAGGACAAGTCAACATAATTTGCAGAACGACCAGACCGGTGGTGCTGGATTGATTGACAAGGAATCTACAAAGTAATTATTTTTTTTAAATTATTATTACCAATTTTTTATTTAATAATTAAAAAAAACAACATCCATGACAGTGTGACGCCGTGGCAAAACCAGGTTGTCACAGAACCTGCACAAATCCACCAAAGTGCAGGCCATTCTCCTCCTTGGCACCAACACAGTCCCCACTCAGATATACACCAGCCAATCAGGCCCTACTCACCCTCTCCCCAGGAAAATGGGAAAATGGGAGGGATCGAAAGAGCTTAGGAAGTGACAGAGCTGAGTTTAGTGGCAGTTTGAGCTGTAGTCAGTGGAGAGCTGATAGGAGGGAGTTGGAGCTCCCTGGAGAGGGTAGTAGTTGGGGTTGGAGCCCTGGACTATAGGAGTAGGTGGCAATGAGAGCCACAGGCACGGAGATCTGGTCGCAGGGAACCTGAGGCCGTCCTTGGCAGGGTTGTAGCCCGCCAGTGCCGAGAGAGGGGATCTGGTCTGGAGGCAGTTTCCAGTGGACTAGTCCAGACAAGAAAGAGACAGACAGAGAGTGAGGAAGAAATTGCCCCTGGCTGTATATCTGGGTGTGGGACCCGAAAACACCTGCCAAAGGTGACTGACCATTGGCAATTAGGTTTACAATACAGACTGTGTGTGGTTACTGACCGTCCAGATCATCAGCAGCTCATCCAGCACCATGACAACCGAACTGCAATCCCTCACCATCCTCTGGACACTGGGACTACACCTCCCCTACCCATGGAGGGGATTCCACCTTGCTGCCCCGCTACACCAGCCCCGAGCGCCCCATCACCAGGCAGCGGCGGTGTCACCATCCCTCACCGCAACCCACGGGTGGCATCACTGACACAACAAACCCCCTGTAAATATTCCCCCTTTCCGACGGTTGTGAGGACGGACGGCCATGCAAACCCGGGTCCGGTCACCACTCGAGCCACAGCAGCAAACTCGGATCCGAGCGGGCCAAGAGAAGCGGCAGCGACCCCTGCCCGCCACAACAGCCTGGTGACGTATTATGGGAGGTGATAGATTTGGCTACAGTAGGAGCACTCAGTTCGGAAAAAACACTCACCACTTGTGATTTTCCGTCCAATTTTAACCTTTTTTTTCGACAGACGAGAAAAATCTAAGGTTCTGAAAATCTTCCCTTACTTGATAAAATATACTCCTTTGGTGAGTAATCATCCAGTAATCATCTCATGACTTGTGCAAGCAAGATCTGGAGCAAAATGCGAGCCTAAATATTCCATATAGAGTTACTGATTTCCCTCTGCCTCTGGCTTGAGACAGACAATCTCAGTAAGACAAAATTCAATTATGTTCAGGACAGCACCAATCCCAATGGATGGAAGCGAAAAAATAGGGAGTCCTCAATCCCATATGTTCTGTCTTAAAGAAATAAAGCATTTAAAGCATCAATGATTGACCATCTCTTTTCAATTTAGTGTGCTGTAATTGAGAGTGCACTTAAAATTTTATATTCTATCTGTCTATATTCGTGGGGAGCCGTTGACTTGAACATGGCAGCTGCAAATACTTTATTTCTTTCAAAGACTACTTTATCTTAATTTTAACACATGTTTTGGGGACATGATTTTGTGGCACTTACTAATACGTCAGTATTACAAGATCTTCTCCTTTCTCGGAGACTAGACATTTCTCCTGTCTTTAAAGTGGCGCTGATAGATCCTCCACTTCACATGGGAGAGCTATTTTTCATTTGGAGGAGGCTGATGGATAGATCTAATCACATGCAGCACGGTGGCTCAGTGGGTAGAACTGTTACTTTGCTGTGTCTGGCTGGCATAGATACGTATTGTATCATTGTATTCCACCAGTGACGACATCTGCAATGCGTTTGTATGTTCTCCTTTGTGTTTGTGAAGGTTTCTTCCATGTACTTCGGTTTCTCACTCCAAAGACATACGGATAGGGAATGTAGATTGTGAGCCCCAATGGGGACAGCAATGTTGAAATCTGTAAAGCGCAATTAATTGTCCATATAATGGTGCTATGTAAATGAATAAAATGGCTCCATTAGTAGCCATTTTGTTCACAGAAGAGCTGTGCAGTCTGTGAGATTAAAATAAATATAAAGTGGCCAACCCCTTTGAATTTCAACAATAAGGTCATAAAAATTTAAAGGGAATATACCAGTAGCTTTTTGCTACATAATCTGAGAGTAGCATATTGTAGGCAAGGAGATTCTGAATCCAATGATGTATCACTTAAGCCTGCTTTACATGCTACAAGATATCTTACGATGTGTCGGTGGGGTCACGTCGTAAGTGACGCACATCCGGCATCGTAAGATATATTGTAGCGTGTGACAGTGACGTGCAATTGCGATTGGACGAAAACCCGTTCATCGTATGCACGTCGTTCATTCCTGACGAATTGAACGTCAGATTGTTCATCGTACCCGGGGTAGCGCACATCACAGTGTGTGACACCCCGGGAACGATGAACATATCTCACCTGCCTCCTGCGGCTCCCGGCCCACAATGCAGAAGGAAGGATGTGGGCGGGATGTTTACGTCCCACTCAGCTCCGCCCCTCCGCTTCTATTGGCCGGCTGCCGCGTGACATCGATGTGACGCCAATTGTCCCTCCCACTCCAGGAAGTGGACGTTCGCCGCCCACATCGAGGTCGTATGGAAGGTAAGTACGTGTGACGGGGGTTACTCGTATGTGCGGCACGTTCAACAAATTGAACGTGCCGCACATACGATGCGGGCGTTGCAAATCGCATACAACATCGTATGCGAAATTGCAACATGTAAAGCAGGCTTTAGATTACTGGCTGCAGCTGTTCTGACACAATCTGAGTTTTTAGCTTTAGTCATGTAGCTGAGCCCAGGGAGCTGTCACTACCCACTCCAGCCTCTCATTAGAGATTGTACATTGACAGTGATGTCAGGAGCAGGAGGTGTACCTGACTACCTTGCACATGCCAGCTAGACCTAGCAATGATAATCTGATAATCAGCAAGACTTTAGTTTAAGTAGAAACAACATGGAGTCTGATAAGAGAGGCATAGTTAATTTTTGTTCACTCATGGAACTACTTTGCATACATAACAGTGCGATCAGCTAAACGTCTACCTCCTGCCACTCTCCAATAGGGAAGGGTAGTCAAATTATCATAGATTAATGGGGTTATCTAGCAGCGCTCACTTCCACATTGGAGGTGAGCAATTTTGATGAGCAGATATGAGCGGATCAGACAAAATTCTAATTTGCCAAATTACACAAATTTTCCCAGGGAAGTCATTTTCAAGTAAAGGTATTCACTGAGAGCTGAGTGTCCTTTATTGTGCTCTATATAATATGGTAATATGTAAAAATTAAGAATAAATTACTGCAGGACGGTTCAGCACATGTAAGATTACGCTGCACATTGTGACAACAAGATCATATCCACCCAAGCACAGAACCATCTTGTGACTCATCTGAGAAGGGGTGCAGTATTTCTGTGTGATAAGATGTGAGGAGGGTAAGATGGGGGGACGATGAGGAGCAGATGGGCTACAGAGGTGAGCAGTAAGGTGAGTATAAGCATGGTCATCAAAATGGCGGCCATTTTACCGATTCTGCATGGAAGTGATTACAAAAAATACACATTTTGGATAATGCAAATTTTGTAAAATTGATGTAAAATTCAATTCACTCAAATTAATTCTTTACATCTCTATTGATGACGTAATAACCGAACATACCTGCTGAGACCCGTGCACGACCTGCTGAGACCCGTGCACGATCAGCAAGTGTTATCAGAACTGGAGATGTACCCAATGCCTGCCGATCATGCACACATCTCAGCAGCTGTGTAGGGTATCCTCACTGGCACCACACACCACCAATGTGAAAGTCAGACAATCCTTTAAAAGAAAAAAAGAAAAGAGACACTTAAGGGTGCTTTACACGCAGCGACATCGCTAGCAATGTCACTACTGAAAGCACCCGCCCCCGTCGTTTCTGCGTCACGGGCAAATCGCTGCCCATGGCGAACAATATCGCCGGTAAGCGTCACACAGACTTACCTTCCTACGCTGTGGGCGGCGAATAACCTCTTTTGTAAGAAGGAGGTTCGTGCGCCATCACAGCGATGTCACACAGCGGCCCGCCAATAGAAGCGGAGGGGCGGAGACCAGCCGCATTAACGACACGCCCACCTAGTTGCCGGCAGGACGTAGGTACATTGTTGTTCGTCATTCCCGGGGTGTCACACGTAGCGATGTGTGCTGCCTCAGGAACAACGAACAACCTGCGTCCAGCAGCAGCAACAACATTTGAGAAATGAACGACGTGTCAACCATCAACAATTAGGTGAGTTTTTTTGATAGTTAGCGGTCGCTCGTTGGTGTCACACGCAACAACGCTGCTAATTATTATTATTATTATTATTATTTATTATTATAATGAGCCGGATGTGCGTCACGAATTCCGTGACTCCAACGATATCTCGTTAGCGATGTCGTTGCGTGTGAAGCAGCCTTTACTTATTTTAGCCAAAATATTACTGAGAAATGGCCAACAAGGCTTCCTTTTGATTCCTAAACTTGTTCTTCCACATCACTTCATATGTGGATCTGTGAGAAATGCTAGACCTGAAGTAATACATCATCAGTCTGCAAGTTCAGTAAGTTAATAACACCGTCTTCTCTGGGGTCCACACATGGGTGACTGACGAGCAGGACAATCTTAGTCATACCGCTCTCATAGCTGACTCCGCACGGTAAGGTTGCCCATTAATTTTGTGCTGTGATTCTGCTTTTAGATATATTGCACCCTGGTCCGCTGTCTATAGAATTTACAGTGTTTGTTAACTTTTATTGCACATGGAATTTAAGGTCAGAAGACACTGAAACATTGTGTACTATTACTGAAAAAATCCCATTTTTTCACATAGTGAACAGGAGTGAATTGATTGCTGACAATATATTGCAAAGTTAACTCACTCATTACCAATAATAATAATGATAATAATAATAATAATACCTCCTGCTCTCTGGCCTCCCTTCCAACACTCTTGCACCCCTCCAATCTATCCTAAACTCTGCGGCCCGCTTAATCCACCTTTCCCCTCGCTATTCCTCAGCCTCGCCACTCTGCTAATCCCTTCACTGGCTTCCCATCACCCAACAACTCTAGTTCAAAACATTAACAATGACATACAAAGCCATGCACAACCTGTCTCCCCCCTACATCTGTGACCTAGTCTCCCGTTACCTACCTGCACACAACCTCGGATCCTCACAAGATCTCCTTCTCTACTCCTCTCTTATCTCCTCTTCCCACAATCGTGTACAAGATTTCTCCCGTGCCTCCCCCATACTCTGGAACGCTCTACCTCACATATCAGACTCTCCCCTACCGTGGAAAGCTTCAAGAGGAACCTCAAGACCCACCTCTTCCAACAAGCCTACAACCTACACTAGCCCTCAGTCCAGTAGACCACTGCGCAACCAGCTCTGTCCTCACCTATTGTACCATCACCCATTCCCTGTAGACTGTGAGCCCTCGCAGGCAGGGTCCTCTCTCCTCCTATACTAGTCTGTTTTGTACTGTTAATGATTGTTGTACGTATACCCTCTTTCACTTGTAAAGCGCCATAGAATAAATGGCGCTATAATAATAATAAATAATATAATAATAATAAAAGCATGATAATCTACTCACTTATGGAAAAAATAGTCTTATCTGCAGCAAAATAAAAACTTAAATTTAGGCTATAGTGGCAAAAGCACCTGACTGAAAAAGAAGTAAAATAACAAAAAATAATTACTAAAATAATTCTACAAATAGATAATCCATGGACATATCCACTCAAGAGATCCAAATAAAATAGGTTCTCCACGAGTGGAAAAATATAAATGAGTAAAGGAAATATAATTATAAATTTTGTAACTACATTAGTTATAATTAGCAAATTACATTTGTTCTTTTTTCTAGGGAGGTAATCACTGTAGAATTAAAAAAGCAGCCGCCTTGTTACAGTGATAAAAACATATGCTAGAATATTAGGACCGCTGCCTGTGAGCATCTGCAGTAGGATTTGTACCATGTACTATTATTCAGAAAGATAGTATGGACAGCCGTGGGAGCCCAATCTTCTTACCTCAGCACCTCTGGTACCTCTAGTTTTACATCAGATATACATGGTGGACAGCAGTGTGAGCAGCTTCTTCTTTCCTTAGCGCCTCTGGAATCTCCAATATTAGGTCAGATACACAGGGTGGACAGGATTATGATCAGTCTTTTCTTACTTCAGCATCATTGTTATCTCCAGTATTACATCAGATAGGGTGAACAGCAGTGTGAACAGCCTCTTTTTATCTTAGAACCAATGGTATATCCAGTATTATGGCAGATATACAAGTTAAGCAGCAGTATGGTCAGCCTCTTCTTACCTATGCACCTCTGGTATTTTTAGCATTAGACTAAAGATACATGATGGACAGCAGTGTGAGCAGCCTCTTATTATCTCAGCACACCTGGTACCTTCAGTATTAGGTCATATAGAGAGGGTGGACAACAGTGTGAGAAACATCTTCTTACATCAGCACCCCTTTTGCCTCCTTTATAAGTTAAAAACTTTTACTGAAAGCATATCTTCCTATACATTGACATGGGGAACAGAGCAACCTACTGCACTTGCTCACAGGTATCAGACATAGTCTAAGATAGATTTCTGTCAGTATAAAAAGATGGCAGCCATTTTAATTCTATAGAAACTTTGTTTTTCTTTTGTATATCCTAATGCTATGTATTTTTTAAAATTGTAAAATTAATCCTAACCTCATGGATCTGCTGTTTTCACTATGGGTCAAGTGATGGTCGTGTCTCATTGTAATGGCCCCGATTACGCATTTAATTTTTCGTTACTTGGGCCTTCTCCCAATCAACTTCTCATCACAACAGACATCATCATGAACATTGGCAGCCTGAAGCACAGTCAATCATAGCACATGCATGGCTTAAATAGAGCACATGCCCCAGCCCTAATAGGATGGCTGAGCTGTCTATAACCATATAACAGCTCAACATGCCCCTGCCCAAGATTGGACAGTTGATTTGTCAGTCACTGTCAGTCACTGCATCCAGATACACTGGTAGGAGGAATCAAGTCAGTATTCCCTTTTATAAGGGGGGCCCCTGGACCCCCAGGTTTCACAGGAAACCTACCATGTAAGGCGCTAATCAGACGATCAACCTTCATGGAACAAGCCGGAACCAGGATCTCTTCTTAGGTCTACATAATTTCCAATGAACAACATATTGGAGAGCGTTCCAGAACTTCCAAGAATCCACGATCCTCTGCACTTCGTACTCCAAATCGCCACTGACAGAAACAGAGGGAGGTGGACAAGATCTAGACAACACCAATGAGACAAACTTATTCAACAGGGATTTGTGGAACACATTTGAGATGTGAAGTCTCAAAGCATTTCTTAATCTAAAGTCCACCAGATTGACAGCCTCCAGAATCTCATACGGACAAATAAATGTAAGACTCAACTTCCATGACGGAATTTTTAGCTTAATATTTTTGAAGGATAGCCACACCTTATTACCTACATTGAAGATGGGACCTGGAAAACATTTCCTATCGGCCTTCCATTTTTGATGACACTGAGCCATCCCAATATTCTCCCAAATCTCTCTCCAGTTTCTGTATGGCTACCTCTACGCCAGCACACCCAGAACTCATCCTAGAGAATTCACCAAAAGGAGGATAAAAAACATAATTTCATAAAAAGGACGAAGTTTCAGGGAATTGATTGATCAGACTGTAAAGGCCCCTTTTCACACTGCAACATTGCAAACGACATTGCTGTAACGTCACCGGTTTTGTGACGTTACAGCGACCTCCCCAGCGACATTGCAGTGTATGAAACACATCAGCGACCTGGCCCCTGCTATGAGGTTGCTGATCACTACACATCTCTCAGGACCATTCTTTGGTCCTTTGTTTCCCGCTGTGCTGCATGATCGCTAGAAAGTCTCAGTGTGTAAAGGGGCCTTTACAGCAACTTCGTTAGTGACTTCCCTTTCAAAAAGCTGCTTTACCATGTCCCCAATGACTAGCTAGGTCGTTCTGCAGGTCCGTATCGCTGTTGCGTCGTTGGCCAGGTTTGCCTGTTTGACAGCTCCCCAGCGACTCACCAGAGATTTTGTAGCGATCCCGGCCAGGTTGGGATCGCTGGTGGGATCGCTAGAAAGTCTGTGTGTAAAGGGGCCTTTAAAGGCAAACTCAGCAAGAGGTAAATACAAGAACCAGTCTTCCTGCTGAGCTACAAAGAAACACCTTCAAATTTATTCCAACGATTGATTGATCCTTTTCTGTTTTACTGTTAAGGGTGCTTTACACGCTGCGACATCGCAGCGATGTGTGAAGCTGCTGGAACGACGAACAACATCGTACCTGTGGCAGCAGCGATATTAAGGAAAGGAGCAACGTGTCAATGATCACCGTTTTTGAGCGATTTTGCGATCATTGCTCATTGGTGTCACATGCTGCGATGTCGCTACCGGCGCCGGATGTGCGTCACTAACGACGTGACCCCGACGATATATCGGTAGCGATGTCACAGCGAGTAAAGCACCCTTATGTTTCAGGGTGTTAAGCAGCAAGAAAAAGACAACTTAATCCCCATTTTCTAACAAAACACTCTCCATAATTTGAAGACAAATTGTAGCCTCCTATTAACTCGGTCAAGACCTTAGTTTCCTTGCAATCTCACCACACCACATGATTGATAAACAACCTGGAAAGTGTCTCACCATTAGCTAACCCTGATAACGGAACAAAATGAGCCTGTAAACTGAATTGGTGAACTACCACCCAAATCACAGTTTTTCCACCAGATAAAGGCAAATGTGTGATGAAATACAAGGACAAATGAGTTTATGGTCTTTCTGGAAAAGGCAATGGAGCCAATTTTCCAGATGGCCAGGTATAACAGACTTTAGCTTATGCACAAATCTAACAAGCAAAAATAAATGATTTAATATCACTATTCATTGAGCATGGATGGCAACCAAAAGAGTCTAGGAATAGCTTTCTGCCTGACCACTCAAGAAGGAATCATAAAATTCCTACAACAGACGTAATCTTAGGTACACAGGAACAAATAATTTGGACCTTGGAGTAACGGAAAGAGCCAAATACTGGACTTCATGGATCTTCACTTCCATCTCCAAGGATACCATAGAAACCACAATGCCCTGAGGAAGAATGGAGGATGGATGTTCTGGAGGAGAAACTAACTCAAGGCTGCGTGTCAAAGTGTCAGCCCTCACATTCTTGGACCCTAGCCTGAACGTGATAGAAAAATTGAATCTAGAGAAAAATAAGTACCATCTGGCCTGTCTTGGGGGTTAACAATTTGGCTGATTTAATATAAGCTACATTTTCATAATCTGTTACAACCGTGACTTGATGAATTGCTCCCTCCAAAAATTGTCTCCATTCTTCAAAAGCTATTTTGACAACAAGCAACTTGCAGTTCCCAACATCATAATTTCTCTCAGCAGATAATACATTCCAAGAGAAAAATGCACATGGCTGCAAGTTGGTCAACATTTTGGGACGTTTAGACAATACAGCTCCTACCCCAATTTCTGAAACATCCACAATGAACGGCTTCTGGAGATCGAGTTGGAATAAACCTGGAGCGGACATAAAACACTCTTTGAATGTATTAAAGGCCCCAACAGCATCCGGAGACCAACCCTAAGATCTGCTCTTTACATATCAGATTAGCAAGAAGTTTGACAATTTGAAAAAAAACCCTAATAAAGTTTCTGTAGTAATTTTCAAATCCTATAAACTGTGGCAAAGCTTTAAGGTCCTGAGGTTGAACTCAATCAGTTATGGTCTGTACATTCCCAGGATCCATCTTAAATCTTTCAGCAGGTGCAATTAACCCAAGGAAGGATATTTCTTGCACAGAAAAATACATTTCTCCAATTTAGCAAACAAATAATTTTCTTTTAGCTTTTTTAAAACAAAACAAAACTGTTCATAGTGTGTATTCAGATCTGGCAAAAAAAATAGAATATTGTCAAAATATACTACAATAAACCTTCCAATAAAATCAGAAAAGATATTCATAAAGTTATAAAGTTTTGAAAAACTGCAGGCGCATTAGGTAACCCAAAAGGCATGACAAGATTTTCAAATAGGCCCTCAAACGATAAAAACGCCATCTTCCACTCATCAACCCTCCTGGATGTGTATCAAATTACGGTATACGTTCCTCTAAGATCAAGTTTAGAAAACCATTTAGTCCCCTTAAGCTGATTATATAGGTCAAGGATAAGTGGAAGTGGGTAAGTATTCTCATTTAAATGGTATTTATTGATTTTCAAATGTTGGGTAGTATTCTTAACCATAATCTTGTTTAATTCACAAAAATCAAGGCAAGGATGGAGGCCATCATCATTCTTTTTAACAAAGAAAAACTGAGCAGCTACAGGTAAGGAGGAAGGATGGATAAGACCCTTCCGTAACCTTTCATAACAAATTTTTTCATGGCGATATGTTCAGGACCTGATAAAGTGTGTAGGCAAGCTTTAGGTAATTTGGCATTAGGGCTAAAGGGGGCTTTTACACACAACGACATCGCTTATGAGATGTCGTTGGGGTCACGGAATTCGTGACGCACATCCGGCCTAGTTAGCGACTTCGTTGCATGTGAAACGTACGAACGACCGCTAACTATCAAAATTACTCACCTAATCGTTGACATGTCGTTCTAATCCCAAATATCGTTGCTGTTGTAGGACGCAGGTTGTTCGTCGTTCCTGAGGCAGCACACATCGCTACATGTGACACCCCAGGAACGAGGAACTACACCGGACCTGCGTCCTCCGGCAATGAGGTGAGAGTCACTTTCCTTTGGCTGCTCTCCGCCTCTCCGCTTTGATTGGATGGCTGCAGTGTAACATCGCTGTGACGCCGCACGAACCGCCCCCTTAGAAAGGTTTGCCGGCCACAGTGATGTCGCTAGGCAGGTAAGTCTGTGTGACGGGTCCTAGCGATGTTGTACGCCACGGGCAGCGATTTGCCTGTGATGCAAAACCGATGGAGGCGGGTGCTTTCACCAGCAACATCGCTAGCGATGTCGCTGCGTGTAAAACAGCCTTAACATTGATAGTACAATCATAAGAATCCTGGGGAGGTAACATCATTGGCTCTTCTTCCAATAACAATAGTCCAAAAAATTGTAGCACACTTGGTTGAGAATGCAAAATATTTTAATGTAGTAAAAAAAGGCAAAAAAGTGATTTTTTTTTTTTATCACAGGTGACTGGAAATTTGACTTTTCAACCTCTAGGGTCTTAATCATAAAGTCGCTCTACAAAACATAAATAGAGAACAAAACACAAATTAATGATATATACATATTTTAACCGTTTGCTCACCGTATACAATTGTAAATATCTTTTTACAAGAACACATCTCTGAAGTTTTCAGGTACCGTGGTAGACCCTCCAGACTAGCGGAGAAAACCTGTTCAGAGCGAACATTTCTTATGACAATTAACGATATCCTTCCAGCACCAGTCAATGACGAGATTGTGAATATGCAACCATGGAAATCCTAATACCAACCCAGAAACTAAGTTATCCAAAACAAAGAAAGGGATGGACTCGGAGTGGAGTGTTTCCACTTTCAGTCTGATTTCCATTGTTACCAGCTTGACAAGGTTATGGAGTAACCGTGTTCTGTTAATGACAACAATTTGAATGGGTCCTTTCAACCTAACTATCCCTAATCCTAATCTCAAAACCAGTCCTGAATTGATGAAATTGGCTGCAGACCCACAAGTCAATAAATATGAATGCAGATTGTCATAGAGAAAAAGTGTACAATCCATAAAGACATCTCTGGGGAGGGGACATATCACTTCCACATTGAACATATGGGATTAATTATGACTGGGGAAATAAAGCTGGGTTTACACACTGCAACATCGCAAAGGACATCGCTGTAACGTCACCGGTTTTGTGACGTAACAGCGACTTCCCTAAGTCTCTGGTGAGTCGCTGGTGAGCTGTCAAACAGTCAAACCTGGCCAACAACTCAACAGCGATCCGGACCTGCAGAGCGACCTAGCTGGTTGTTGGGGACGTTGATAAGCAGCCTTTTGAAAGGGAAGTTGCTAACAAAGTCTCTGCAAAGTCTTTCACATACTGAAACTTTCCAGCGATGTATGCTGCAAAGCGGGAAACAAAGGACCTAGGAATGGTCCTGAACGATTTGTAACGATTACAACTTCACAGCAGGGGCCGGGTCGCTGATAGGTTTCACACACTGCAACATCGCAAACAACATCGCTATTGCGTCACAAAACCGGTGACGTTACAGCGATGTCGTTTGAGATGTTGCAGTGTGTAAACCCAGCTTAAGAGAGAATTAACACTTCAACCTCCATGGGAGTGGGACCTCCTGCAGTGGCCAGGTTATTACAATAGGAGATTTGCACTGAGAACTAGACACCAAGTCTAGGATTTGCAAATCAAGAAGCAGGGAAGTACACTTCCAAAAGAATCAGCTTCCTCTGATCAATGGATTGTCTCAGATGCTCGGAAGCCAGTGGTCAGTAATGAATAGTGATGAGCGAGTACTAAAAAGCTCGGGTGCTCGAAGCTCGGGCCGAGCCTCCCAAGATACTCGTGTACTCGGGCCGAGCAACGAGCCCAATGTTATCCTATGGGAGACCCGAGTATTTTTGTGAAATGACCCCCCGGCAGCATGGAGAAACCCTAAAAATGGCACAAAAGTCTCAGAAGAGTGCTCAAATGACATGGCAACAGCATGGGGAAGACCCCTTGAAGCATTTATCACTGAAAAGTCACAGCTGTGAACAATTTTGTCCGCGTTTTACGCCATTTTTACGGACTCACCAGAAAACCTTCCAAAATGACCCCAAAATGATTTTTCATGGCGGAAATGTTAAGGCACATACCCAATAGTGAGATAGAGCTGGTGTATGTTACTTTTTGAGATTAATACATGAAAGATTTTACGTGAAAACATTGTGTGGCACTCCGATGTCCCTGAGAAGAGACGTACATGAAGGCCTCTTGAGTCTAATGTGCCCATTTTGAGGAAGTGAGTCTTTGTAGTATTTTCCTTTGCCAGGGCAGTCCAAAATTGTGAGGTTCACCAATGCCCCTGCATACAGACGTGCATGAGGGCCTCAAAACATTAAGTGTCCATTGTCAGGAAGTGGGTGTATTATAGTATAGCCCTTAGGCAGGGCAGCCAAAAATTGGGAGGCTCCACATTGTCCCTGGATAGAGACGTGCATGATGGCCTGTAAACCTGAAGTGCCCATTGTAAGGAAGTGGGTCTATTGTAGTATAGCCCTTAGGCAGGGCAGCCAAAAATTGGGAGGCTCCACGTTGTCCCTGGATAGAGACGTGCATGAGGGCCTGTAAACCTGAAGTGCCCATTGGAAGGAAGTGGGTCTATTGTAGTATAGCCCTTAGGCAGGGCAGCCAAAAATTGGGAGGCTCCACGTTGTCCCTGGATAGAGACGTGCATGAGGGCCTGTAAACCTGAAGTGCCCATTGGAAGGAAGTGGGTGTATTATAGTATAGCCCTTAGGCAGGGCAGCCAAAAATTGGGAGGCTCCACATTGTCCCTGGATAGAGACATGCATGATGGCCTGTAAACCTGAAGTGCCCATTGTAAGGAAGTGGGTCTATTCTAGTATAGCCCTTAGGCAGGGCAGCCAAAAATTGGGAGGCTCCACGTTGTCCCTGGATAGAGACGTGCATGAGGGCCTTTAAACCTGAAGTGCCCATTGTAAGGAAGTGGGTCTATTGTAGTATAGCCCTTAGGCAGGGCAGCCAAAAATTGGGAGGCTCCACGTTGTCCCTGGATAGAGACGTGCATGATGGCCTGTAAACCTGAAGTGCCCATTGTAAGGAAGTGGGTCTATTGTAGTATAGCCCTTAGGCAGGGCAGCCAAAAATTGGGAGGCTCCACGTTGTCCCTGGATAGAGACCTGTTAGGTTCTTAGTGCCTCCGTGCTTGCATTTAAAAACCGCACGTGTGTGCCTGTTGGTGGCAGCTTTCCGCTGCATTTGTGTGAGTTTTGCAAAAACTTGGACATAACGCACAAGTCTAGTGAATACACATCAGCACAGCATTGCAAAATGCGCAAGGGCGTTGTCAACGAACAAGGAAGTGGACGTGATGGTGGTGCAGGCAGAGACCGAGGTTGTGTGCAAGCTCTAATTTCGCCACAACAAAGGGCCACATCTAGTCGCTCGCACGTCCTGTCCCAAATTCTTGGGGACCGCAGCAGTACACCACTCTTGAACCAAGACCAGTGTCAACAGGTTGTTAGTTGGATAGCGGATAATGCTTCCAGTCAGATTGGCACCACCACAAACACTCTGTCTTCCACACGGTCAAGTGTCAGTAGCCGTGATACTGCACCGCACATTTCAGAACCTGATCCTCCTTCCTACCACCAGGCCGAGTACACGTCCACGGACATTACTGATCCCACACTTGGACACTCGGAAGAGCTGTTCGTTCACGTTTCCATTCACAAATTCTGGCCTCTCGTCAGCTCCTGTTGAAGTGGGCCATGACGAGATTGTATGTACAGATGCCCAAATATTTGAGCAGCCACGTTCTCACGAAGTTGGCAACGTGTCTCAACAAGGGGTGGACGATGATGAGACACAATTGTCAGGAAGTCAGGAGGAGGAGCAGGGTGCGGAAGAGGAAGACGACGTGGTGGATGATCCAGTAACTGACCCAACCTGGCAGGAGGATATGCAGAGCGAGGACAGCAGTGCACAGGGGGAGGGAGGCGTAGCATCACAACAGGCAGTAAGAAGCAGAGTGGTGGCCCCAGGCAGACGTCAGGCAACTGTTCCCCGGAACAACACGACACAAGGTGCCTGTACAAATGTTAGGTCTTCCCGAGTCTGGCTGTAATACTATTGTATGTATTGAGGATTTCGATTGCGTTAGGGCAATGACAACCAGAGACGAGTTCTTGGTGCAAGACGTTTATAATATGCAACCAGCAAATATGTACATAAACGGAACAAAAACACAGTAGAACATAAATATAGGAAATACCTTCCAGGGACGGAGCGAAAGGGAATTCCCGGGACCGCGCACCGGACTCCCCCAGGGAGACCACCAAGAGCGAACCCCTATACAGGGACTGTCTGGCAATCACCCCAGAAGCCCTAAATGCGCAGCAGCCGGGACACAAAAGGGCAATAGGTAAGTCCAAAAATGTCCGTACGTGATGTGAGTCCAGAGTGGTATTAAACGGAAGGAACCGGGCAGAAGTGCCGACCAAAGACGGCAAACGGAGTCCGGGCACAGCTAGATGATACCAGATGAAGTCCAGAGTCGGTGTCGGTTGTTTTCCAAGAGGATCCGAATAACAATCAGGAACCAAAAGCAGCAGGGCAGGAGCACACAGGAAGCAGTATACTCAGGCACTGGACTAAGCTTTAGGGGCGGCTTTTAAACAGATGGACAGGAAGTAGGGCAACAGAACAGAAAACTCCATGTTAACAAAGGGCAAGCTCTTTCAAAAGAAAACTGGAAAACCCGGAACTCTGACACTGGCAGTTTTTTAAGTTGGCTCCAGATGATTCTAAAAAGGCCATTTGCAACACCTGCCATGCCAGCATCAGCAGGGGTACCAAAACTAGCAGCCTGACCACCACCAGCATGATCAGGCACATGTCAGCCAAGCACCCGACTTTGTGGGAAGTACAACAGAGTCGAGGAGCAGTGCTTGCTGATGTCACTGCTACGTCTTCGCTGGTTGTGCATGCGAGCCAATCCCCTGTCCATGCTGCCTGCGAACAAGCCTCCTCCACTCCTGCACCTGCAGTTGCCAACGCAGAAAGAACACCATCATCAAGCACGTCCTTGTCCCAGCGCAACGTTCAGTTATCCATTCAGCAAACCTTTGAACGCAGGCGCAAATACACTGCCAACACCCCACATGCCACAGTTCTAAATGCTAACATTTCGCGACTGCTTGCGCTGGAAATGTTGCCTTTTAGGCTGGTTGAGACAGAAGCATTCCGCGACCTGATGGTGGCAGCTGTCCCACGTTACTCGGTCCACAGCCGCCACTATTTCTCCCGGTGTGCCGTCCCCGCATTGCATAACCACGTGTCACAAAACATCACACGTGCCCTGAACAACGCTGTTTCAGCCAAAGTCCACCTAACCACAGACACGTGGACAAGTGCATGTGGGCAAGGCCGCTACATCTCGTTGACGTCACACTGGGTTAATATTGTGCAAGCTGGGACCCAGTCTGAGCGAGGGACGGAACACGTCATTCACACACCAAGTTTTGCAGGCCCTACCTCAGTCAGGGTTTCACACACACTCTACAGCTCCGGAATGTCATGCTCCTCAGCCTCCTCCTCCTCCTGCGCATCCTGATCCACTTTACCCTCCACACCAGTCCCAAGCTGGAAGTGTCGCGGGCGGAGGAGGGGACGGTGCGCTCTCCCACTGCTCGGGTCCGGCTGACGCTGCTCTACGGCTGCTGCTGCTCGTTGGCTCGAGCGATGGCCGGATCCCGGGGACTCGAGCGGCGCTACTCGCCCGTGAGTGAAAAGGGGTGGTTTGGGTTTTGGGGATATTGTCCGTGACGCCACCCACGGTTGTGGTGATTGTGTGGACACCACCGCTGCTCTGGACGGGGATCCCGGGAGCCTGTGACAGGGAGCAGCTTTGTTGTTATTTCTCCCCTCCGTGGGTAGGGGGGTTGGTTGTCCCGGGGCCTGGTGATGGGGTAGACATGGATGACAGGCGGGTTGCGGGGCCTGATGAGGTGCAGGGTCGCAGGGGCAGCGCTGTGCCGCACGGCACGGAGGTACTCACTCAGCCCAATGATGATGACACAGTTCACGGTTAAACAAGTGGCTGGATGGACGGGTCACTCGGATGGCTGCGGTTGTTCCTCCCTGCAGGTTAGTGATGACTGTCTCTCCCTGCACCTAAGTTAAGTGTTGGTAGTGATGGTTTCCCAACGGTAACCCGCTCCCCGACCTGGATATGGGCCGGAGGAGCCCCTTTTGCCCACAGGCGCTGGCCCTGGGAGACGGTTGCCCTTGGCGGTGGCTGTGTCTCCCCTTCACGGTTGTACGGTTGCCTTCTATCTGGACTTGGCTGTTTGGAAACCCTGAGGTTCCCTTCACTAACGGATTTGGCAAATTCACGGCGACACCAAGCCTTGCCGGGATCCGAAAGTCCTCTGCCAATGGTGCTGGCTTCTCTTTGTATACCGGTCCGGTACGGCCGGGTCACCACCCGTCCACGGTCCTTACGGCAGACTCCAATCGGCCTCCACTGCAGACGGTCACCACATCCTGCCAACCTTGCTGTCCTGTCCGGGACACACACCCGGACCAACTTCAGGCTCTTTGCTGTCACTTTTCTCCTCTCTACTACTTTCCTCCTTCCACTTCCTTAGCTTAACTCTCACTGCCTGTGTTTTCCCTCCTCCTCGGTGGGTGGAGACCAACCGCCTGGCTCCACACCCTGGTGTGGACAACAGCCCCTGGGGAAGGCAACAAGGATTTTGTGTTTTGACTATGATATGCCTGCAGGGAGTGTGGGGTGTTTAAGTGTTGTGCTCTGTGGCCCCTGGCTTGTCCAGGGCGACACAGAAGCACTGCAGCACTGCCTCGGCGAAGCGGCAACAGGCAGTGCTGAAGCTAATCTGCATAGGTGACAAACCCCACAATGCAAAAGAGGTGTGGACAGCTCTGAAACAGCAGGCAGATCACTGGCTCACAACTCTGAACCTAAAGCCAGGAAAGGTCGTGTGTGACAATGGCCGGAACCTGGTGGCGGCTTTGAGGCGAGGCCAGCTGACACATGTTCCATGCGTGGCCCATGTGCTCAACCTCGTGGTTCAGCGGTTTCTAAAGTCATACTCAGAGCTGTCTGATCTGCTGGTAAAAGTTCGCCGCCTGTCTGCACATTTTCGAAAGTCACCTACTGCTTCAGCCGGCCTTGCCGGCTTAAGACGCCGTTTGCATCTTCCGGCACACAGACTGGTGTGTGATGTCCCCACGCGTTGGAATTCAACTCTGCACAAGTTGGTCAGGATATGTGAGCAGAAGAGGGCAGTTGTTGAGTACCTGGATCACCTAAGCCGTCGGGAAATGGGTCAAACTCCACACATAACACCTGAGGAGTGGAGATGGATGTCCGACCTATGCACCATCCGCCAAAACTTTGAGGACTCCACCAAGATGGTGAGCGGCGATGACGACATTATTAGCGTCACCATACCGCTTCTCTGCCTTCTAAAATGGTCTCTGCTCAAAAAACAACCATGATGCATTGCAGGCGGAGCGCGATGAGTTTGAGCAAGAAACAGTAGTGGGTGTGGGTGATGATAACACACAGCCCAGCCTCGTCTCATCACAACGTGCAGTGGAGGACTATGACGAGGAGGAGGATGAAGACATGGAGCAACTCTCTGGCCAAATTGAGGATATGACATGCAGTCATATCCTCGGTTCAGCGTGGCTGGCCAGAGGACAGGGTAGATGATGAGGAGGAGGAGGAGGAGGACAGCATGTTCAGTCATCGTGTTGGTCAGGATACTGAAGTGATGGCTGTTAAGAGTCTGGCACACATGGCTGACTTTATGGTAAGCTGCCTGTCTCGTGACCCTCGCGTTAAGAACATCTTGGCCGACAATCATTACTGGTTGGTAACACTGTTAGACCCACGCTAAAAGGAGAACTTTATGTCTCTTATTCCCGAGGCGGAGAGGTCAGGCAAAATGCAGCAGTTCCAGAAGGCCATAGTCACGGAAGTAGGCAAAGCATTCCCCTCACAAAACGCTAGCGGCATAGGTCATGAATCAGTGGACAACCGAGGCGTACAGCCGAGAGAGGCACAAGTCCAATCCGCCAGAGGTAGGGGAACAGTCTTTAAGATGTGGGACAGTTTTCTCAGCCCCTCACGTACCACAGCCCCTGAGGTGCGGGGTAGTGCCACAAGAAATCCTAAGTTTGCCCAGATGCTGAAGGAGTACCTTGCAGATCGAACAACTGTACTCCGACATTCCTCTGTGCCTTACAATTATTGGGTATCCAAGCTGGACACGTGGCATGAATTGGCTCTCTACGCCTTGGAAGTCCTGGCCTGCCCTGCTGCTAGCGTTTTGTCAGAGCGTGTTTTTAGTGCCGCAGGTGGAATCATTACAGATAGATAAACGCACCCGCCTGTCAACTGAAAATGCTGACAGGCTGACTCTGATCAAGATGAACAAGGGTTGGATTGGGCCAGACTTCACCACACCACCAGCAAATGAGAGCGGAATTTAAAGTTTGCCATGTACCTCCACTCACCCATGGGTACTGTCACGCTCCCCGGGTCCTCGGCTCCCCTTCCCGGGTCCCCTGCCCCGCTCCCCGGCTCACCTGCCACGCTCCCCGCGTCCCAGTCCCTTGTGGCCGTCCTTCCTGGGCTTCCTGGCCGCCGATCCCGGCGCCCGACGGCCTCCCAGGCCCTGCTCGGCTCCCCTGCGTCCTCCTCTCAGCCTCCTTCCCTGGCTTCTGGCACCCGGGCCGCGCGCACGCGCATTAGGGCGCGCGCGGCGGTCACTGACCCTTTCTTAAAGGGCCAGCGCCCATTAACAGGAAATGAGGTTAGACAGGTACGGGGTATAAAGGGGGTTCTTGTCCAAGGGGGCGGGGCCTGATCTTCATGTTTTCTGAGCTAGGAGTCAGGTCTCCTTGTGTTTTCCTGCCATACTTACGTATCTCTCTTCTAGAGCTGATCCCGCCTCGCCATCCAGTCCTGCTGAATCCCGAGCCCCGCACGCTGTCCGTCTGCCATCTGACAGTCCGTACCATCTCGGATCCCTGCGGTGACCTGTCATCTCGCTCCCAAGGTTCCGGACCCCGCCTGACATCATCTCGGCCTCCGAACCTGAGCTACGTCACCCGGACTACCATCTGTGACTCCGTGGTCCCAGGGACTCCTTCGCTACCTTCACTTGCACGGACTGTTCTGCTGCCCATCAGTGCTTCAGCTACCGGACTCCCTACCACCATCTTAGAGTTCGGTCCAGTGGATCCACCTCCTGGGTCTGCCCGACCGCCCGGCCCTGACAGTAAGATCAGGCCATGGATCCCGCTGCAGCACTATTGGCCCTGCAAGAGGAACTCCAACGCCAGCGTGAAGTCCAGACCCGCATGCTGCAATTTATGACCTCCGTGGACACTCGCCTGTACACATTACAAGCATCAATGACGCCTGCAGCACCCAGGTCTCCCACTAGGCAATCCACGGCTCCCGCACCAGTGGCAGCCGCGTCGGATGCTTCCCGACTCCGTTTGGCGTCACCTCCTCGTTATGCTGGAGATCCCAAGACCTGCAGGGGCTTCATAAACCAATGCTCCCTTCACTTCACGCAGCTGCCCCATCTGTTCGCCTCCGACCAAGCCAAGGTCGCCTTTATAATGTCTCACCTGGAGGGCGAGGCACTGGCGTGGATGAACCCCTTGTGGGAGAAGGAGGACCCCATGACCAAGGATCTTCAAGAGTTCCTGCAGGCCTTTCGCAGTACCTTTGACGAGCCGGGACGCGCCTCTGCGTCTGCTTCATCACTTCTCCGCCTACGTCAAGGAACACTGACGGTGGGCCAATACGCCATCCGTTTCCGCACTTTGGCTTCTGAACTCGGGTGGAATAATGAGGCCCTGACAGCCGCCTTCTGGGAAGGACTGTCAAGTCGCATCAAAGATGAGTTGGCGGGTCGTGACATGCCCTCCACCCTAGATGCCCTGATTGCCCTAGCCACGCGAGTGGACATTCGTTTTCAGGAGCGCTCCAAAGAGCTGGTTCGTGAGCGACGTGCGGTACGGCACTCCTCTGTGCCACAGTCATCTACAGCTGGGATTCCTGTCCACGAACCCATGCAGGTTGATCGAGTACGGCAATCTGACCAACGTCGAGCAGAGCGGCTCGCCAAGGGCCTCTGCTTTTACTGCGGAGGGGACACACATCTCCTACGCTCCTGTCCGGAAAGGCCGGGAAACTCCAAAGCCTAGGGTTGGTAGGAGAGGCCACCCTAGGTGCTGGGACTCTCTCCGACCCAGTTATGTGGACGGTACAAGTATCAACAGGAGAGACGCGCTTCACGGCTGAGGCATACCTCGACTCCGGAGCAGCAGGCAATTTTATCCAGCAGGCCACGGTGGACAAATACCAGCTGCCTGTTACTCTACTCGAGAAGCCCCTACTGATTGCCTCGGTGGATGGGAGACCCCTCTCTGATACCATCTCCTGGATCACGAAGCCGGTGGAACTGCGTATCGGTGCTCTGCACACCGAGAACATCGCTCTCTACGTCCTTCCACACATGTCCCACCAAGTCCTGCTGGGACTTCCTTGGCTGCGAACACACGAACCCTCAGTCAACTGGGGTACTGGCGAAATCACCCGTTGGGGCTCTGCCTGTCATGAGAGATGTCTAAAGTCTATACAACCAGTCCGACGACCTCCGGTTCCTGAGAACCTACCGGGTCTGCCCTCGGCCTATTGGTCCTTCACGGACGTTTTTGACAAGAAGGAGTCTGAGGTACTTCCGCCACACCGTCCCTACGATTGCGCCATCGACCTGCTCCCAGGAACAACACCACCTCGAGGACGGATATATCCGTTGTCTCCAGCCGAAACCAGGGCCATGTCCACCTACATCATGGAAAGCCTGGCAAAGGGATTCATCCGGAGATCCTCCTCTCCTGCGGGAGCAGGCTTCTTCTTCGTTAAGAAGAAAGAGGGTGACCTTCGCCCATGCATTGACTACCGGGGCTTGAATCAGATTACTATAAAAAACAAGTACCCCCTACCGCTCATCCCCGAACTGTTCGATCGGCTCAGAGGAGCCCGTGTGTTCACCAAACTGGATCTTCGGGGTGCCTACAACCTAGTTCGTATCCGCTCTGGGGACGAATGGAAGACCGCGTTTAATACTCGCGATGGGCACTATGAATACTGTGTGATGCCCTTCGGTCTGTGTAACGCTCCTGCCGTATTCCAAGAACTGGTGAACGACATTTTCCGGGACCTCCTCTACGTATGTGTAGTAGTTTATCTGGATGACATTCTTGTTTTCTCTCCGGACCTCCAGACCCACAGAGAGAACGTAAAGCTGGTTCTACAAAGACTGAGAGAGAATCGTCTCTACGCCAAATATGAGAAGTGCGTCTTTGAGCAGTCTTCTCTTCCTTTCCTGGGATACATCATCTCGGGGACTGGGCTGCAGATGGATCCCAAGAAGGTCTCCGCCATTCTCAACTGGCCTCCCCCTTCTGGACTGAAGGCAATCCAACGGTTCCTGGGATTTGCCAACTACTACCGCCAGTTTATTCCTCACTTCTCCGCCCTGACTGCTCCCCTCTCCGCTCTGACCAAAAAGGAGGCTAATCCAAAGGACTGGTCACCTGCGGCCGACGCCGCATTTTGCTCCCTGAAGCGAGCATTCGCCTCCTCTCCTGTACTCCACCGACCAGAGTTAAACCGCCAGTTCACCTTAGAGGTGGATGCTTCCTCCTCAGGAGCCGGAGCAGTGCTCATGCAAAAATCCTCCTCCGGGAAGATGGTGACTTGCGGTTTCTTCTCTAAAAGCTTCTCAGCACCTGAACGTAATTACACCATCGGTGACCGAGAGCTATTAGCGGTCAAACTGGCTCTGGAGGAGTGGCGCTACCTCCTGGAAGGAGCAGTGTACCCCGTGATTATCTACACGGACCACAAGAACCTGGAATACCTGCGGTCCGCTCAGCGACTGAACCCACGGCAAGCCAGGTGGTCCTTATTCTTTGCCAGGTTTGACTTCCAGCTTCATTTCCGACCCGCGGACAAGAATATACGCGCTGATGCCTTGTCTAGGTCTCTCATGCCCCTGGAGCAGGAGGAAGAGACTATCCAACCTATCATCTCTCCTAACAAGATTGTTCCGGTGGCTCCTGTCACTCTGGCCCAGATACCACCCGGGAAGACCTTTGTCTCTGAGACCGACAGGGAAAAAGTGTTACACTGGGGTCATGCCTCGAAAACAGCCGGCCATGCAGGCCAGAAGAGAACATGGGGTGCGATTGTACGCCATTACTGGTGGCCATCCCTTCGCACGGACGTTGCCGCCTTTGTCTCTGCCTGCCCCTCTTGTGCCAGGAACAAGACGCCCAAACACCTGCCCTATGGCCGTCTTCTGCCTCTGCCGATACCCTCAGTTCCATGGCAACACATAGCGATGGACTTTATTACGGACTTGCCAGTATCCTCCGGACACACAGTCATATGGGTCGTGGTGGATCGGTTCTCCAAAATGGCTCACTTCGTCCCTATGCCCGGACTGCCCTCTGCTCAGGAACTCGCGGAAGCCTATATACAACACATCTTTCGCTTACATGGCTTTCCTTCCCACATCGTGTCCGACAGAGGAACTCAGTTCACCTCCCGCTTCTGGAGGGCTCTCTGCAAACATCTGGGAGTGACTCTGGACTTTTCTTCCGCTTACCATCCTCAGTCTAATGGCCAAGTGGAGAGGGTCAATCAAATCTTGACATCCTTCTTACGTCACTATGTCAACGCCCATCACGACGACTGGTCCACGCTTCTGCCTTGGGCTGAGTTCTCCCATAACCACCACGTCAGTGAGTCGTCCTCCAAATCTCCCTTCCATGTCGTTTACGGACTACAGCCTTTCGTCCCGTTGCCTATATCCCCTTCTTCGGATGTCCCTGCTGCTGATACTGTAGCCCGTGACTTCGCTACCATTTGGGACTCTGTCAAGGCGTCCCTTGGGCGCGCTTCCCAGCGGATGAAGAAACACGCTGACAAAAGGCGTCTAGACCCTCCGTGTTTCTCTCCTGGTGACCTGGTCTGGCTTGCTTCCCAGTACATCCGACTGAAGATTCCTTCCTACAAGCTGGGTCCTCGCTACATCGGGCCGTTTAAGGTCCTCAGCAAGATCAATGAGGTCTCCTACAAACTGAAGCTTCCGGCCACGATGAGAATACCCAACTCCTTCCACGTCTCTCTCCTCAAGCCGGTGTTCCTTGGTCCCTTCTCCGCTGCTGCCAGCCCGGCTCCTCCTCCTATTGCTGAGGACGACATCTACGCGGTAAGAGATATCGTGGCCATGAAGACTGTTCGTGGCCGGCAGTTCTCCCTGGTGGACTGGGAGGGGTATGGTCCTGAGGATAGATCCTGGGAACCCAGGGAGAATGTGGGCACTCCTCTGATCCGTGCCTTCATGTCTCGGTTGCGGGGAGGGGGGCGTGGGGGGGGGGGGTACTGTCACGCTCCCCGGGTCCTCGGCTCCCCTTCCCGGGTCCCCTGCCCCGCTCCCCGGCTCACCTGCCACGCTCCCCGCGTCCCAGTCCCTTGTGGCCGTCCTTCCTGGGCTTCCTGGCCGCCGATCCCGGCGCCCGACGGCCTCCCAGGCCCTGCTCGGCTCCCCTGCGTCCTCCTCTCAGCCTCCTTCCCTGGCTTCTGGCACCCGGGCCGCGCGCACGCGCATTAGGGCGCGCGCGCGCGGTCACTGACCCTTTCTTAAAGGGCCAGCGCCCATTAACAGGAAATGAGGTTAGACAGGTACGGGGTATAAAGGGGGTTCTTGTCCAAGGGGGCGGGGCCTGATCTTCGTGTTTTCTGAGCTAGGAGTCAGGTCTCCTTGTGTTTTCCTGCCATACTTACGTATCTCTCTTCTAGAGCTGATCCCGCCTCGCCATCCAGTCCTGCTGAATCCCGAGCCCCGCACGCTGTCCGTCTGCCATCTGACAGTCCGTACCATCTCGGATCCCTGCGGTGACCTGTCATCTCGCTCCCAAGGTTCCGGACCCCGCCTGACATCATCTCGGCCTCCGAACCTGAGCTACGTCACCCGGACTACCATCTGTGACTCCGTGGTCCCAGGGACTCCTTCGCTACCTTCACTTGCACGGACTGTTCTGCTGCCCATCAGTGCTTCAGCTACCGGACTCCCTACCACCATCTTAGAGTTCGGTCCAGTGGATCCACCTCCTGGGTCTGCCCGACCGCCCGGCCCTGACAGGTACACACTTCTGGACTTTGGATAATCGCTGGACTGCTCCTCCTTCTCCTCATGCGCCACCATGATGATGACCGTTACAAATTGCAATACTTAGGCCTTTGTTTCAGGTATACCCCCAGTGGTACATTTTTTCGCCCATTCTTTGCAGAATGGACATTACAACGACAGGAGACCCGCTCCTTTGCAATGGGAACAATGTTTTGAGGCCCTCATGCACGTCTCTACCCAGGGACAACGTGGAGCCTCCCAATTTTTGGCTGCCCTGCCTAAGGGCTATACTACAATAGACCCACTTCCTTCCAATGGGCACTTCAGGTTTACAGGCCCTCATGCACGTCTCTACCCAGGGACAACGTGGAGCCTCCCAATTTTTGGCTGCCCTGCCTAAGGGCTATACTACAATAGACCCACTTCCTTCCAATGGGCACTTCAGGTTTACAGGCCCTCATGCACGTCTCTATCCAGGGACAACGTGGAGCCTCCCAATTTTTGGCTGCCCTGCCTAAGGGCTATACTACAATAGACCCACTTCCTTACAATGCGCACTTCATGTTTACAGGCCCTCATGCACGTCTCTATCCAGGGACAATATGGAGCCTGACGCTGCCACCGACTGCCACACACATGCTGTTTTTAAATGCAAGCACGGACGCAATAAGAACCTAACTGGTTTTTAGGAGCGACAATTACTGAGAAGTCTGACACTATCAGACACTGCTGACTGACGTGTATTATACACTAGACTTGTGCGTTATATAATAGTTTGTGCAAAACGCGCACCTGTACGCTGCCACCGACTGCCACACACGTGCTGTTTTTAAATGCAAGCACGGACGCAATAAGAACCTAACTGGTTTTTAGGAGCGATAATTACTGAGAAGTCTGACACTATCAGACACTGCTGACTGACGTGTATTATACACTAGACTTGTGCGTTATATAATAGTTTGTGCAAAACGCGCACCTGTACGCTGCCACTGACTGCCACACACGCGCTGTTTTTAAATGCAAGCACGGACGCAATAAGAACCTAACTGGTTTTTAGGAGCGACAATTACTGAGAAGTCTGACACTATCAGACACGGCTGACTGACGTGTATTATACACTAGACTTGTGCGTTATATAATAGTTTGTGCAAAACGCGCACCTGTACGCTGCCACTGACTGCCACACACGTGCTGTTTTTAAATGCAAGCACGGACGCAATAAGAACCTAACTGGTTTTTAGGAGCGACAATTACTGAGAAGTCTGACACTATCAGACACTGCTGACTGACGTGTATTATACACTAGACTTGTGCGTTATATAATAGTTTGTGCAAAACGCGCACCTGTACGCTGCCACTGACTGCCACACACGTGCTGTTTTTAAATGCAAGCACGGACGCAATAAGAACCTAACTGGTTTTTAGGAGCGACAATTACTGAGAAGTCTGACACTATCAGACACTGCTGACTGACGTGTATTATACACTAGACTTGTGCGTTATATAATAGTTTGTGCAAAACGCGCACCTGTACGCTGCCACTGACTGCCACACACGTGCTGTTTTTAAATGCAAGCACGGACGCAATAAGAACCTAACTGGTTTTTAGGAGCGACAATTACTGAGAAGTCTGACACTATCTGGACTGTTTTACACTGTGTACACCAGCCCCAGATATGATGAAGGCTGGTATACGGTCACCACTACCCTGCCTGCCTGCCTGTATACTGCTACAATAGTCCTGACAAGGACTCTTCTGGTCACTAGCCTGTATTCCGACCTGGCTATACCCTGCCTGTATATAGCAACAATAGTCCTGAGAAGGACTCTGCTACTGTACTCCGACCTGGCTATACCCTGCCTGCCTGTATACAACTAGAATAGTCCTGAGAAGGACTTCTGGTCACACTGTTTGCAGCCCTGCCCCGGAACTAACTATAAAGGGCCGCAAAGCTTTCCCTGAATCAGCGACACTCTCCCTGCACTGACTGTCTGGATAGTTGTGAGCAGAGCACAGCGCGCCGGCCGATATAAAGGCTCGGTCACGCTGTGCAGGCCGGCCAATCACTGCAATTCCACAACTAACAGGGCTGTGGCATTGCAGTGGTCTGCCAGCCAATCCCTGCATGAGGGCTGGCTCTCAAAAGAGCGCCAACATGCAGAAATGAAGACCACGAGTACAGCACGAGTATCGCGAGATTACTCGGTCCCCGCCGAGCAGCCCGAGTACAGCGATACTCGTGCGAGTACCGAGTAGTGACAAGCATGCTCGCTCATCACTAGTAATGAATATCGGAGTTTGAATCAATCCGATATTTATGGAAGACATATTTGCTGCGTGGTAGCAAAGAAACAAATAAAATACATTCACTCACATCACCCTAAGGCCAGCCGAAGACCTCTAAGTTAATGTCGATCAGATGGATGATGCTATTCATGCCATGTTCAACTCTATAGAAAAGTAAAATCATGATAGGAAATATGATCCCAATATCTCCCGCCTAGGACCTCCATGGGCAATTATATCCTGAAAATTGGCGATCTCATAAAATTCTACAAGATACATCCCTCGACCAGCCCCTATATGAGCTTACCAAAAAGAGGTATGTGGGGGTTACCTTGAGCTAATAGAAAATCAGAGTTTGGGTTTCTGTCATTTGTTAGTCTTGGATGGTACAGCTTGCTGTGGTTCTGTCTGTTTTGCTAAGATAAACCTCTCTCCACTAATCTCTGAGCCATTTCCGTGACACAGGTTTAGTACTTTTATTTTGTTATCCATTTTATTTTTTGTAATTGTATATACCATATTGTTTTATTCCAATTTTGTATAATCTTGGTATATTTTTGACCAAGCAATAAATCAGACTGAGCACAGGAACAAAAAGCACGAAGACTCTACTGAGCTTAATCCCTTTACTCCTAAGCCTGATTTTTAACTCCATGACCAGGCCATTTTTTACAATTCTGATCAGTGTCACTTTGACAGGTTATAACTCTGGAACACTTCAACAGATCTTGGTGATTATGAGTGTTACGGGGGAACTGGCAGATTAGGACCAGGGGGTATATATCCCAATCACCAGTCGGGGCCCACCGTACTCCAGATGGTAATGGAGCTGCTAGCACCCTGGGGTTAGGTGGAGACTATAGAGCTGGATGGCTCTGAGATAACCCAGGGAACCGGTCACGTGTGTAGTGACACGTCAGACCGGACGACAACCCAGTTAACGTTTCGGTGGAATTGGCGCAACCCGACCACGTATGCAGGGAACATGTCAGGCCGGATGGTGACCAGGTAGCGTTGACCGAGAAGACCGCTGGCTGATACAGCGCCCTGTCGACCACGTGTGTCAGACACGACAGGCTGAGCGGTCCTTTGATTAGCGTTTCTGGTCACTACTCGAATGGCCACATGTGCAGAGGACACGTCAGGCCAAGGGATCACACCAGTAGCATTGACTGGGAAGCCAAGGAGGATAATAGGTTCACACAACCAATCCTGGAACACCCTGTTAGCTCCACAGGGGTCCTGGGGTATACTGTCCATGTGCGTAGGAGGCACAACCGGACAGGTGATGCAGCAGGTATGCTGTCCGTGTGCGTAGGAGGCACACCCGGACAGAAGACACAGCAGGTATGATGTCCGTGTGTGTAGGAGGCACAACTAGACAGGTGATGCAGAAGCCGCAGCCCAGTTAACGCCACTGGACTGCTATAGCACAACAGGACCGTTAGCAAGGAAGCACGGCGCCTGACCCTCATGTGCTGAGCCACGAATCTTGGCGTGACAGGCACCGTTCGCCTAGCCCTACCTACTGCTTCCAACAAGGCTTAAGCCACCATGAATTCTAAGTGAATATGAGTGAAGACTGCGCACCTCCATGTTGTCTCCAGCCCCTTTTATAACCTAGATCCACCCCAAACCCAGGGTGGAACCACCAAAGTCCAATAGCAGAGTGCCATATTATCAGCGACGTCACCAGCGGCCTATCTGGAACCGCCACGTCAATGATGACCTTATGGCAGCCACGCCCCAAACACTTCACCAGTCATCGTCTGATGACCAATGGTGAGGTGCCAGATCATAGGGGCGGGCCTCTGCGAGCCAGTCCGGAGTGGCCACGTCATCAGGATACCTTACACCCTCTGCCCTATCTGGGCCTGCCACCTCACGGACATGCTCAGTGAGGTCCTTACCAGACCTAGCCTCTGATGCACTAAGTGCCTGAGCATGCTCAGTAGCCTGAACAACAGACTCAGAAATCAGACTATCTGCCTGAGCATGCTCAGTAGGCACATCCCAGAACTTTGAAACAGCACGAAGTCCAAGTACCTGTGCCAAGAGGCTGTTAGGATTAATTATGGGAGCATGCTCAGTAGCCTGAACTGAGGACTTAAGGCCGCTTTACACACTGTGATATCGGTACCGATATCGCTAGTGTGGGTACCCGCCCCCATCTGTTGTGCGACACGGGCAAATTGCTGCCCATGCCGCACAACATCGCCCAGACCTGTCACACTACTTACCTACCCGGCGACGTCGCTGTGACCGGCGAACCGCCTCCTTTCTAAGGGGGCGGTTCGTTCAGTGTCACAGCGACGTCACAGCTGCGTCACTGAACCACCGCCCAATAGAAGCGGAGGGGCGGAGATGAGCGGGACGTAACATCCCGCCCACCTCCTTACTTCCGCATAGCGGCCGGGAGGCAGGTAAGGAGAGGTTCCTCGTTCCTGTGGTGTCACACGGAGCGATGTGTGCTGCCACAGGAACGAGGAACAACCTCGTTACTGCTGCAGTAACGATTTTTAAGAATGGACCCCCATGTCACCGATGAGCGATTTTGCATGTTTTTGCAACAATGCAAAATCGCTCATAGGTGTCACACGCAACGGCATTGCTAATGCGGCCGGATGTGAGTCACTAATTCCGTGACCCCAACGAGTTCGCATTAGTGATGTCGTAGCGTGTAAAGCCCCCTTTAGTCTCAGAAGTGACACAATCAGGCTGAGCATGCTCACTAGGCAAAACACCGGGCTTAGACTCTGGCTGGGGTAAATCATCGCGCGCATGCACACTAGCCGCCTCTCCACACTTAGACGTGGTAGAAGGAGCAGCCAACTGGACAACCCGAGGCACAGCCAAGAATGGCAGCCGGCGCCTGGGTGCAACAGGAACCGCAGGAGGCTGCTTGCGGCTATGGCGGCACCGGTTCGTAACAATGAGAATGCTTTTTGGTGACATATTGTACTTTATGATAGTGGTAAATTTAAGACGATATTAATGGTGAAAATATTGGAAATTTTGAAAATATTGCAATTTTCAAACTTTGAATTTTTATGTCCTTAAATTATGTCACACAAAATGGTTACAAAATAACATTTACCACATCTCTACTTACATCAGCACAATGTTTGAAACATAATATTTTTGTTAAGAAGTCAGAAGGTTCAAAGTTTATCAACAATTTCTAATTTTTCCAAAAAAATTTACAAAACCAATATTTTAAGAACCACATCACATTTGAAGTGACCTTGAGAAGCCTTGGTGACAGAAAATACCTTAAACTGCTCAAAACCACATCCAAGAACTCGTGCTTTTGTGGGTTGAGTTGAATGCTATTTGGTGGCGATTTTGGTACAGAAGATTTTGGATCAGTTCCCATTTATCCTGTGGTCTATGCTGAGCACTTACATCCGGGTTTCCATCTACATATCCGAAATACGTGATTTCAGATGAAACTCCCGACGCACCCATTAACTAATGAGGCAGCAGAGTTACTTTGGCCTCCGTTTGGCCTCTGTTTAGTCGAGTCCATCTTTTCAAAGGTGAACAAAAGTGTTGATGAAAGTACTTTTGTGCACGCATAAAAAGATGGACACCGTTGGGCCAGACTCCAGACAAGAGTTCAAAGTGACTCCTTCTGATTGCAGTCGGGTCTCAACTACAAAATAACCCACAGACCCGGCGGTGATTGAGGGGGTACAGCGCCTGAACCCCCACAATTGCCATGACATGGGCACATCCTTAGTCAGGAACGCACCAACTATCATGACATACCCAGTACATCATGTGTCGCGAAGAGGTTATACTACGATTGGCAGTAATTGAAAGCAGATATGCAGCAAAATATAAGACACATGGAGGAAAACTCACATGCTCCATCTCAGATAAGATCGCTGAACTATCCATCACCATATTGACAGCTCAGCACACCCCTGCCCAAGATTGGATGGCTGAACTGTCACTCACTGCATCCAGACACACTGGTAGGAAGAATCGTGACACTGACTTCTTCCAACACATGCTATATTATGCAGGTAATTCTTCCTTGAAATTTTGCCAATAATACATTATTTAGAGCCACATAGCCAAGTCACATTTTGCATCTTTCATGGACCCTAAGGCTGTGGCTGGTACGCATTTTGGACCTTTTTGCAAAAGTCAGAAGGTTGGCTGTGACATTTTGCCATAGGGAGTAGAAGACTGGCTGTACCTTTATAGCCCCTGGCTCACCTTACACCATAGCTAAGTCTTCCCATTTATGGAAAAATGCGTAAATGATTAAAAAACAAAACCATTAAGAAGGAGCGCACCAGTCTATTTGTTCTTATAATATTCACCTTTACATATACAATTTTAGCCGGTTTTATTAAAAATTACGACCTAAGCAAAAAGTTACCTTTTCATAATCCAATTAAGCGAGATGAATTTAATCACTATTATACATGTGTAAACACATCGGTATGCTGAAATATTCTTCTGTATTATAATCACCCCGCACTTTTCAAATATTCATTGCGCCATAATTGTGTCAGCACACAAAAGCTTAGAGGCAAATCACATTATTATAGCCATCAGCCATGGCGTTGATTATGTATATGAAGTGCAGTATTACTCACAGCGGCCCCAATGGTAATTACAGTACTGGCAACCTGAGCATTATTAACTGTTTGATCACCGCAACATTTAGATCCGTTTAATACATACAGTAATTTGTTCCCTTATACGTAAAATAAACTCTGTGTTTTTTTACAGTGTGCTGGACCCATATTTGGTCCATGGGTCAATGTTTACGATCCTTGAGGCGTCCATGTTCTCATATGGAGAGAAAAAAAGTTAGCTTCTACTACTTATTAAACGGTTTAGTAAGGGTTGCATCTGTGTTCTATCAGTTTCCATTTTTTTGGGAGGAAGAAGACCCATTCATTGTAATGGGTCCATGATCTATCCGTAAGAATATCAGGTGGCACACGTACCAAAAAGGCCGATGTGCGAAACCGGACTTACAAGACGCAGTTGACAAACTACATGAAAAATTAATATGTAGAGTGTGATCGGAGACCTTGGAAGGGGTTTGATTAAAAACACTAATTATATTCTAATTAAGAATGTGACATGGTGCATTAGTATCTGTTATAAAAGGACAATTCCCATCCTGTAGATTTGTGGGACAACCACCACAGGATAGGCCATAAATGTATGATAGATGCAGGTTCCACATCAATTTCGGTAGACTAATCCATCTTGAGAATGGAGCCAGAGCTGTCAGTGGGGAGGTGGTCACACATATGTGGCTCTTTCCATTCATTTGTACGTGAGTTATTAAAATTGTGGCGTATGCTTGCTCAGCAATTTTAATAACTTCTATACAAAAGAACGAAAAGACCTGCTCATGTGCAACCACCTGGTAATTCCTAGTAGGTGTGCTCATACTGTGGATATTTCAGAAATGTACAAGATAGGTTTATCTATTTCATATGGTATTTGTGGAGTTTATAAAAAAAAATCTCTTAGTCCCCAATTCATCAATCAGTTATTGGTAGAAGTCTTACGTATAAAATACCAGTATCATATTAAAGGTATTTTTCCTAAATATTAGTGATGAGCGAGCATGAAAGTGCTTGAGTACTCATTACTCGAATCGAGCGGGTCGATTCGAGTAGCGAGTATAATGGAAGTCTATGGGGAACTCAATCACTTTTCTGGCAGCCCCCCTAGGAGGGCTGGGGGGGTTTAAAAATCTCTGAAATTGATGGAAACAGCGCTCAAATGGAATTGTAACAGCATGGGGAAGATGCCTAGGTGCCTCTTTGACTCCCGCATAGGGTCCCCCTTATTTTTGATAACCAGCCTACTTAAAGCAGACCTGTCTGCTTTACCTTGGCTGGTTATCAAAAATAGAGGGTACTCCACGCTGTTTTTTTAAAATTAATAATTTATAAATACATAATGAAAAAAAAATGGTAAAGGAGACAACTGGGAGCTAGTATTATCAGGCTGGGAAGGTCCATGGTTATTTGGCCTTTCCCAATCTCAAAATAGCTACCCACGGCCACCCCATTAGAGGTGTCAATTCTGGCACTTCTCCCTGGCTCTACCCGGGGCGGTCATGCACACTACATGGGATTGAAGGCAGGACTCATACACCCGGCGTCATAGTGCGCATGACCGCTGAGTCCTGGTTTCAAACCCATGTAGTGCACATGACCAAAGGTCCGGGATCATGCGTACTGAGCCGAATCCAGGACTCAGATGCGATGACAGCAGAGAGGTGAGCGCGACCATCCTGTGACACTGCACATTCATTAGCATGTTAGTGTAGTGCTCCTGAACACATTAGGGCACTACAGGTACTGCATCTTGCCAAAGATGCAGGGCCTACCCCCAGGGACCTGGACACTAGTGCCGGTAACAGCAAAACACATTAAAATCTCGGTTTTCTCCATCCACAGACTGGTGACAGACTAGACTTGGACCCAATGGATGGCCACCCAGGGGTGGAGCTGATCCAGTCCACTAGACGACAACTGGGTGGGAGGAGACGGACAGTTAGTAAGTGGAACTGAGAGAGAACAGACGTAACTGCAGTGATACGGGAGTGTGACGATGACCTGAGGGCCCAGGCGTGTGGTTGCCGGTGGAGTACGGCAAAGTACTCCCGGAAACATAGCACCGACGGGGTACAGAGCCCTAGGTCAGGCAAACGCTCCAAGCAGACCTGATAAAATCTGCACAGCTGGAACACCGACCCTACAGGGTTCACACTGCCCACCGTAAGGACCAGAGGCTGTGAGACAAACAGGAGGGGACCCCCTGATGCTCCAAGCCACGGGGACCCACGAACTTGAGAGAGGAGCAGGGGCGAGAAGCCACCAGGTCATCAACCCGGCACTGGGACTAAGGGAACCAGAGGTGAATACCAGCCTTCCTCCGGGTACCAGTTACCATACACTGTGAGTAAAGAGAACCAGTTACACATTAACCTCTTGTGTGGCCTACCTTCTTTCCGCGCCTAACTCCATCACCCACCCCCCTGGGGCCCCGGCCCTACTTGCGGACGGCCTAATATCCAGGCTGCAGTCAACTTCCTGCAGCCCGGTTGATCAGATCAGATGTCCTACGTCATTAAGGGGTTAAATACCAAATGTATATTGGCAAAAAAAACACAAATGTACATGAATGGGACTACAGTCTTGGCCATAAGTCCAACCCGACAGACTCAGTATATTTTATGACTTGAACTTACACTAATCCTGGAAAGACGCTCTCAGTATGGGATGGTAGACTTAATTTCAGGATGGAACATGCGGTCCTGATATGGATTCTATAATGTACCCACATTACGGCTGTCTATACAGGGCCTAAATCTTTATTCACTCCCACATACATGCTCAGGGTACTGTATGTACCGCTATAGCAAAGAAAAAAATTCTAATATCCGTTTTGCGATATGATGGGAAACACATTTTTCTTTTTATATTAGCAATTGGGTGAAATATATTGTTTTATATGGAAAACCACATTGTTTCATGGTCTGAAGGTTTTCCCTACTGAACTCACTTTTTGACGACAACTGAAACCATGGGTTAATTATAGCACACAATGTAAGTTGGATTTAAAAAAAATTTCAATTCATCATAAGGTCTGTAACGCACACAGTTCTCCTGCCCATATTAATGGTAAGGGAATGAAATGGGGGAAAAAAATCAAACTCTTCTGCGTGAATCCGGCCAAATGGAAGTTATACTAGCTCAGATTTCCTGAAACTGTGACCTGGCATTATGAGAATACGGGGGTCATGATGGATACACTTTGATTAATATGTGCCCTTCCTTGAAGTAACACAGGGTAATATTTGGTAGTGCGGCAAAAGTAAATGAAACGTCCTAAATCTGTTATGAGTAAAATAATATACTTACTGAGGCTCCGGCGCAGCTGTAACTGCTCCTGCAGCCACTCATTCACTTCCGGGGCTGCTCATTACCTTCGTTGCATATGCACTACTTTTGCCGCCCACCGGCATCTGTGATTGGTTGCAGTCAGACACGCCCCTACACTGAGTAATAGCATGTCTGATGCTTCTAATCACAGGCACTGTGTGCAGGTGTATATCCTACAGTAAAACTAAATAAATAAAAAAAATTGGCATAGGGTTCCCCCATATCATGATACCCAGCACAGATTAAGCCTACTTATCTTGTCTGTGTATCAAAATAAGAGGAACCACATGCGGCTTTTTTTTTTTATTATTATTATTATTATTTAAATAAATAATTAAAAACCGGCGTGTGGTCCCCCCTAATTGTGACACTCAGCCATGATAAAGCCTGACAGCTGGGGACTGGCATTCCCAGGCTGGGAAGACCCATGGTCATTAGGCCTCCCCCAGTCTAAAAATAGCAGCCTTCAGCTGCCTAAGATTGCTGCATCCATTAGATGCGACAATCCCAACACTTTACCCGAATCTTTCTGATTGCCCTGGTGGAGTGGCAATCAGGGTATTAAGGGGTTAATCGCAGCTCATAGCTGCCACTAAGACCTAGATTAGTAATAGATGTCTATGAGCCCTCCCATTACTAATCTGTAAAGGAAAAGAAATAAACACAAACACCTAAAAATATTTTACTTGAAATAAAAGACAAAAACCACCCTCTTTCACCACTTTATTAGCCCCCCAAAAGACCCCTGCAGGTCCGACATAATCCACACAAGGTCCCACGACGATCCCGGCACTACTACATTACTGAAGGCACAGTGCGCGATCATGGTACACGACTGCCGCTGTGGACTTCAG
The DNA here is from genome assembly GCF_048569485.1 of Anomaloglossus baeobatrachus. Lineage (NCBI taxonomy): Eukaryota > Metazoa > Chordata > Amphibia > Anura > Aromobatidae > Anomaloglossus > Anomaloglossus baeobatrachus. Next base: position 422,037,190 of record NC_134357.1, read on the forward strand.
GCAGAGAATGACTTAGGTGCAGCAATCAGCACTGACGTCATTCAGGTTAGTTGCAATCCCAGCTGGAGGTCCCCTGAGGTCAGGTTACCTGCAGTCACAGGTGGAGGGCTATGAGAACCTCTAGCTGTGCCTGCAACTTACCTGAGGGACGTCACCACTGATCACTGCTCAGTCTCTGCCTGAAATCTACAGCGGGCGGTAATGTACCATGATTTCACTCTGCACCTTCAGTAATCTAGCAGAGCCGAGATTGTCTTGGGACTTTGTGTGGATTACGTCGGACCTCCAGGGGTGTTTTGGGGGTTAATAAAGTGGGGAAAGTCGGTGTTATTTTTTCTTTTATTACAACTAAAGGATTTTTTCGGTGTTTGTGTTTATTTACTTTCACTCACAGATTAGTGATGGGGGGTCTCATAGACACATCCCATTACTAATCTAGAGCTAGTGACAGCTGTGAGCTGCGATTAACCCTTTATTACCCCCATTGCTACTACACCATGGCAATCGGGAAGAGCTGGGTGGAGTGTTGGGATTGTCACATCTAATAGATGCGACAATTTTGAGCGGCTACAGGCTGCTATTTTGAAGTGGGGGGAGCAATAACCATGGGTCTCCTCAGCCTGAGAATACCAGCCCCAGGTGTCCGGCTTTATCATGGCTGGGTATCACAATTGGGGCAGAATGCATGCAGTTTTTTTTTTAAATTGTTTATTTAAATATTTTTTTTAAAAAAAAGCAGCATGCAGTTCATCTTATTTTGATACACAGCCATGATAAGTGCAAGGTTGGGGGCTGCAGCCTGTAGACATATGCTTTATCTGTGCTGTGTATCATAATATGGGGGGGACCCAACTACAATTGTTTTATTTATTTATTTTTATACCACGATAGATGTACACAGCATCTATGATTGGAAGCTGTCACACATGCTGTCACTCAGCGTGGGGGCGCGTCTGACTGCAACTAATCACAGATGCTGGTGGGCAGGTAAAGCAGTGCATATGCAGTAAAGGTACAGTAAATGAGCAGCCTTGAATCAGTTACAGCCATGCTGGAGACTCGGTAAGTATAGCACGCTTGCTCTAATCCCCCTATCCTTTCTACCACCACTTTTAATTGCCGGATCCTGGTCCCCATACACTTATATGGGGAATGGCATCTGGCCAGCTAACCGGGACCAATCCCGGGCTAGAACTGATTTTTGTTTTAGTCTGGTTAGACCCGCCGGTCCCTGTTATCTGCGAGTCCGCCCATCACTAGTTCTGAGATATACGTAAATCAGTATTTTCCCTTCAAAACCAGGATTGTAAATAGATAATTCTAATGACAGCTAGAGGGCAAGTGAAAGTCATGTGTAAACAGTGTTTGTAGTTGTAAATGCTGTAATGTTGGTGTCTAAACTTTCCTTATCAAATCTGTCTTAAACATTTTTAAGAGGTGCTGAGTGTTATAAAAAAAACTTTTGCAACTTTTTCATTTCTAGAAATGATGAAAATATTCAACAGCAAATACTGTACCTGTTGTAAGAAGTCTCTCAGGTGTCATGTTCCTGATACTTTGGGCCATTTTTCAAAATATGTAATAGCGAAACTCTTTTTTTATATGTATCTGTTGCCAATGTTTAAGAGATAGGTAGATACTAGCTAGCAAGTTCTTCTCTATACCTGTTTCTGTGTCGCCCTGGGCAAGCCAGGGGACACAGGTCACAACACCACCACACCCCACACTCCAGGTAGGCACATCACAGCTAACCAGAAATCCTTGTTGCCTTCCTCCAGGAGTCTGATGATGCACACCAGGGGGTGGGCCAGGCGGTTGGCTCCGCCCACCAAGGAGGTCACAGCTCTGGAGGCGGGAGAAACCAGGCAGAACAGAGATAGCTCAGGGAGGAGCAGGAGTGAGGAGCTAAGTAGAGGAGTTAAGAAAGTGAAAGTAGAAAAGTGGAAAAGGAGGAAAGCAAGTGAAGCGACAGAGGAGAAAGAAAGCCTGAAGGGTCCAGCTTTGTGTAGGGCCAGATCAGCAAGGTCAGCGACGGCGGTGACTGTCTGGAGGGGGACCATTTGGAAGTTCCTGGAAGGACCCCGTTGGCTGTGTGCCCGGTGGTCTGGAGCAGTGTTCCGAAGGACAGTCAGCACCAGGGCAGGGGCCTCTCGGACCCCGGCAAGGCTAGGAGTCGCCAAATTTGCCGAATCCGTCAGTGACGGGGACGCAGATCCCCCAACAACCAAGTCCCGATTGAAGGCAACAGCCCAACCTGAAGCAGAGAGACACCGCCACCGCCACGGCACCAGTTTCTCAGGGCCAGCGCCTGCGGGCAAAGTGTAGAGCTCCTCCGGCCCAGATTGCAGTCGGGGAGCGGGTAACCGGAGGGAATCCACCGCTACCACAAGTCAAACATAGGTGCAAGGAAGAGGGACATCACCGTCACCTACCGGGAGTGCAGGTGCAGCCGTCTGTGGGACCGTCCTACCAGCCGTTTGGTTTACCGTACAAACTGTGTCCACGTCTCAGGCTGAGTGAGTACCACAGTGCCGCAAGGCACAGCGCTGCCCCCGCGTCCCTGCGCCCACCAGGTCCCGCACCTCACAAACCTCCACCGGGCCCCGGGATCACCAACCCCTACCCACGGAGGGGCAACACAACACCTGGCTGCTCCGCATCACCATCCCCGGGAGACCCGTATAGAGCAGCGGTGGTGAAATCACCACAACCGTGGGTGGCGTCACGAACTATAACAATCCCCACACCCAACCACAAAACCCCCTTTCACTCACGGGCGAGGAGTGTCGCTCGAGAAACCCCGGGATCCGGCCCACAGCTCGAGCCACCACAGAGCAGCTGCCGGACCCGAGCAGAAGGGGGTGAGCGCGGTGTTCTGTCACCCTCCTCCCCGCCCACGACATTTCTGATATAACACATTTAGAACCATTAAAGGGAATCTTACAGCAGGTTTGCTAATTAATCTGAAAACAGCATGCTGCATGGGTTAACATTCAGATTACAGCACAGTCTCTCTTATCTCAAAGTCTGTTTTTATTTGCCTGCAATGTTAGTTTAAGCTTCTTTGCTTTATCATTAGTCTGACTGAGGAGACTGTGAGCTGAAGCGGTACTTTGTACGTTGCGACATCGCTACTGTGATATCGTCGGGTTCAAATACAAAATGACGCACATCCGGCGCTGGTAACGACGTCGCAACGTGTAAAGCCTAGATGCGCCGATAAACGATTGCAAAAGCGTCGAAAATCGGTGATCTGTGTAGCGTCGGTCATTTTCATAATGTCGCACCAATAGGAGATACGATGTTGTTCCTCGTTCCTGCGGGAGCACACATCGCTGTGTGTGAAGCTGCAGGAGCGAGGAACATCTCCTTACCTGCGTCCACCGGCTATGCGGAAGGAAGAAGGTGGGCGGGATGTTTACGTCCCGCTCATCTCCGCCCCTGCCGTGTGACGTCGCTGTGACGCTGCACGACCCGCCCCCTTAGGAAGGAAGCGGGTCGCCGGCCAGAGCGACGTCGCAGGGCAGGTAAGTGCATGTGAAGCTGCCGTAGCGATAATGTTCGCTACGGCAGTGATCACCACATATTGCATCTGCGACGGGGGTGGGTATTATCGCGCTCGGCATCGGTAGCCGATGCTAGCAATGTTGCAGCGTGTAAAGTACCATGAAGTCCAACTCTGCCCCTTCTGTGATTAGTAGCCCTGTCTATGGAAATATACACTGAAAGCCTGGTGTGGGCGTGGGAAGCTTGCTAAGCTCTGCTACATGCATAAAATTAAATTTTTATTATATCAGAATGGCTGCACCCAGTAATCTAAGTGATACATACTTAGATTCAGGGTGTCTTTGCCTACATCACGCTGCTGTCAGATGAGGTAGCAAGAACCTGCTGACAGATTCCCTTTAAAGGAAGTCTGTCACCAAGTTTTTACCACCTAATCTGAGAGCAGCATAATATAGGGGCAGAGATCCTGGTTCCAGCATGTTTCACTTACTGTGCTGCTCAATGTAGTTTTGATAAAATCACAGTTTAAACAGCAGTAGGTTATCATTAGAGAGCTACTTGGCGTACTGACAGGTAGTCCAATATTTCTATGAGTGCTATATAACTGCTAGATTTACAGCAGAGAAAACATTGATTATATAAAACTTAATAGCAAACAGCTGAGTAAGTGACACATCACTGGAATCAGGGTCTCTGTCTCTACATTATGCTGCTTTCAGATCTGGTAGCAGAAACCTGGTGGCAGATTCCCTTTAAAGGTATATTCTCATGTTATTAAATTGCTTTAGTTAGTTAGTGGCATGGTGGCTCAGTGGTTAGCACTGCAGGCTTGCAGCGCTGGGGTCTTGGGTTCAAATCCCACCAAGGACATCATCTGCAAGGAGTTTGTCTGTTCTCCCCAGGTTTCCTCCGGGTACTCAGGTTTCCTCCCATACTCCAAAGACATACAGATAGGGACTTTAGATTGTGAGCCCCAATGGGGACAGTGTTACCATTGTATGTAAAGCGCTGTGGAATTAATAGTGCTATATAAATAAATAAATATGCTATTATATTATTAGACAGCATGAAAATAAGCATGTTTGTGACTGACTTGCCTTTTCTATCTGCTGTAATTCTCCAAAAATAAGAGCTTTTATCTTTTATAGTGTACAGCTGGTTTCCATGCAGCTTGACCATCAGATTCTGGCCAGTGTTCACAGTGGCTACATTCCAGGAGAGGAGTTAACTCCTAACATACCAGTCTGCCCTGTTCAGCCGAACGATTTCTATACATGAGTTAAGTGCTTACCTCATGTCCCCTCCCACTTACCTCCTGTGCTTTCTTTCAAACTCAATTCCCCCCACCAACCCCTAGCGTGGACAGTTTCCACAGCAAGCCTCCTAATCAAGGCTCTCATTTTCCTGAGCCACGTAATCATAGACTTTAATGTAGTAGCAGTAGTGATAAACTGAAGCTGCTCACCAGAACTGTCACTCAAGAAGATCACCCACCCCCAAGGAACCAGGAAATAAGGAGAGACTTTATATTTTTGAGCTGTTTAAGAGACAACTTGAGATTACCATTTTAATGCTTTGAGGGGTTATCCTGCAGTTTTTTAAAGGTAAGGACAATACCACTGTCTAACTGGGCAGATTTAACTATTTTAAAGGGAACCTGTGACCAAATTTTGGCCTTCTAAAATAAAATTAACACCTTAAACAGCGCCTGTGCTGAAATCTATAAAGGTGCGCCTTACCCCCTGACACCCCCTGTAGACCTCACAAATACTTTTATAAAACCTCCTCACATGTATGTAAATTGTTTGGTCTGGTCTGATGGGCGTCCTAATCTGCAACTCCTGTTACAACGTTCGCCATCTTCTTGTGCTGATTGACATGGATGATGCGCCATCCACATAGGCGGGAAAAATCTCGCATTTGTGCAGACATATTCCCGGCTCGCGCAAGTGCACTTTGCTCTGCCCTATTGGGGGCACAGACGAAAACATAGGTGCACATGCGCAAACTGGCGAGTTCTCTGAGCAGACGCGAGACTTTGACTGGCAATGTGAATGACGTCACCTGCTTCATCCACATCACGAGGCAAAATCTCGCACCTGAGCAGAGAACACGACAGTTCACGCAGGCCCATCTTCTTTGCTCGCAAGTGCGCCTGCGTGAGCAAGGAATATGTCTGCGCAGATGCAAGATTTTGCCCACCTATGTGGATGGCACCTAAAGGCCGCTATACACGCTACAACATCACTAAAGCGATGTCGTTGGGGTTACGGATTTTGTGACGCACATCCGGCTGTGTTAGCGATGCCGTTGCGTGTGACACCTATTAGCGATTTTTAATTGTCGCAAAAATGTGCAAAATCACTAATCGGTGACATCCCTCCCTATTCCCAATTATCGTTGCTACTGCTGGTATGATGTTTGTCGTTCCTGCGGCAGCACACATCGCTATGTGTGACACCGCAGGAGCGAGGAACCTTACCTTACCTGCGTCCCGCCAGCAATGAGGAAGGAAGGAGGTTCATGCCGCTCATCTCTGCCCCTCCGCTTTGATTGGGCGGCCACTTAGTGATGTCATTGGGACACCGACCGAACCTCCCCCTTAGAAAGGAAGCGGTTCGCCGGTCACAGCGATGTCGCTAGGCAGGTAAGTAGTGAGACGGGTACGCGCGATTTTGTGCGCCATGGGCAGCGATTTGCCCGTGACGCACAAACGATGGGGGCGAGTACGCACGCTAGCGATCTCGCTAGCCTTATGGCGTCATCCATGTCAGTCAGCACAGGAGGAAGTCGAAAGGAGGGACAGGAGGGGCAGATTAGGATGCCCATCGGACCAGACCCGACAATTTACATACATGGCGGGAAATTTTATAAAAATATTTGTGGGGTCTACAGGGGGAGTCAGGCGGTAACGTCCACCTTTATAGAATGCAGCACAGGCGCTGCTTAAGGTGCTAGTTTTAGTTTAGAAGGCCAAAATCTGGTGACAGGTTCTCTTTAAAGATCAGTCAAATGATGTACCTAGGGACCACAATCCTGAAACTTTTAATGCATGATTCTTTTTTGGTGTTTGGCTTCATTGAGATATTAGCATTACTCAAGAAAAAAAAACCCAAAACAATAATTGCACTGTACTGATTAGGCCACTCACAGATTCTATACAGATCTCGACAAAAGCACGTTTTTTTTCTAGTAAATGTAGAACAACTGATCCCATGGGCTTCAGATCCACTGGAACAGATGTCAAAACATTACATGTCTTTCCCCAATGACTAGGGGCGAGAAGGTTTGAGACGTTCTACATAGAATTAACCATGTGGAAGCAGGAGAACTATATTGAAATTTTATGACTGAGAACGTGACTGATGTCACAATGTGTGTAGAATGAGAAGGGAGCATGTTAATAGTCATCATTTGAGCTCTTGACTGTGAGGTGACATGTTGATCGCCAGCTGTTTCTAATCCTCTTCTATAAATCATTTCTGTGATGGAAGAAGGGAAAAAAGTTGCAGATTTCGATCCAATATACTATAAAACTATTCCAAACAGGAAAAAAATAAATATTTCTATATTTGGTAAAATGGGCAAGGCAAATAATTGGTGATATTCCAAGTTTTCTGGATTTTCCTTTATGGCTGTGCTGCGATGAACAACCTGTTGACTTTTCACATATATTTCCATCAGGATTTCTGCAACTTTGAAGATCAGAACGATTAATATGAGGACATCTTCAGTTTTCCATATAAACCAAGATGGACCTCCTTAAAGGGAATCTATCACTAAGATACTGTAGGGGCAGAGATCCTGATTCCAGAGAAGTGTCACTTACTGGGCTGCTTGGTGTAGTTTTAATAAATCACTATTTTATCAGCAGAAAGTTATCATCATAGGATGAGTAAGCTTGCTTCCATGTAGTACAACCATGGCTCACTTACTGATAGCAGCTTTCTGCCTATGCACAGTATTCACAGAAAGCTGACATTCAGTGTTGTGGGTTGGTTATACAGAGTTCAGCATTCAGAAAACTGGAAGATTTGCACCAGATGAAACGGTGATTTTTTGCAAAACTGCAGCAAGCAGCGCAGTAAGTGACACATCACTGGAATCAGGCAAAAATCTGGTGATAGAGTCCCTTTACGTTAATAGTGTGAGCGAAATACACTCCTATACCTCTTGAACTCCAAATTAGTAAGATTTGTTTTACAAGCGCTCAGGACATCAATACAGCACACACTTAGTATGGTGTACTGAAAGAATTCTCCTTTATTAGTACAAGTGACCAGTTTATGTAGTGTCATAGACGAAGAAAATGTCCCCTCTGAACTATGAGCCAATAAGAGCCGTTGGGGTGTGTATATGTGTATAGAAATGTGTAGCTTCCCCGCCCATCAGTGCTATATGAGCCCTATGACATTCGCCATAAGACAAGATGGATTCTGTTCTCTCACAATAGCATCTGTCCAGATCAATGGGAAAATGTACCTGTTATGGTGGTCATAGCTTCTTAAAATAACCAATCAATATTTCATTTATGGTGGTCAAACTTCTAAAAAAAAACCCCTTACGGTGATCGATCAACAGTCACATTTTCTTCATTGTTTAGGAGTCATTCTACTGATCGAGCTCCGAGATGTCAGGTCCTCACCCCAAATCTTGTTGCCCTATCCTAAAGATATTAAGGTTCCAAAAAATCCTTTACACTGATATAACATGAATATTTTCACATTATAAATACAATTTGTGGAAATGCAATGCAATGATCTAAATTATTCCAAATCCATCATTAATGGTACTGTACCATTTGCCTAGAAAAATGAACCCTCTCACCTCTCTGATTGTGGCACATGCAAAAAAAAAACCTAAAAAAAATCAGTTCATGTATTAATTACTTGCAGCATATGTACATCCATGTCGTAGCACCCTGGCTCGTATAAAGATGTTTTGTGTTCACATAAGATGTTCTTGCCGGTACTGTTCTCTTCAGATTCTAGTTCTTACATTAGGTGGAATTCCTTCCTGCGTGAAAATCTTGCATGCTCCTAAAACCAAAGGCCGTGCAATTCTCTCTCACACCCCCACATAACGCAGCTCATTGCAGAACAGCTTGCAAACTAATTATTTAACACAGGAAAAAAAAGATGAAGAGAGTCCCTCAAGGTCATAACAGAAAGACTGCGTCACGTAAGGAGATATTTGTCAACTTTTGGAAACAGTGTTCAACAAGAACAATGACCCAACAGGGAAAGAAGAAGGATAGGGATGACAAAACAGCCAGAAAAATATAGACATGTGATTAGCTGCAGTAATGATGGATTATCCACTAATGGACCAGAGAGTTCCACGGGACAGTAGATAAAGTATATTCAACACAGAAGGGACTACATGGGGCTTCAGCATATCAAGACAATTTAAAGAAAATATGCAGTATGATAATAACATTATTCTTAAAGGGGTTGTCCACAACTAATATTGATGGTCTATCTTTCAGTTAGGTCATTAATATCAGATTAGTAGCAGTCCATAACCCGGATTCCCAGTGGCCAGATGTAAGCAATGCGAAGAACCGTAACAACACAGCTCCATACTCAGTGTAGTGGTCATTCTCAAGAATCAAAACAACACAGCTCCATACTCGGTGTAGTGGCCATTCTCAAGAACTGGAAAACACAGCTCCATACTTGGTGTAGTGGCCATTCTCAAGAACCAAATCAACACAGCTCCATACTCAATGTAGTGGCCATTCTCAAGCACTGAAACAACACAGCTCCATACTCAGTGTAGTGGTCAGTCTCAAGAACCATAACAACATAGCTCCATACTCAGTGCAGTATAGTGGCCATTCTCAAGAACCGTAAAAGCACAGCTCCATACTCAGTGTAGTGGTCATTCTCAAGAACCGTAACAACACAGATCCACACTCAGTGTAGTGGTCATTCTGAAGAACCTAAACAACACAGCTCCATAGTCAGTGTAGGGGTCATTCTCAAAAACCGTAATAACACAGCTCTATACTCCGTGTAGTGGTCATTTTCAGGTACTGCAGTTCACATCTTATTCACTTTAATAGAATATAAGCTATAGTACTTTGGAAACTACTACTTCTACCACTACAAACTGTGTACATACCCATGCTTTTCCAGCCCTGAAGACTGTGTGGAGCATTAGGACATTTAACTTTCTTATAATACATTTTTGCACACTATCAACGTCCATTTATTGTTCACTACTACTTCTGCCATTGTGATGCCACGATGGCCTCAGTTGAGTTGACCATACATCAATGCAATTCCTACACATAGTTGATTATAACACAAATCACAGATAAAGTTGGCTAGCCCAACATGTTTTGCTGACTTCAGAAATAATGTTCTAGGTCTCTAAAACAAAAGTTATTTTGAATGAAACACTTATTAACCTTCTCCGAGTCAGTACCCTCTATGGCATTCTCAAAGGTGATGGAAACAGAACGCAAGAAGCCGTCCCATATCACCAAATTGCAATCAACATTTACTATTAAACAACCAATATATAAGTTTTCCAAATCCTGGGCATAAGTGCAGAAATGTCGTGCTTAGACATAAAAGATAAAGGGGCCATTTCCACCTTCCAAAGAGCAAACAGCTTCTGTCACATTATTGGACTGAAAAAGGTCCATATACTGTTCCTCCACAGGGGTCCTCTTCTATCAGTGTCCATCACTGGGTTAATATACAGCTTTCGAAATAAGTATTGAACACATTGCTAATTGTCTGAGTATATATATTTCTAAAGGTGCTATTGATATGAATTTCTTACCAGATGTTGCCAACAACAAGTCCAATTCACACAGGCAAGGAAATCAAACCATAGATGTCCATAAATTAAGTTATGCGTATTAATAAGAAATGACACAGGGCAAAAGGATTGAACACATGAAGATAGAGAGGTGCAAAAGCCATGAAAAGTTATGACACCAGCTGAAATCTATCAGTAATTAAAAAGCAAACCTGCCATTTCTTGAAAAATAATATCAGCTGGTTCAACTACAAAAAGGTGTCTCATTACCAAGGAGCCACACAATAAACATCTCATAATGGGTAAAACCAGTGAGCTGTCTCAAGAGCTTCACAACCTCATTGTTGTAAAACATACTGATGACATTGGTTACAGTAGAATTTCTACAATACTTTAGGTTCCAGTGAGCACTGTTGGGGCCATAATCCGAAATGGAACAAATAACATTTCATCATAAACCAGACAGAGGAGTGAAAATAATTATTAAAAAAGAGTTATCCAATAGTAAAGAACTACATGTGGAGAGCTACAGAAAGACCTGGAATCATCAGGTATAATTGTTTCAAAGAAAACAATAAGTAATGCATGCAGCCTACATAACTTGTATGCACGCTCACCACGCAAGACTCCATTGACAAACAAAATGCATGTTCAACTATGTTTAAAGTTTACTCAACAACATTTAGACAAGCCTTTGAAATACTGGGAGAATATAGTCTGGTTAGATGAGGCCAAAATTGAATTTTTTGGATGCCATAATACACATATTTGGATGCCAAAAGGCACTCCATATCACCTCAAAAACATGATACTAACTGTGAAGTTTGGAGGTGGGAATATCATGTTGTGGGGCTGTTTTTCAGCATGCAACACTGGCAAACTTCATAAAATTGAAGGAAGGATTAATGGACAAATGTACTGAGACATTCTTGATGGAAATCTGCTGCCATCTACTAGGATGATGAAGATGAAATTAGGGTAGACATTTTAGCAAGATAGTGATTCCAACACACAGCTAAGAAAACTCTCAATTGGTTTCAAAGAAAGAAAATATAGCTGTATGAATGGCCAAGCCAATCCCTTGAGATGACTCCAATAGAAAATGTATGGAAGAAACTAAAGCTCAGAGTTCATGCAACCTTGAGGATTTGAGGAGTGTTTGTGTGGAAAAATGGGCCAAAATAATACCTAGGCAATGAATGTCGCCAGTTTCTCCATACTCGGGTCGTCTTGAAGCTGTCATCACCAATAAAGGCTTTTGTATTAAGTATTTAATAAATTTCAGTAAGCGTGTTCAATACTTTTTCCCTGTGTCATTTCTCGGTAAATTTATGGACATCTATGGTTTGATTTCTTTGGCTGTGTGGATTGGATGGATTGTTACGACATCTGGTGAGAAATTCATGTTGATATCACCTTTGGAAATAAATTTTCTTAGTAAATTGGTGACGTGTTCAGTACTTATTTCACGCTCTGTATAATCTGTCTTCTGAGTTTTAGAGATTTAAGATAATCCATACTTTTTAATGCAGAACAAGTGTTTTTTCAAGAGACATAAATCCAAAATTCAGAAAGAATTTGGGTTAGAACAATAAATGTTTTAAACAAGATTAATATTCTATGTAGTCATTACATTTTAAAGATCTTTCATCTGGCTGCAAACTACAGAAAGATCAAGTCAATGCCATGATAAATTTGAGTAAATCTCCACTTTAATTAATTCCAGCATTTATTGGATATTTTTTTTTTACTAAAGCATGATGGAAACCAAAAGCAATATTAGAATAGCTAATCATATTAAACAATACCTCAATCAGAAAGCCCCGGGGCAAATATTGACTTTATTTTAGGAAAATGTTATAAAAGTTTTACATGACATTATCAAAGTAAAAAAATGTTTTCTGCTTAGATATTAGAATTCGTGAACATAAAACTAACAACTCTGTACGCGATGACGTTTTCTATCATTCTTTTGGTTTATGGACTCTTTTTCTACATGAAGTACGAAGTCCAAACAACATGCCATGGCTAAAGGCTCGCTTACATTGGTTAAAGGGGTTGTGCATTTTTTTACTATTAGACATGCAAGGCCAGGCTCAATTCACTTGCTTTGAGCAAGGCTGCCCACGACTAGTTGGAATGTGGCCGGAAGTATGAAAATCACATTCTTGCAGTCACGTGACTGCCTGCTTTTGCCTCCAAAACTGGAAAATCCTGACAGCATGCAGTACACATGTTTTGAGAATTTGGAAGTCTGTAGTCAAATCGAGTAGCTGCAGATCTTTAGCCCCTTTAAATGACCGATGATCATGTACATTTTGGCCATTCGACAGTCATTTAATAGTCTGTTTAATTCGGTTGATCATTCCTCCATTGCAAAGACCATCATTATTATTCTCGGCAGCACATGTCCTCTTTACATGTGTGCTGCCAAGAATGATTATTTTCTTATAAGCTATTTCACCCATCACACAGGTGCTTTGATTATTCTTTGGGTGATTGGCAGCCAATTTACACTGGCCAATTATCAGAAAATGAGAGATCCTAGGAATGTTCATTTACGATAACGAGCGTAAATATACTTAGTACTTGGTAGTTTGCTAAGTTTGGCCCCCTTTTTACTTTGTATTAGAGTTGCCCTGTTACAAGGATTATGTTACGCCGGGGCAGGGGAACACCCAGTGTGCGGCACAACACAGAGGGAACACCAGAGAAGATGTAAAGGAAGGCCCTGGTGATAGGGAGAGGGGAGCGAAGTCATAACCCCACACTCATCTGTGGATGATTCCTGCACTCCCTAATATCACTTGATGGGTCCTTTGCTCAGTGCACCATCATGTGCTTAGGCCCTCACTGACCTTGAACTTATACTGGCTAGGGTGCTGACCAGCGGGACGCTAGTCCCACTATTATAATAAAACAACATAAGTAACGTAAGACAAATGGGTGGGGAAAGACACAACAAAAAGTAATCCTTAGTTTCTTTAGCAGGAAACTTCGCAGCTTTAACTGAAATGGCACCACAGCTATGCAGAGATGAGATCATTAAACATGGTCAGAATATCTATCATCGGCATGGAGTAAAGCCAGGCATTGGTATGTATAGCAGAAGAGCATGATGACAAAATGCTGCAGCTGTGGTTAAGGCTAAAAGTAATCTCAACCAGCAGGAAAAAAGTCCTTTTACCTTTCAGTATCAAAACCAAAGTTAATCCATTCCAATATAAGATGTAACCTGCGGACACAACACATTCGTGACAGATTATTTATGAATGTGCATAGGTAGTTTGAGTTTCTACTCATTGACAATGTAAATAAAACTGAAAATAAGGAATTATCCTGAATCCATATTCCCATTATAAGTCAGCACACTAAGGATTGTGGGGTACTTAAACATATAGTCTGAAAGCACTGGAGGTTTTTTACAAACAGATAGTTATAGATGAACTTATCTGAGACTACTCCAGTTTTATGTACAGAAAAGCTAAAAAGCTACCAAATTATAATGCTACAACAGTAGTAAGAAAAACTCAAAAAGTTAACAATAACATAGATCGTCCATTTAAATGCATTTTTTTCCTAGTAAACCAATTTTTTGCTCATTGGAAACTAATATCTAACATATACTTTTAGCACCATGGAATGACTCTTCACTACAAAGAATCGCATGACATGTCATAGTAAGAGAGTCAATTACTGTATTAGATATCCTCTGTGTCAGAAAACATATGTAGGGCGTACTAAACATAAACTAACGTGGGGCAGCTCTGTTTGAGGCATAGAAATCATAAAAAGTGACTGACTTTTTTATATGGTCCTTTTCTTTTACATGTGCTATGCTCACATTGCATTGGATGCTCATGCTATTTAGAGCATACAGTGGCATTTTAGACTTTGGGCATCACAGGTGAAAATTACTCTTATTGTGAACAGTTAAGCAAGTTTAAGCTAAAATAATCTTGAAAAGTCATAAAGTTAAAGATGACACATTACCTTTTTGTATTTTAGGCAAAAAAATATATATTTTCATCTTTTACATTTGAAATATTACAAACAGGAAATTGAGCTGATGCAAAAGTGTAGACACCCTTGGAGATTTGTGTGCACAGATAATATTGACCAAGGTTTCAGATCTTATTTAGGGTACCTTCACACTTTAGCGATGCAGCAGCGATCCGACCAGCGATCTGACCTGGTCAGGATCGCTGCTGCATCGCTACATGGTCGCTGGTGAGCTGTCAAACAGGCAGATCTCACCAGCGACCAGTGACCAGCCCCCAGCCAGCAGCGATGTGCAAGCGACGCTGCGCTTGCACGGAGCCGGCGTCTGGAAGCTGCGGACACTGGTAACTAAGGTAAACATCGGGTATGGTTACCCGATGTTTACATTAGTTACCAGCGCACACCACTTAGCTTTGCTCTCCTAGCTACAGTACACATCGGGTTAATTAACCCGATGTGTAATGCAGCTACATGTGCAGAGAGCAGGGAGCCGCGCACACTGCTTAGCGCTGGCTCCTTGCTCTCCTAGCTACAGTACACATCGGGTTAATTAACCCGATGTGTAATGCAGCTGCATGTGCAGAGAGCAGGGAGCCGCGCACACTGCTTTGCGCTGGCTCCTTGCTCTCCTAGCTACAGTACACATCGGGTTAATTAACCCGATGTGTACTGCAGCTACATGTGCAGAGAGCCGGAGCCGGCAGCACAGGCAGCGTGAGAGCTGCGGAGGCTGGTAACTAAGGTAAATATCGGGTAACCACCTTGGTTACCCGATGTTTATCTTGGTTACAGCTTACTGCAGCTGCCAGATGCCGGCTCCTGCTCCCTGCTCGCTTCATTTGTCGCTCTCTTGCTGTCACACACAGCGATCTGTGTGTCACAGTGGGAGAGCGCCTTTGAAGAAAACGAACCAGGGCTGTGTGTAACGAGCAGCGATCTCGCAGCAGGGGCCAGATCGCTGCTCAGTGTCACACACAGCGAGATCGCTAATGAGGTCACTGCTGCGTCACAAAAAACGTGACTCAGCAGCGATCTCGGCAGCGAGCTCGCTGTGTGTGAAGCACCCCTTAGTCTGTTACGGTTATGGCTTGTTCACTATCATTGTTAATAAAAGCCATGTGATACAAATGTAACAGATTAAGAAAAAACTCAGCCTCCTCTAACATTATGCCAAAAGCCAGCAGCCATGGGCTCTTCTAACAAGCTGCCTAGTACTCTGAAAATGAAAATGGTGGAGGCCAACAAAGCAGGAGAAGGCTATAAGAAGATCGCAAAGCGGTTTCAAGTTGCCCTTTCCTCAGTTTGAAATGTAATCAAGAAATTGCAGTTAACAGAAACAGTGGAGGTCAAGATAAGGTCTGGAAGTCCAAGCAAAATATCTGCTAGAGCTGCTTGTAGGATTGTTAGAGAGGACAATCAGAACTCCCACTTGACTGCAAAAGACCTTTAGGAAGATTCTGCAGACTCTGGAGTTGTGGTACATTGGTCTGCTATTCAGAGACAACTGCACAAATCTGGCATTCATGTAAGAGTTATCAGATGAAAACCTCTCCTGCGTCCTCACCATATAATTCAGAGCAAGATGTATGCAAAGGAACATTAAAGAAACACTGATGCATTTTGGAAACAAGCGCTGTGGACCTGAAGAGGTTTACACAGAACTCTTTGGGCCACAATGAGTTTCAGGAAAACAACATATCGCCAACCATTTAGCATGGGGGTGGATCAATCATGTTTTGGGGTTGTGTTGCAACCAAAGGCATGGGAAACATTTCTCGGATAGAGGAAAAAATGTATTCAAAGAAATCTCAACAAATTCTTTATGCAAACATTACACCATCTGTAAAAAAGAGAAAAATTAAAAAAAGAGGATGGCTTCTACAAATGGATAATGATCCTAAACACATGTCAATCTCCACAGTAGACTACTTCAAAAGGTACAACCTGAAGGTTTTACAATGGCCCTCACTGTCCCCTCATCTGAACATCAATGAAAATCTCCGGCTAGACCTCAAAAGAGCAGAGCATGCAAGATGACCCAGGAGTCACACAGAATTGGAAGACTTTTTCCAGGAAGCATGGATGCAAGTCACTCAAACAAGAACTGGAAGACTCTTGGTGGGCTACAGAAAGCTTTTACAATCTATGATACTTGCCAAAGGGGATGCTACTAGCTATGAATCATGCAGGGTGCCCAAACTTTTGTATCAGCCCATTTTCCTTTTTTGTTAATTTTAAAATGTAAAACATGACATATGTTTGAATAAGAAGGCGAGTGATGGGGTTCTACACCAGATGACCTGGCCTCCACAGTCACCAGACCAGAACCCAATCGAGATGGTTTGGGGTGAGCTGGACCGCAGAGTGAAGGCAAAAGGGCCAACAAGTGCTAAGCATCTGTGGGAACTCCTTCAAGACTGTTGGAAGACCATTTCCGGTGACTACCTCTTGAAGCTCATCAAGAAAATGCCAAGAGTGTGCAAAGCAGTATTCAAAGGAAAGGTGGCTACTTTGAAGAACCTAGAATATAAGACATATTTTCAGTTGTTTCACACTTTTTTGTTCAGTATTTCCTTCCACATGTGTTAATTCACAGTTTTGATGCCTTCACTGTGATTCTACAATTTTTAGAGTCATGAAAATAAAGAAAACTCTTTGAATGAGAAGGTGTGTCCCAAACGTTTGGTCTGTACGGTATATACCAGGAGAGGGCCATATTTACCAGGATCTGGCATATTTACCGGGAAGGGTACATATATACCAGCATGGGGCCTAGGATGGGGATATATACCAGGATGTGGGCATATGTACCAGGACAGGCCCAAGATGGAGACATATATACCAGGATGGGGACATATACTAGAGTTGGGGCATATATATATCAGGAGGGGCCCAGGATGGGAACATATATATATATATATATATATATATATATATATATATATAAATATATAGGAAGGGGACATATTTACCAGGATGGGGACATATTTACCAGGATGTGGCCTAGGATAAAGACATGTATGCCAGGATGGGAGTATATTTACCAGGATGGGGTCCAGGATATTGACATGTATACCAAGATAGAGGCATATATACAAGAAAATGATCATATGTACCAACCTGTGGGCTTATATATCAGGAGGGGCTCAGGATGAGGTCACATACCATGCTGGGGAATATTTATACCAGGATGGGACCATATATACCAGGATGGGGGCATATATAACAGGAGTGGCCCAGAATGAGGACATATACTGTATATTAGGAAGGGACCGAGGATAAGGACATGTATGGGGACATATGTACCAGGATGTGGGACATATTTACCAAGATGGAGTCATATGTATACCAGGATAGGGGACATATTTACCAAGGAAGTTTCCAGGATAGGGGACATATTTACCAGGAAAGATCCCAGGATGGGGTACAGTAGAACAGGATGGTGGACATTACTTCATAATGTGGGGAGGGCAACTTGTAGGTCTTTATTTAGAATACTACAAGGGCACATACATCTGCGGGGTGGTCCAAATTTTGCACTGGGGCCCATAGAGCTCTAATCACACAACTGCAACTGTATATACCGTACTTGTTTTTGTGTCTACAAGTCCTTTATCCTGATCTAGCTCCAACTGCGTTTCCCCCCCTATTCTTCTTTCAGTAGGATAGACAGACAGACAGACAGACAGACAGACAGACCTTCCTTAGTTATAAATATCACTGGGTAAGATTGGTGACAACCAACACGTCAACTATTACAGCTCTCAGAGGAGTTGTCACTAAGTATTTATGAATTCTAAGTATGAAATCTTCGTAGTGTTGCTGATATTTTTAGCATGTTTTCACAGCTCTGCATAAGAAGGTATATTTGGATTTGTGGGGTCAGGAAATGTACCATCTGTTATCTTTTATTTTTTTGCAAATAAATGATTACATACAATTAGTTCAAGGTAAAGAAGTACTTGAAATAGTACAATCTAGACAATGGGAAGAGTGATAGGAATAGTGACGTGTATTGATAAATCTAAAGAATGGACATTACAAAAAGTATTACGTATCGATGTTACAGAGGAATCAATGATCTCTGTGCTATTTGTATTCAGGTCTCTTGCTATGTTATGCGCTATCTATTTATCAGGAAAGCAGCAGAGAGGAAAGCCAGAAAGAGTGATATAAGTTCATGTAAACATGACCTGCAAATCATTTATCTTTTCACATGACACTGGTCGAAACACCAAATGGGTCCGAAATTCACTGTTCTAATGTCGCAGGAATGCCAAATTTTGTTTATGAAATTTATTCAGTGACCGATTCTTATTTTCTTATGCACTGATTTAAAAAAACACTTCTATCTTTAACCATCAAGTATGGATTTTGCACAAAACGTGTGTGAAATTATGTATAAGGGAGATGAACAGGAAAAATCTTTATTGTAATCAATAATATACACAATATTCTATACATAAATATATAAATGTATTGAACATTCATTCTAAAACTTTATTGGAAATTAATTCTTGCGCCTTTTCCTTTTCTCTTCAAAGCTTCTCTTGATCAATTTCCTCTTATAGAAGGCTGCGGATCTTCTCTGTGAAGCATCCAGTATTAGTCCCCCATCAGGTTCATGTTCCATCGTCCATGGTATTGTCTTTCCATCTCCTTGATATTCTGATGAAATCTTTCTCCTTGCTCTTCGTTAACAGCACTAAGGTTCCCAAATGGGAATCTAAAATATGTAACTTCAAATTCATCAGACACCCCAAGGCTTTGAAACGCTTCAGCCAGTAGCATAGCTACTGGGGGGGCATAGCTACCACCTGGAGCTACTGCTACTGTTAACTATACCGGCGTGTATAGTGCCGATATAGTTAATCTGTGCCGAAGAGCAGGGAGACATGATCTTCATGCACTGCCACTCTCCATTCTGTGGACCGCAGTGCACGTTAATCCTGCGGTATTCAGAACAGTAGGAGATGCAGTGGCCAAGCTGCCGGCGCACACATGGGACGTCAGAGGTCCAGCACCGTGATATCATCACGCAGTGGCGGGATGATCTGCCCGTGCTGGAGCCATCAGGACCCTGGACCCAGGGTTAGGTGAGTATAGGATGTTTTTCTTTTTTTTTTAAATTGTTGAATAGTAAACATATACACCAGGATGGGGATATATGGGCCAGGATGGGAGACATATATGCCAGAATGGGGGACATATATACCAGGATGAGATCAGGATGGGGGACATAGATACCAGGATGAGGCCAGGATGGTGACATATCCCAGGATGGGACCAGGTTATGGACATATATATCAGCATGAGGGACATATACACCCAGATGGGAAACATATATATCAGTATGTGGGACAGATATACCAGGATGGGAGACATATTTACCAGGAAGGGGCCAGGATGGAGGACACATATACCGCGATAGAGACATATATACCAGGATGGGTCCAGGATAGGGATATATATACCAGGATAGGCACAGATATACTAGGATGGGAGACATATATACCAGGATGGGGACAGATGAACCAGGATGGGGACAGATATATTAGAAAGGGGTCCAAAAAAGGGGACATTAGTACAGGATGGGGGACATTACTCCATAATGAAGGGGAAGGGGGCAACTCTTATGTTTTCATAGGATATAGAAATCTGCAATGGCACATACATCTGACCAACAGGTGTGAGGGCCAGATCCAAATCTTGCACCAGGGCCTATCGGATTCTAGTTATGCCACTGGTATAAGTGGCCCTTATACAGTATAGGGGCTAATGTGGAGGCCATTATACAGTGTGAGAACTAATATGGGGTCATTATAGAGCTTGGGAGCTAATGTGGGGGCCATTATACACTGTGGCAACTAATGTGGGGAGTCATTACACAGTTTGGGAGCTAATGTGGGGGTCAATATACAGTGTGGAAGCTATTGGGGGTGTTGTCATAAACTGCGGAGACTACTTTGGGGTTCATTATACTGCTTGGGGCTACTATGGAGGTCATAATACAATATTAGGCTGCTGTGGGGATCATTAAATAGTGTCGGCTATTGCGGTGGCTATTAAACAGTGTATGGACCATTGTTTTGAGGGAACAGTGGGCCCATCATACTGTGTATAAGGGAGGTGTAGGGGCATCATACTGTGCATAGGGGAGCTGTGGTCCCATCATACTGTATATAGAGGTGGTGTAGGCGCACCTTACTGTATATAGAGGAGTTTTACATGTTAAGTGGACACTTAAGAACCATTATTGTTATAAGGGCACTCAGGGTATCCTGACCATCAAAGGTGCACAGAGGGCATTATTACTTTCTAGGAGCAAAATGTGGACACTTTTATAGAACACTTGCATAGGAAATTAATGTTTTCTATGAGGCAATTTTACCATCTCTATGGCACAAAGAAGGCATTATTACCATTTAAGGGGCACAGTGGTGGCATTACTATGTGGGGCAGTAAGAAGAGCATGGTTTATGTGCCACAAAGCTGGTGCAGTAATAGCCAGTAATGAGCCACATACAGCAGTAGCTCAGTATTGGGGTATCATTAGGAGGAGGAGATTGTGCAGGTTGGGATCAGATAGGAATGGTGTTTGAAATGTGAGAAGTCAGATGTGTTTTTTGGTTGTAATCTCTGCAGACGTGTTGTGACTGGAAGAAGTTGTCATTTCGGTCTGGGCCAGATGGAAAAGACAGAAAAGTGAACAATTCCATCAGAAAGAATGTCAGCTGTAAGTCACTATATATAACTGTACTGTGATTACTTACATGCTCTGCAGGACTGATATATAGCACTATATGCACCACATAGCGGTAATGTTGGTGTTGGCCTTTGTATAGAGATTAATTTCCAATAACAGCCAAGTCATCTACTGAGGTTCCCCTATACCCACGATTAGGCTGCTGCACCATCGTAGTAGTCATAGTTATCTGGTTAGGGGCCCACTCAGATGTTTCGCCCCCCCTTGAGCTGAACCCCTAGCTACACCTCTGGTTTCAGCATGTTCTCCATTATGGACTTAAATATTGTTGTTACATAGAAATTTCTACACAACTTTTTTACAAGAATCCCAAGCCCTTTTCTCAAGAGCTTTCATTTTTGTTTTGAACACGTCTTCCTTCATGAGTTTCCCAATATACAAAACGACAAAAATGTCTTCCTTCAGTTTTTCTTTGGACAGTCCCTGAAACTTAGTACAAAAGTACCTAAAAGTCTCTCCTGGTAGAGCTTTCACAAGCTGCTTCATCAGTCCAAAGCTTAATATGGAGCGGTGGCAGGAGAACTGAACAACTAAACTTTCTACAACTATATTCTTGAGTCCAGGTTACAAAGATGTTCTCATTGGTCAATTTTTTTTGGCTCTGATGAGTCCTATCCTGGCTGTCCAATTCACAGGAAAATAAAGCTGTGCTCTGATTGGCTGCTATTGACACCACCACCACTTGAATGCCCATAGAAACCAATCACAGCGCAGATTTAATTTCTTGTATTACTGAGGTAAAATGAAAGATATGCTCTAATTGGATGCTGTGGACACCACCACACTCTTTGTAAGCTGCATAAAGAACATTTTCTCAACCCAGAGCAACCAATCACAGGACAGCGTTTATTAATCTTTAACCAATCAAATGACACCAAAATCATCAACGTAAGGTCATGCAAAGAGGTCTAAGTATGGTGCAAAAACAAGTCTATGGAGTTGTGATGCCCTGGGCAAGCCAGGGGTCACAGGTCACAACATCACACGCACCCCACATTCCCTGCAGGAACACCAAGCTAACCTAAAATCCTTGTTGCCTTCCTCCAGGGGCTGATGTCCACACCAGGGGGTGGGCCAGGCGGTTGGCTCCGCCCACTGAGTTCACAGCCCTGGAGGCGGGAGAACCAGGCAGTACAGTTAGGGAAGTGAAAGAAGAAGGAAGTGAAGTGGTAGAGGAGCTTGAGTGAAGAAGTAAAAAAGGAACAGTTAAGCAAGCCTGAGGTTGGTCCGGGTGTGTGCCCCGGACTGAGACAGCAAGGTCAGCAGACGGTGGTGATAGTCTGCAGGGGGACTGTTTGGAGGTTGCTGGAAGGACCGCGGACGGGTGGTGACCCGGCGGTACTGGAGCAGTATACGAAGAACAGTCAGCACCAGGGCAGGGGCCTTTCGGATCCCGGCAAGGCTAGGAGTCGCCATAATTTGCCAAATCTGTCAGTGAAGGGGACCTCTGTCTCCTAACAACCAAGTCCCGATTGAAGGCAACAGCCCGACCGTGAAGGGGAGACACCGCCACCGCCAGGGCACCAGTTTCCCAGGGCCAGCGCCTGCAGGCAAAGTAGGGCTCCTTCGGCCCAGATTGAAGCCGAGGAGTGGGTAACCGGTGGGGACCCATCGCTACCAAGAGACTTTACACAGGTGCAGGGAAGAGACCGTCACCGCTAACTGCAGGGAACTGCAGCACCGTAACCGTCCGAGGGACCCGTCCAACCAGCCGTTTGTTTACCGAGAACTGTGTCGTGTTTACTGGCTGGCTGAGTGAGTACCTCCGTGACGTGCGGCACAGCACTGCCCCTGCGCCCCTGCACCCCCACAGGCTCAATACCCGCCTGTCCACCATACCAACCCCATTACTGGGCCCCGGGAGCACCAAAACCCCTACCCACGGAGGGGCAAATCGACAACTGGCTGCTCAACACCATCACTCCCGGGCTCCCCAGACAGAGCAGCGGTGGTGTCCACTTAATCACCACAACCGTGGGTGGCGTCACGGACAATAAACTATCCCAAAACCCAATCCCCTTTCACTCACGGGCGAGGAGCGCCGCTCGAGTCCCCGGGATCCGGCCCATCGCTCGAGCCATCGAGCAGCGGCAGCAGCAGGCCGCAGCAGCCGCAGTGGCAGCCGGACCCGAGCAGTGGGAGGGCGCGGCGTCCCCTCCTCCGCCCGCGACAACTTGGCGTCACGAACAGGATCTTACCGCTCTGCCGTTGGGTAGAGGTGCGCCTTGTGACCGCCGGAGGTATCCGGCCGGAAAATTTCAGAAGTCGCCATCTTTGGTGCGAAAAGTTCCCGCTCGAGCGTCTTCTCGAGTAGCAGAGGTGCGAAGGCCAAAACCCCGCCCCGATAGAGGAGGGACCGGAAAGAGGCTGAAGGAGACGGAATGGCAGCTAGCTGCATGTGAGCGCAGCTATAAAAGCAGGGACGCCAGGACCCTGCAGCCATCTTGTTCCTGGGAGAGGCCGCCAGCAACATGTTCATGCCGTCCCGCAGCACCGTAGCCCCCGCGCCTGGAACCGCGGCGTGGGTGGAGATCCGGACCGCGCAGCTCTACCAACGGCTGCAGGTCAAGATGCAGCTCCTCATGGAGGAGTGGGAGACCGACATGGCGGACGTCATAGCGACCGTGCGGAGACGCGAGGAGGAAGCGGAGGAAGGGAGGGTGAGTGAACCACGCCCCGATGCCCTCGAAGGGCCGGTCATCGCGGCTGCGGGACCCGGTCCAAGCACTCTCCCCCCGCTGCCTCCCTCGCCACCCGTCTCAGAAGCCGTGACCCCGCCATTAGGCCCGCTACCACCGCAACCGGTAGCGATACCCAGCATGCCCGCCCAGGCGGGCCGACCTGTAGCCGGAGCCCGTAGTCGACCGGAGGTGTTGCCCTGGAAAGCCCCGAAAACCGAACCGGAGGCGTCTCCCGAGAAAGTCCCCGAGCCGGAGCCGATGACCCGCTCCGTGCCGAAGGCCCAACTGCGGAAAGCCCCTGTGCCCATCCCCCACACCTCGGCTAAGGTTGCGCCGGGTTGCCGATGCAAGGCAGCGTCTAAGGCCACGTCACCGCGGGACCTGTCGCCCAGAGTACCAGCAGTGGGCAATGTCAAACAGGTCTTGTGGGGCCCAACACGTGCGCCGGAGCTCGCAGCAGCGCCGTACTGGGACAGGGAGCCGGTACCGTTGGGCCCGGAGATCGGTGAGAGGGAGAGGAAGAAAGCGGAACTGGTGGCCCGTGCAATCCGGGAAAAAGAGAGTCTCCGTCAGGCAACGTTCCGTGTCCGGGGGCCGCTGTACGAAGGGCAGGTGAGGCGGTTTGATGTCCGCCGGGGCTATGGGTTTATATATGAACCGGGCCTGGAGGCCGAAGTGTTTATAGCTCGGCGGGATGTGAATGCCCACCTGCCTGAGGAGCATCCTGGCCGTAACCTGATGCTGGGCGACATCGTGCAGTACACCCGGCACTGTGGGGAGAGGGGGTGGTTCGCGCTGGACGCTAAGCTAAGGGGCAGCCAGGAGTCCCGTGTGAGCGCCGCGCCCTCTCCCTCAGGTGATGCCGAAAAGTATGAGTAATGGCAGCGGAACACCGTTGCACCGTCCCCGTTGGGACCACCAGTGTGTTTGTTTGAAAGTTTTTGTGAAAATGAAGAATTGATTACCGAACAGTCACCTGATTCTTCTGTGATTTGGAAACCGGCCGTTGCCGGCACCGTTGTCCCCGTGGGGACTGTTTAAAAAGTTTGCATAGAGAACTTCCTATGGACAAGCCCGTGAACTTATAGGGCAACCACAGACGTTAGTGGCGTGTAAATAAGTTGTGTTACCGTTACCGTTTCCGCATTTACCGCCTCCGGAGAGGCAGGTTGGAGGGAGGGCCCACAGCAGAGCAGGCTGGGGCCCAGCCACCACAGGAAGCGGTGGCTACCCTCTGGAGGGGAAGGACAGATCCTGCTCGGGCAACTTGTGCTGGACTGGGGTCAAGGGGTGCTGCCTGGGCTTTAGGGGCAGCATCAGGGCCAGGTTACTTGGGTGGGAGAGAGCAGAGACCGTAACCATTAACCGTTTTAATGTTTGCAACGTTTAAGAACTGAACCTCCCGATGTGGGATGATGCCATAAATTGTATATATGTTACCGTTTTCCCTATCTTTACAGAAAAACAAAAGGAAAATAAAACCGGTGTTGGACGGGCAGCCCGAGGACGGTCTGCGTTTTGGTAAGGGGGAATGTGACGCCCTGGGCAAGCCAGGGGTCACAGGTCACAACATCACACGCACCTTACATTCCCTGCAGGAACACCAAGCTAACATAAAATCCTTGTTGCCTTCCTCCAGGGGCTGATGTCCACACCAGGGGGTGGGCCAGGCGGTTGGCTCCGCCCACCAAGGAGTTCACAGCCCTGGAGGCGGGAGAACCAGGCAGAACAGTTAGGGAAGTGAAAGAAGAAGGAAGTGAAGTGGTAGAGGAGCTTGAGTGAAGAAGTAAAAAAGGAACAGTTAAGCAAGCCTGAGGTTGGTTCGGGTGTGTGCCCCGGACTGAGACAGCAAGGTCAGCAGACGGTGGTGATAGTCTGCAGGGGGACTGTTTGGAGGTTGCTGGAAGGACCGCGGACGGGTGGTGACCCGGCGGTACTGGAGCAGTATACGAAGAACAGTCAGCACCAGGGCAGGGGCCTTTCGGATCCCGGCAAGGCTAGGAGTCGCCATAATTTGCCAAATCCGTCAGTGAAGGGGACCTCTGTCTCCTAACAACCAAGTCCCGATTGAAGGCAACAGCCCGACCGTGAAGGGGAGACACCGCCACCGCCAGGGCACCAGTTTCCCAGGGCCAGCGCCTGCGGGCAAAGTAGGGCTCCTTCGGCCCAGATTGAAGCCGAGGAGTGGGTAACCGGTGGGGACCCATCGCTACCAAGAGACTTTACATAGGTGCAGGGAAGAGACCGTCACCGCTAACTGCAGGGAACCGCAGCACCGTAACCGTCCGAGGGACCCGTCCAACCAGCCGTTTGTTTACCGAGAACTGTGTCGTGTTTACTGGCTGAGTGAGTACCTCCGTGCCGTGCGGCACAGCGCTGCCCCTGCGCCCCTGCACCCCCACAGGCCCAATACCCGCCTGTCCACCATACCAACCCCATTACTGGGCCCCGGGAGCACCAAGACCCCTACCCACGGAGGGGCAAATCGACAACTGGCTGCTCAACACCATCACTCCCGGGCTCCCCAGACAGAGCAGTGGTGGTGTCCACTTAATCACCACAACCGTGGGTGGCGTCACGGACAATAAACTATCCCAAAACCCAATCCCCTTTCACTCACGGGCGAGGAGCGCCGCTCGAGTCCCCGGGATCCGGCCCATCGCTCGAGCCACCGAGCAGCGGCAGCAGCAGGCCGCAGCAGCCGCAGCGGCAGCCGGACCCGAGCAGTGGGAGGGCGCCGCGTCCCCTCCTCCGCCCGCGACAGAGTCAGAATTTGTTTGAACTTGTCAGGCATCTTCATCTGCTACTATCGGGGTATGCTTTCTGATTCCTTTATTCTGATAAGGCCTTGTATGTGCCATGTTCATATTGCTGTTTTGAAAAATATTCTTTTATTCTTCATCTCGGCATATGCTAATCAAGCAGAACTAGTCTGGCGGGCGTCTCTTCCTCCAGACCAATACTGCTCGGATCCTTAACTTCCCTCCCAGACTGGTTGTGATTGACAGTCTCCATACAATCTCCATCATGGTGGGACCATTGGAAATCTTGCATGGGCTATTTGCCAGCGATCCCACTGTAATAACATATTAATCACGTCCAGGACATCATTAGAGGATTGAAAATAGAATAAGTCTGGGGTTAGAGACGTCCCACCGGACTAGTCCTTCCTCATTAGCATATGCTGAGCTGCTGAATAAAAGAACACTTTTTCAAACTGCAACATGAATAAAGCACCTACAAGACCTTATTAAAATAAAGGAATTATGATATATACCGCTATAGTAGCAGTTGGGAGGGGCAGGGGACCTGACAGGTTCCCTTTAAAGAAATATTCAGAGATCCAGGTCAAGGGTTAGAGCATAACTTGTCTCTCATTCCATATTAATCTTTAAGTTTACACAAGAAGCTGTATTAAAGAGAATCTGTCAGCAGGTTTTTAGACTCCTAAATCTAAAATAACATCATCTATTTAAAATCTATGTAATATTGATGACGTCCATAGCTTTGTTTTACAAGTCCAAGTCTCTGTTTTACGCATTGATAAATTGTCATGGAGTGATCTGCAAGTGTAAGTGCCCTGCTCTTACAGCTCTCCATCTCTTTCCTGTTTCCCCTGCCTACCATCGGCCTCCTGCCAGTGATTGACAGGTCAAACTTCTCTGTGACCTGCTTAACCAACCCAAGATCTTGAGCAAGATTCCTGAGTGTGGCGCATTTGTAGTATAGTTCTAATGAGGATCAAGAACTGGACTATCGGTCTGCTCATGCGTTGAACCCAGGAATTATATCTTTTGCGCAAGATGTTGGGTTGGGGAGCAGGCCACAGAAAATAGTGACCTGTTAATCACTAACAGGAGGCCGGTAGTGGGTGGGAAAGAGGGAGACAGGGAGAGCTGTAAGGCAGGCCAAGCCCACTACACTTGCCATTCATTTGCATGAAAAGTAGCTGATGGATTTCTACTGATGGGTGAACTCGCAGATATCTGGGATCAGCAGGACTAACTGGATTTAAATAAAAAAATTAGTTATGGCCCAGAATTGATCCCGGATATCTGGTCAGATGCCGGTTTCAATATAAACTATGGGGACCAGAATTTGGTGCTTAAAAGTGGTGGTAGAAGGGATAGGGGATTAGAGCAAGCGCGCTATAATTACAGAGTCTCTGACATGGCTGTAACTACTTTCACCCCACTTACTCTTATACCGGGGCTGATCATTTACCTTCATGGATATTCTCTGCTTCCCCCACACTGGCGTCTTTGATTAGTTGCATCCAGTGTGACAGCGTGTCTGGCTGCTTGCAATCACAGACCCTGTCTGTGTGTCACTATTGTGGTATGAAAATAAACAAATTGGCATAGGGTTCCCCCATATTATGATACCCAGCACAGACAAAGCGTATGGCTACAGGCTGCAGACCCCAGCCGTGCGCTTATCTTGGTTGTGTAACAAAATTAGAGAAACCGCATGCTGACTTTTTTAATTATTATTTTAATAAATAATTTTAAAAATGGCGTGCGGTCCCCCCTAATTTTGAAACCCAGCCATGATAAAGGTGACAGCTGTGGGCTGGTATTGCCCATGCTTAGTGGGCCTTGTCAGCCTAAAAATATCAACCTGCAGATGCCCAGGATTGTCACATTCATTAGACATGACAATCCCGGAACTTTACCCGGCTCATCCCGATTGCCCTGGTCTGGTAGCAATCAGGGTAATAAGGGGTTAATAACAGCTCACGGTCCTCCACATGTGATCGCTGGCAGGATATATTCCCAGATTTGCAGGTCAAAAAATGTGCAGAGTTTTAAAGAAACAAAGAAAAAAATATTGCCCACACGTGGTAAAAGAATATCTGTACAGAAACTTACCCACAGTGCGGATAATTAAATCTACAGCAAGTCAGATAATGTCGCAAATTTTCACTACATATATCACCTATAGCATTGCACGATTCTGCATTGATTTGTGTATTAAAAAAATGCTAGTTCCGCAGTGTGAACATGCGCAGGTAATGGAATATGTCAAGTGAGGGTAAGGCGGGCTTTGCACGTTGCGACATCGCAAGCCGATGCTGCGATGTCGCACGCGATAGTCCCCGCCCCCGTTGCAGGTACATTATCTTGTGATAGCTAGCGTAGCGAAAACTATCGCTACGCCAGCTTCACATGCACTCACCTGCCCTGCGACCGTCGCTCTGGCCGGCGACCCACCTCCTTCCTAAGGGGGCGGGTCCTGCGACGTCATAGCGACGTCACACGGCAGGCGGCTAATAGCGGCGGAGGGGCGGAGATGAGCAGGATGTAAATATCCCGCCCACCTCCTTCCTTCCGCATAGCCGCCGGCGGCAGGTAAGCTGATGTTCCTCGCTCCTGCGGCGTTATACACAGCGATGTGTGCAGCCGCAGGAGCAAGGAACTACATCGTACCTGTCGCTGCAGCATAATTATGAAAAAGTCGGAGCCTGCAACAATGATACGATAACGACGCTTTTGCGCTCGTTAATCGTATCATCTAGCATTTACACACTACGATCTCGAAAGTGATGCCGGAAGTGCAGCACTTTCGATTTGACCCCACCGACATCGCATGTGCGATGTTGCAACGTGCAAAGCCGCCCTAAGGCAGGCTTTGCACACTATGACATCGCAGGTGCGATGTCGGTGGGGTCAAATTGAAAATGACGCACTTCCGGCATCGCATGCGACATCGTAGTGTGTAAAGGCTCGATGATACGATTAACGAGCGCAAAAGCGTCGTAATCGTATCATCGGTGCAGCGTCGGCGTAATCCATGATTACGCTGACACGACAGTCCGATGTTGTTCCTCGCTCCTGCGGCAGCTCACATCGCTGTGTGTGAAGCCGCAGGAGCGAGGAACATCTCCTACCGGCGTCACTGCGGCTTCCATAGGATATGCGGAAGGAAGGAGATTGGCGGGATGTTTACATCCCACTCATCTCCGCCCCTCCGCTCCGATTGGCCGCCTGGCGTGTGACGTCGCTATGACGCCGCACGACCCGCCCCCTTAACAAGGAGGCGGGTCGCCGGCCAGAGCGTCGGTCGCAGGACAGGTGAGTCCATGTGAAGCTGCCGTAGCGATAACGTTCGCTACGGCAGCTATCACAAGGAAATTGCTGCTGCGATGGGGGCGGGTACTATTGCGCTCGGCATCGCAGCATCAGCCTGCGATGTCGCAGCGTGCAAAGTACCCCTTAGGGTTTCTGCAATTGATGGTACTTTACCTCCCGTGAAGCCTTCACACAAGAAACATTTAGATTTCTGAATTTCTGTGATGAAACTGAATGACGGCAATAACTGGAAGCCACAATATAGATGTGTGAATGAAACTTTAAAAAAAAGAAACGATGAAAGGAAAATTCAGTTCTATGCTCTCAAACACCTTTCCTTCAGAATCCGCATCTATTTTTTATGAAACTTGAGTGGAGCACTTTATTCAGAAGATGTCAAATTAAAATGTCCTGCGATCTTTCAAGCAGTGTAGGTCTCAGGTACGGCGATGCTCCTTATTTCACATAAGCGGCTGACTCATACAACATACTTAGAGAGACTGAAGAATGAACAGATGCGGCAAGGAAACATCACTCATTTTATAAAGAAAATCAAACCTGATATTCTGTGAGCATCATTCAATGCATTGTCCACTGACAGAGAAATATTCTCATCATTATCATTTAGAAACTACCAAATCAATAATAAAAGGAACCTGTCAGCACGTTTTTACATACAGAAATTGTGTTATGGCTGTTTAGGCTATCGTCCCCCGATAAAATTTATACTTTTTATGTAAAGATTCGATGTGACAGTCATGATAAATGTAGCTTAAAATTTATATGCAAATCAGGCTGGATGTGCTCAGGGGGTGTGTCAATATATTTAAATTGCTTCATTCAAATTCACTGACACGCCCCCAGTGCACTTCCAGCCTGATTTGCACATGACTTATATACTAAATATCTTATTACTGGCACATCAGAGGGATTTTTTTAGGGAAAAGGATGTGTTAATCACTTATAAAGCCAAAATATAGCTTTTATATTTGAAAATCATGCTGCCATGTTCACTGACACTATTTAATGCATAGAAAATCCATTTTGTGTGACATCTTATTAAAAAGAATTTTATGTTTTATGACTTATCATCTGGGCATGCCATTCAAAATATTGATTGGTGGGGTCCCTTGTCCATTAAAGTTTAGATTGTTTTATACTCAGCACCACTGCAAAAAAAAAAAAAGTACAGTCACTCGCTTCACACTGAAATGAATGAAAACGTGTGTATTGAACAGCACGTAAGATTTGGTGAAAGCCCCCAAAAGAGGAGGCAACTCCTACACCAATCCATAGCTGCCAGAGCATGCTAGGAATGGTTTAAAAAGGGCAACTTTTTGCTATTTAATCTGCGAACAACTTAATATAGGGCATGAGAGCCCGATTACAATGATCTGTCACTTATTAGGCTGTTTTTTTTAAAACAATTTCAAAGCAATCATTGTTTTATCAGCAGGAGATTATCACTGCCTGACTAGGTATTATGCACAGGACAGTTCATCTATTCTATGTAACCTTGCCCCCACCAATGATTGTCAGCTTTTTGACAATGTAGAGTGTACACAGGAAGCTGTCAGTCAGTGGTGTGGGCGGGGTTATTCAGAGCGCAGCATTCGGACCGCTTCTCCATGTACAGCAGAATATAAATTCAATTTTATCAAAACTAACTCAAGCAGTCCAGTAAGTTACACATCACTGGAATTTGTGTCTCTTCCCCTATATGCTGCTCTGATATTACATAGCAAAAATCTGCTAACATGCCCTTTTTACCCCTGCCATAGAGGCTGCTTCTGCACTAAACAGCATTTTATTTCATGGCATAAAAGATATTTTGTGGGAAACGTTTTTTAAAAATAGTTTCCAATAATCTATAATAAGGAAATAAACCATACTCACCTCACTGATCCCATGCTGCCTTGATTTGATTGCTTCAGTCTCTATTTTCCCAGTTTCCTCTCTTCTAGGGATTATGTCCTCAATATGAACATGTGAACACTTTAGCCAATGACGGTCTGCAGTGGTAACCCATTAAAGCCAGTGATTGGCAGCAATGGTCACATGTTGTCATCCCTAGAGATGAGAAAATTGCTTTGATGCCAATTAAAATCGCTTTTGAATTTCACAAAATATACGAGATTCACCAAAATCCAAATTTTATATGATTTGCTCCTGCAATTATTTTGTGATGGATTGAAAAGGGATTAAAAAAAATTCTACTCACTTCACCGCGACCCTCATGTCTCTTGCTTTACATCACCGTCTCGGGCCAGGCTGCAGTCTGACTTTCCTCAGACATCTTAGAAAGCCTTGGACCCCATAGGGGGGAGGGGCGACATGACCAGAGGGAAGGGAGGGAGTGAGGGGTTAATAAAGTGAATTAAAGGGCATTATGGGCCCTTATAGGGGATTGGTGGAATAGGGTCACTGTAGGGTGGGGAAGGGGCTAGTATATAAGCTATAGGGGAGGGGTCTTACCTTCCTTGTGACTCCGGACAGCAAAGGATTCCCGCCCACCCGCCCTTGTGTTTTGCGAGTTCGTTTTGGCTATGTTTTAAAAACAAAAAAAAAAAAAAGAAAAAAACAAAATGAGAAAATGGAATGATGCAGTTTTTTAAAAAAAAAAAAAAAAAAGGGAATACAGGTTAAAAAGAGTTGTATGTTCTGTCGCAGCAGCGGGGGTAGGTCTGGTCCAGAGGCGGTTGTAAGGGATTGGTGGCTGGACTGAGAGGCACTGTCTTGGTATGGTGTCTCCGGGTTCCGGTAAATTGCAGGCACGGGGTTCTGCAAAGTTTGGGGGGTATTAATCCCCGGGGTGATTAATACCTCATCTCTGGGTCGGAGTGTTGCGGCCAGGGATATTGGTGGAGGAAGTGGTTTCTGGACCGGGCCTACATGGGGTTACATGTACAGTTATTATTTATGTGTTACCTATTATTTGTTTGGGGTCGCCCGTTGGACGGCGCCCCATTGTGTTAGAATGTTAATAATAGGTAATAAAGGCTGCTGTGGCCAATATGTTTAACCAAGTCGCATGCAGTCGGTGTGTTATTTATTAGGTTAAGTTGGGTATACTAACCATCACGACCGGAGAATCCTTCCTCAGTGGTCATGGTGCCTCTGGTGCTGACTAGGTGTCACAGTGTGACAAACATTCCTAGGTCTCACACGAAGCCATAACCTTGTGAGGCCTAATGTGACACTGGTCACTTACTCATGGGCGGGTCCGAAGGCAGGGTAGTCAGATAATATAGGGTAAGATATCAGAAGAGCTCATTGTAGATACAGGCAGTAAACAAATGCATTGTCAGGTAACTGTCCGAGGTCAAAATGCAAGAAGAGAATGTATTGAATTCAGGGAGTAAAGTAAGGCATATTTGTGCCACCCTGGCAAATCAAGGTAGTCACAGTTAGGCCCCCGCATTACACCGTTCCCTCACTAGGAAACACACAGCGAACCAGAAACCCTAGTCACCCCCCCTTAGGGAAAGATAGATGTGACGCCCTGGGCAAGCCAGGGGTCACAGGTCATAACACCACCAGCGCTGTCCCCGCGTCCCTGCACCCCACCAAGCCCTGCACCGGCCCCGCCATCCCTTATCCTCCAACTCATCACTGGGCCCCGGGACAACCAACCCCCTACCCACGCAGGGGAGAGCTAACAACTTTGCTGCTCCCTGTCACCGCTCCCGGGATTCCCATACAGAGCAGCGATGGTGTCCCTACAATCACCACAACCGTGGGTGGCGTCACGGACAATAAACTATCCCAAAAACCAAACCCCTTTCACTCACGGGCGAGGAGCGCCGCTCGAATCCCCGGGATCCGGCCCATCGCTCGAGCCACCGAGCAGCAGCAGGCCGCAGCAGCAGCGGCAGCCGGACCCGAGCAGTGGGAGAGCGCAGCGTCCCCTCCTCCGCCCGCGACAACTTGGCGTCACGAACAGGATCTTACCGCTCTGCCGTTGGCTAGAGGTGCGCCTTGTGACCACCGGAGGTGACCAGCCGGAAAATTTCAGAAGCCGCCATCTTTGGCGCGAAGAGTTCCCGCTCGAGCGTCTTCTCGAGTAGCAGAGGCGCGAAGGCCAAAACCCAGCCCCGAGAGAGGAGGGGCCGAAAAGAGGCTAAGGGGGACGAAATGGCGACTGGTCGCATGTAGCCGCGGCTATAAAAGCAGGGACGCCAGGACTCTGCAGCTATCTTGTTCCTGGGAGAAGCCGCCAGCAACATGTGGATGCCGTCCCGAAGCACCGTAGCCCCCGCGCCGGGAACCAAGGCGTGGGTGGAGATCCGGACCGCGCAGCTCTACCAGAGGCTGCAGGTTAAAATGCAGCTCCTCATGGAGGAGTGGGAGACCGACATGGCGGATGTCATAGTGACCATGCGGAGACGCGAGGAGGAAGCAGAGGAAGGGAGGGTGAGTGACCCACGCCCCGATGCCCTTGAAGGGCCGGTCATCGCGGCTGCGGGACCCGGTCTAAACCCTCTCGCCCTGTTACCTCCCTCGTCACCCATCTCGGAAGCCGTGACCCCGCCACTAGGCCCGCTGCCACCGCAACCGGTAGCGATACCCAGCATGCCCGACCCGGCGGGCCGACCTGTAGCCGGCGCTCGTAGCAAACCGGAGGTGCTGCTGTGGAAAGCCCCGAAGTCTGAACCGGAGGCGTAACCCGAGAAGTCCCCCGAGCCGGAGCCGACAGCCCGCTCCGTGCCGAAGGCCCAACCGCGGAAAGCCCCTGTGCCCATCCCCCACACCTCGGCTGAGGTTGCGCCGGGTTGCTGCTGCAAGGCGGCGTCCAAGGCCAAGAAGCCGCGGGACCTGCCGCCCAGATCCCTAACAGTGGGCAGCGTCCAAAATGTCTCACAGGGCCCGACCCGTGCGCCGGAGCTCGCAGCAGCGCCGTACTGGGACAGGGAGCCGGTACCGTTGGGCCTGGAGATTGAAGAGAGGGAAAGGAAGAAGGCGGAGTTGGTGGCCCGTGCAATCCGGGAAAAAGAGAACCTCCATCAGGCAACTTTACGTGTCCGAGGCCCGTTGTATGAAGGGCAGGTGAGGCGGTTTGATTTCCGCTGGGGCTATGGATTCATATATGAAACGGGCCTGGAGGCCGAAGTGTTTATAGCCCGGCGGGATGTTAATGCTCATCTGCCAGAGGAGCACCCTGGTCGGAACCTGATGCTAGGCGACTTGGTCCAGTACACCCGGCACTGTGGAGAGAGGGGGTGGTTCGCCCTAGATGCAAAATTGAGGGGCAGCCAGGAGGCCCGTGTGAGCGCTACACCCCCTCCCTCAAGTGAGGCTGAGGACTCTGAGTAGGGCAGCGGAGCACCGTTGTCCAGTCCCCGTTGGGACCACCAGTTTGTAAAGTTTGAAAAGGATGAAAAATGATAAGTAAATGGAACCAAAAAGTTACCTGATTCAACCGTGATTGGAACCGGCAGTTGCCGGCATTGTTGTCCCCGTGGGGACCGCTTGAAAAGTTGCATAGGGAACTCTCTATGGACAAGCCCGTGAACTTGCAGGGCAACCACAAACGTTAAGTGGCTTGTAAATAAAAAAGTTTTTGTTGCAGCACCGTTACCGCCTCCGGAGAGGCAGGTTGGAGGGAGGGCCCGCAGTAGAGCAGGCTGGGGCCCAGCCACCACCGGGACCAGTGGCTACCCTCTGGAGGGGAAGGACAGATCCCGCTCGGGTAACTGGTTCAGGATCATCAGGGCCAGGTTACTTGGGTGGGAGAGAGCGGCAGCAGCAACCGTTTTAATGTTCCGTAACGTTTAAGAAAAGTTCCTCCCGCTGTGGGATGATGTTTATTTGTATGTTACCGTTTCTTATCTTTTCAGAAAAATAAAACCGGTGTTGGACGGGCAGCCCGCGGACGGTCTGCATTTTGCTAAGGGGGAATGTGACGCCCTGGGCAAGCCAGGGGTCACAGGTCATAACACCACCACACCCTACACCCCGGATAGGTACACCAAAGCTACACAAAAATCCTTGTTGCCTTCCTCCAGGGGCTGATGTCCACACCAGGGGGTGGGCCAGGCGGTTGGCTCCGCCCACCGAGGAGTTCACAGCCCTGGAGGCGGGAAAACCGGGCAGATAAAGTTAGAGTTTGTAGAGGAGAGATCAGCTAGGGAAGTGAAGGAGTAAACAGTGAAGAGTTGAGTGGAGAAAGTTCAAAGTGAGAAGAAGGAGAAGGTGGACAGTGAGAGTAATGACAGAGAAGGTGACAGTTGAGAAAGCCTGAAGTTGGTCCGGGTGTGTGCACCGGACTGAGAACAGCAAGGTCAGCAGACGGCGGTGACTCTGCAGGAGAGGCTACTTGGAGGTTGCCGAAAGGACCGTGGACGGGTGGTGGCCCGGCGGTACCGGAACGGTATACGAAGAAAAGCCAGCACCATTGGCAGGGGTCTTTCGGATCCCGGCAAGGCTAGGAGTCGCCGTGAATTTGCCAAATCCGTCAGTGAAGGGGACCTCTGGGTCTCCCAACAACCAAGTCCCGATTGAAGGCAACAGTCCGACCGTTAGAGAGAGACACCGCCACCGCCAAGGCACCAGTTACTCAGGGCCAGCGCCTGCGGGCAAAGAGGGGCTCCTCCGGCACATATCAAAGCCGGGGAGCGGGTAACCGGTGGGAACCCATCGCTACCAACATAGACTTAGGTGCAGGAAAAGGGACCGTCACCGTCAACTACCGCGGAAAAGCAACAGCAGCCGTCCGTGGGAACCGTCTTTCCAGCCGTGTGTTTTACCGAGAACTGTGTCACCGTCTCAGGCTGAGTGAGTACCACAGTGCCGTGAGGCACAGCGCTGCCCCCGCGTCCCTGCACCCCACCAAGCCCTGCACCGGCCCCCCCATCCCTTATCCTCCAACTCATCACTGGGCTCAGGGACAACCAACCCCCTACCCACAGAGGGGAGAACTAACAACTTTGCTGCTCCCTGTCACCGCTCCCGGGATTCCCATACAGAGCAGCGGTGGTGTCCCTACAATCACCACAACCGTGGGTGGCGTCACGGACAATAAACTATCCCAAAAACCAAACCCCTTTCACTCACGGGCGAGGAGCGCCGCTCGAGTCCCCGGGATCCGGCCCATCGCTCGAGCCACCGAGCAGCAGCAGGCCGCAGCAGCAGCGGCAGCCGGACCCGAGCAGTGGGAGAGCGCAGCGTCCCCTCCTCCGCCCGCGACATAGACACACCAGTGGGCGTGACCAGGCGGTTGGGACACGCCCACCCAGGGGTCCAGACAGCCCGGGGCGGGAAAGTAAGGAGAGCGTGTAGAAAGTGTTTGGAGAGGAGAGTGGGCTGAAGCTAAGTGTAGCTCCAGCAGGGAAGCTCAAGTTAAACGGTACCAGAGTAGGAGCCCTGGTGCCACTGGCTAGGAGGCAGACGGTGGTCTCCGTCAGCAGGAGACGGGAAGACGGCTCGGCAGAACCGAGGTGGACCGGGACAGGGTTATAGCCCACCGGTACTGACACAGGGAACCGACCCGGAAACCATAGCACAAAGGGGGGTACTCGGACCCTGAAGCCAGAAACCGGAACCAAGCGGACTGGTTAATTCACCGATTGAGGCCAGGACTAGAGGTCCTGTCCCACACAAAGTCCCTCATAGAAGACAACAGCCCACCGATTAGGGATAAGAGGTCACCGCCAGGGCCCATAGATCCCACGGGCCAGCGTCTGCGGGCACGGCTCCTTAGGCCACATCCAGTTGCGATGTCGTTGGGGTCTCGGAATTTGTGACGCACATCCGGCCGCGTTAGCGATGTCGTTGCGTGTGACACCTATTAGCGATTTTGAATCGTTGCAAAAACGTTCAAAATCACTAATCGGTGACATGGGGGTTCATTCCCAATTATCGTTGCAGCTGCAGGTACGATGTTGTTTGTCGTTCCTGAGGCAGCACACATCGCTATGTGTGACACCGCAGGAACAAGGAACCTCACCTTACCTGCGTCCACCGGCAATGAGGAAGGAAGGAAGGAAGGAGGTGGACGGGATGTTACGTTCCGCTCATCTCCTTCCCTCCGCTTCTATTGGCCAGCCGCTTAGTGATGTCGCGGTGACGCCGAGCGCACCTCCTCCTTGAGGGAGGGATTGTTTGGCAGTCATAGAGACATTGCTGAACAGGTATCTGCGTGTGACGCTGCCATAGCAATAATGTTCGCTACGGCAGCGATCACCACATATCAGCCGTACGACGGGGGCGGGTGCTATCGCGCTCGACATCGCCAGCAAATGCTAGCGATGTTGCAGCGTGTAAAGCGGCAGTAAGTCTTAGGCGGGCTTTGCACACTACGACATCGCAGGCCGATGCTGCGATGCCGAGTGCGATAGTGCCCGCCCCCGTCGCAGCAGCAATATGTGGTGATAGCTGGCGTAGCGAAAGTTATCGCTACGCCAGCTTCACACACACACTCACCTGCCGTGTGACGTCCCTGTGGCCGGCAACCCGCCTCCTTGTTAAGGGGGCGGGTCGTGCGGCGTCACTGCGACGTCACACGGCAGGCGGCCAATCAGAGCGGAGGGGCAGAGATGAGCAGGATGTAAACATCCTGCCCACCTCCTTCCTTCCGCATATCCTACGGAAGCCGCGGTGACGCAGGTAGGAGACGTTCCTCGCTCCTGCGACTTCACACACAGCGATGTGTGCTGCCGCAGGAGCGAGGAACAACATCGGACCGTCGCGTCAGCGTAATCATGGATTACGCCGACGCTGCACCGATGATACGATTACAACGCTTTTGCGCTCGTTAATCGTATCATCCAGGCTTTACACACTGTGATGTCGCATGCGATGCCGGAAGTGCGTCATTTTCAATTTGACCCCACCGACATCGCACCTGCGATGTCGCAGTGTGCAAAGTGCCCCTTAGAATCAGAGAAGAACGAATTAGAATAGTGAATAATGCTCTTTTTGTTATTTTGGACCACTCAAAACTACTTTCAAAACAATTTTGTCTGGCTGAATAATCCATTTAACAGTCCATAGGCACGTAAAATCTACAGGACAGTAATAAAGCACAATAATAAAATAATATACCAAGCAGACACCCCACTAGCATGTACGAAGAACCTGAAAACAAGCTCTCTTCACATTCCAGGTCAGCAATAAAACATTAATTTTCAGAGACGGAGAGAAAGAAACTAAATATTTCACCCACCGCTATGGCTCTAAGAATAATTTAAAGACCTTTGGCGTCATTAGCTACTCAGGAGTTACTAATGGCCCTAGCTGGGGACATTTGGCAGGGAACTTGGCAAGTGGTGACACTAGCTTTGTCAGTGTTTGCAGAGAAGTGATGTGAGCAGAACGGCGATAGAGAACTCAGCGAGCCCAGGAGGAATGAAGTGAACATTGTGTTGTCTAATGTATTAGCGTAACCTGCTCATGCAACTGCAATAAAAAACTGAAGACCTCAGTAACTTTACAACTAGTTCATCCCAGGTTCTTGGGGAAAAACAAAAAAATATGTTACATCTGCTGAAGTAATCAGCACCAAAGAAAACACAGTAAAAAAAGAAAAATTCTACAATTGCAAACCATTATTCCATTTTTTAAAAGGTTATTCACATCTTAGCACTTTGTCACCTATCCTCCTTCCTGATCAATGGGGTTCTCACCTCTGGAGTCCCCAGAGGTCCCAGGAATATAGCTCTGAAGGGCCCAGTGTAAATGAACCAATGGCTGCTCTGTACTCCTGGGAACACAGAACAATTCTTTATATAGCTCTCAAAGTTTTTATTGCAATGCTAGACACAATATGATCAAAAGACCGGCAGCTATTACCAGAGGATTTGATAGAAGTTTACTTTTTTTGTCCCTTCAAAATACATATTTGGCCTTTTAGGGTACACTTTGACTTTGCTTTGTTCTCTGTTCTGTCATAGGAACAGAAAACACAGACACAAAAAAAACCAAATCGTTCGCTTTCCAGTGCACCTGCGGGAGTGGCAGGCACGGGTGTAAAACTTTATTTTAAAGTCATTGTCATTGCCTCAGATTTGATACAGCAGCCTCCTGTGTTGGGGTCCGTTTCCTCCACTGAGTCACAGACCGATTTGATTGGTGTCCTGGTTCTGAACACTTTGTGTGTTCATTGCCTTTCTGCCAACAGGTGTTTCCAATGCTGTCATTCACTCTGCCTTATCACCTAGCGTGTGTACCTATTTAACACTAGAAGTCCCAGGAATTTCGAGCTCCATAGGGTTCCAATGGTAGAAATGTCAAATGACCCCTCTCTGGGACTTCTAGTGTTAAAGCTTCCCCAGACTTTAATTTCCCATTGGTGACATTTCTGAAGTGAACCCTACTTGGAACTACGGTCTGTCTGTAGTGTGTGTTTTTTTGCAGATTATTACTTTTGGTTTACCTTATTGTTACTCTGAAACTTTCCCCTGGATCCTTAAAGGAAACCTGTCACCAGATTTGGTGAATATAAGCTGCGGCCACCACCAGTGGGCTCTTATATACAGCATTCTAACATGCTGTATATAAGAGCACAGGCCGCTATGTAGAATGTAAAAATCATTTTATAATACTTACCTAAACGGTCACTGCGGTAGAGTTGGGTCATATGGGCATCTCCATTCTCCGGCGCCTCTTCTTTAAGCCATCTTCTTCCTTCTTCTAAAGCCTGTGTGTATGACGCTTCCTACGTCATACACACTCGCCGGTTCTGCACAGGCACACTACAATACTTAGATCTGCCCTGTTCAGGGAGGATCAAAGTGCGCCTGCGCAGGCGCTGGCACCGGAGAACGGAGACGCCCTTATGACCCAACTCCAGCGTAGCGACCATTTAGGTAAGTATTATAAAGTGATTTTTACGTTCTACACAGCGGCCTGGGCTCTTATATACAGCATGTTAGAATGCTGTGTATAAGAGCCCACTGGTGGTGGCCGCAGGTTATAGGCCCCAAATCTGTTGACAGGTTCCCTTTAAGGAGGTAGTAGAACATTTGATGGCCACTTAGGAAGCAAAGGTCTGAGTGGTCATCTGAGTTATCCAGTTGGGGTTCTTTAAATTTGTGCAGGTGCCTTGAGGGAGTGCACAGCTGGGACTTCTAGTCTGTACAAGAACTAGGTGGGTCAGGTGTAGTAGTTTTAAGCTAGGCCTTATTTTACATTATTTTCCATGTATGCATGTCTGTGTGCATAATAGCTGCCATTAATCAGATACTTACAGGTATATTTATGTGGCTATGTGGCTCTCCAGTTTTGTCTGCCTTATTGTTCTGTCTCACCTGCTGAGGTGAATCCTCAAAGTCCTCAGTCTTAAAGAGCAGTTAAAATGCAACATAGATTGATCAAATGGGCACAACCACTGGAGAAGTTGAGCAGTAGTGACTGAGCTGAGTAGTCTCAAAGGTTGTCTGAAGTGATGAAGCAAAGTCCAGAGATGTAGCTTAGTTGAGTATATGAGGAAGCAAGCTGTGGCAATGTAGCAGAGCACAACTATGAGGAGAGCTAAGTATGTCAGAAGGTACAAAAAGTCTATGCAGCTTAGCCCAACAATGCAGCAGAGCTCGGTATGTTAGGAGGCACTAACTGCTTATGGAGAAGTCTCCATTAATGTAGTAGAGGTACACAGTGGCAAGTTAGCAGAGCACAGTGATGTAGCAGGTATGTCAGGAACCACACCATACCAATTTAACTGAGCCGAACAACGTAGCAAAGCTGGATATATCAATAGGCACTCATTTGATATGGGAAAGAATCCAGCAAAGTAGTAAAGCCCAGTGACGTAGCAGTGCTGGGTATGACAGGCAGGCACACTAACATAGCAGAGCTGAGTATTTCAGGAGTTAAAGCAGTAGAGCTGGGTATGTTTGGAAACACAGTATACCAGAATGAAGTGGTGATCACCTGCTGTATTAGCAGATGCCAACTAATTGAATTCTCAGGCGGAGCTAAGTGGGCCAGTAAATGACAGCACAACAATGCACCAGGTTGCCAGAGAAGCCAGGAGACGACTGCAGAAGGAAAACAAAGCATTTGGCAATGAATCCAGGAGAAGTAATACCTATTAATTTCTTCTTTTCTGCCATTGTCCAATCTAAACAAACCCCTATGTAAAAAAATATATATTTATATAAAATCAATAATATCATCCTTCATGGACTTTTTA
Source organism: Anomaloglossus baeobatrachus (assembly GCF_048569485.1). Taxonomy (NCBI): domain Eukaryota; kingdom Metazoa; phylum Chordata; class Amphibia; order Anura; family Aromobatidae; genus Anomaloglossus; species Anomaloglossus baeobatrachus. The sequence goes on from NC_134357.1 coordinate 422,079,121, forward strand.
CCTTGAAAGTCAAAAATCACCTCTATTTTCTTTTCACATGTTAATACCATCACCCAAAAGGCAGATTTAGCTCTCCTCTCCCCTCCTATGTTAAGATATTTAGGACACAATATACATGTTCTCTTTGATTCTCTCAATCTGTATTTTTTTTTTTATTGTCCTCCATTATTTGCATTCCCGCATCTTCCAAAATATTTGACTTAATGCAAAATCCCACAAACTACACTGAGAAATACTAACTGATTCATAGGCCAAGTAAATACAATTCAATAAAATATACATAAAGTAGAATGATTTAGCCACAAGAATAATCCTATTAAAACTGAACATAAAATTTTAAGAAGGGAACAATCTATTACCCGGAAGACCAACAGAAAAAGAGATGTCACTGTGTGACAAATACATAACTTCTTGTTACACTTCAAAAGATTTGCCCAATTACCGAATCATTTATATAAACGCTCATGAAGAGAGAGATCCCCCATGTTCTTCATTCAAATTGTTCACATTAATAATACATTTACACATCACAGACATCTGTACCAGGCTATAGAAAAAAACAGCAGGTGCAGTATTAATGGTTACTTGGCAAAGGCTTCACCTTTGCTGCTCTCCGAACTTGAACATGAAAATACACGAAAAACAGTTTTAGGGTGTGTGCTAGAGATGAATGGATGTTTTGAAATTTGCCGAATTTTTCCCCAAAATTTGATTTGTGGTCAATAAATTTCTGTGAATCTGAATACTGGAAAAATCATATGTGTTTGAAAAATACACGTGTGGGAGAAGAGGAACAGAGAGAGAACCCTGCTGACTATAAGAGCTTACACTCTACAGGTGTGAGAGAGAGGACCCCACTGACCATAAGAGCTTACACTCTACAGGTGTACAGTTAGGTCCAGAAATATTTGGACAGTGACACAAGTTTTGTTATTTTAGCTGTTTACAAAAACATGTTCAGAAATACAATTATATATATAATATGGGCTGAAAGTGCACACTCCCAGCTGCAATATGAGAGTTTTCACATCCAAATCGGAGAAAGGGTTTAGGAATCATAGCTCTGTAATGCATAGCCTCCTCTTTTTCAAGGGACCAAAAGTAATTGGACAAGGGACTCTAAGGGCTGCAATTAACTCTGAAGGCATCTCATCCGTTAACCTGTAATCCTTGAAGTAGTTAAAAGGTCTGGGGTTGATTACAGGTGTGTGGTTTTGCATTTGGAAGCTGTTGCTGTGACCAGACAACATGCGGTCTAAGGAACTCTCAATTGAGGTGAAGAAGAACATCCTGAGGCTGAAAAAAAAGAAAAAATCCATCAGAGAGATAGCAGACATGCTTGGAGTAGCAAAATCAACAGTTGGGTACATTCTGAGAAAAAAGGAATTGACTGGTGAGCTTGGGAACTCAAAAAGGCCTGGGCGTCCACGGATGACAACAGTGGTGGATGATCGCCGCATACTTTCTTTGGTGAAGAAGAACCCGTTCACAACATCAACTGAAGTCCAGAACACTCTCAGTGAAGTAGGTGTATCTGTCTCTAAGTCAACAGTAAAGAGAAGACTCCATGAAAGTAAATACAAAGGGTTCACATCTAGATGCAAACCATTCATCATTTCCAAAAATAGACAGGCCAGAGTTAAATTTGCTGAAAAACACTTCATGAAGCCAGCTCAGTTCTGGAAAAGTATTCTATCGACAGATGAGACAAAGATCAACCTGTACCAGTATGATGGGAAGAAAAAAGTTTGGAGAAGAAAGGGAACGGCACATGATCCAAGGCACACCACATCCTCTGTAAAACATGGTGGAGGCAACGTGATGGCATGGGCATGCATGGCTTTCAATGGCACTGGGTCACTTGTGTTTATTGATGACATAACAGCAGACAAGAGTAGCCGGATGAATTCTGAAGTGTACCGGGATATACTTTCAGCCCAGATTCAGCCAAATGCCGCAAAGTTGATCGGACGGCGCTTCATAGTACAGATGGACAATGACCCCAAGCATACAGCCAAAGCTACCCAGGAGTTCATGAGTGCAAAAAAGTGGAACATTCTGCAATGGCCAAGTCAATCACCAGATCTTAACCCAATTGAGCATGCATTTCACTTGCTCAAATCCAGACTTAAGACGGAAAGACCCACAAACAAGCAAGACCTGAAGGCTGCGGCTGTAAAGGCCTGGCAAAGCATTTAGAAGGAGGAAACCCAGCGTTTGGTGATGTCCATGGGTTCCAGACTTAAGGCAGTGATTGCCTCCAAAGGATTCGCAACAAAATATTGAAAATAAAAATATTTTGTTTGGGTTTGGTTTATTTGTCCAATTACTTTTGACCTCCTAAAATGTGGAGTGTTTGTAAAGAAATGTGTACAATTCATACAATTTCTATCAGATATTTTTGTTCAAACCTTCAAATTAAACGTTACAATCTGCACTTGAATTCTGTTGTAGAGGTCTCATTTCAAATCCAATGTGGTGGCATGCAGAGCCCAACTCGCGAAAATTGTGTCACTGTCCAAATATTTCTGGACCTAACTGTATGTGTGTGTGTGTGTGTGTGTGAGAGAGAGAGAGGGCCCGCTAATCATAACAGCTTACACTCTACAGGTGTATGAGATAGAGAGGGCCCGGTAATTATAACAGCTTATGTCGCGGGCGGAGGGGACGCGCTCGCCACGCTCGGATCCGGGGCTTCTGCTGCTGCTGCTCGGTGGCTCGAGCGGTGGACCGGACCCGGGGACTCGAGCAGCACTCCTCACCCGTGAGTGAAAAGGGGGTGGTATGTTTAGGGAGATTGTTCATGACGTCACCCACGGGACGTGGTGATGATGGCACCACCGCTGCTGGTAACGGGGATCCCGGGAGAGATGGTAGGGTGCAGCTAGGATGTTGTCCCCTCCGTGGGTAGGGGTGTTGGTGATCCCGGGGCCCGGTGCTGTAACGGGGAGGCCAGATGGCTGGGGTGCGGGGACTGCGCGGCGCGGTGTCGGACGGCACTGGTGTACTCACTCAGACAATCACTGACAGAGTCGTTGGTAAACCAAAAGCGGACGGACGGGTCCCACAGCCGACTGCAGTGTTGTTGTTGTGCTCTCCCCGGACGGCTGATGGTGGCTGTCTTTCCCTGCACCTGTGAAGATATTCTTGACTCCTGTCGTTGCCCAACGGTAGTCCGCTCCCCGGCGTATAGGTGCCATAGGAGCCCGTTTTGCCCGCAGGCGCTGGCCCTTGGATCTCTAGCCTGTGGCGGTGGCTGTATATCCTCTCTGGGTGGACTGTTGCCTTCAATCGGGACTTGGTTGTTAGGAAACCCCTGGGGTTCCTGTCACATTCGGATGTGACTATTGATGGCGGTTCCAAGCCTGGTCGGGGTCCGATGGCCCTGCCTGTGTGCTTAGCTTCACTCCGTTCCCCGGTCCGGTACCGGCGGGCCGACGCCCGACCCTGGTCCTTAGGGCTCTGCGGAGTTCCACCAACTCCTGTAGACGGCCACCACTGTCTGCCAACATTGCTGTAAGTGCCTGGGCTCCGAGCCAGGCACCTGAAGTGTTTACTCCTCTCACTTTCACCTCCAAAACTGATCTGACACTTTTCCCGCCTCCAGGCCTGTGAACTCCTCGGTGGGTGGGGCCAACCTCCTGGCTCTGCCCCACCTGGTGTGGACATCAGACCCTGGAGGGAGGCAACAAGGGTTTTTGGTTGACTGTTGTTGCTGCCTAGGGTGGGGGGGTGTATGTTGTTATGTATGTGACTACCTGGCTAGTCCAGGGCGTCACACTTACACTCTACAGGTGTGTGAGATACAGAGGGCCCGCTATCATAACAGCTTACACACTACTGGAAAGAAAGAGAAATTACCCTGCCAATTATAAGAGTTTACACTTTACAGAAGGGAGAGAGGACCCCACTGACCATAAATCTTACACTCTACAGGAGAGAAAGATGGAGAGGTCCCCACTGACCATAAGAGCTTCACTCTACAGGAGAGAGGACCCCACTGACTATAAATCTTACACTCTACAGGAGAGCGATATATATTGAGGTCCCCACTGACCATAAGAGCTTATACTCTACAGGAGAGATGACCCCACTGACCATAAGAGCTTAAACTCTGCAGGAGAGTCTCACGTCCTCACCAGAGTCCGCTCCTACAACTTCTGCTTAAGTCAACAGCCACCGTATTCCCGCTGTGGACTGTGCTGGTGATGGGGAGGAGTTGGTGCTGGTAGCTCTGGTGGGCGCAGGCTCCGCTCATCCACTAGGCTGGGTTTTCCTGGTGCCTGCAGTACCACTGGCTGAGTGTAGGTGGTGTGTGTCTTCCAGCTGAGGTTGCCACAATACAGCTTCAGCCAATGGGAAGATACCACACCCTTTTTATCCCCTCTTCTGATTGCTGGCGAGAGAGAGAGAGAGAAAGAGAGAGAGCCTGCTAATCATAACAGCTTACGCTCTACTGGAAAGAAAGAGAGCACCCCACTGATCATAAGAGCTTACACGCTACAGAAGAGAGAGAGAGAGAGAACCTCACTGATAATAGGAGCTGACACTCTACAGGTGAGAGAGTTACACTCTACAGAAGAGAGAGACAGAAGACCCCACTGACCATAGGATCTTAAACTCTACAGGAGAGAGAGAGATAACCTCCCCTACTTACCATAAAAGCTTACACTCTACTGGAGAGAGGAACCCTCTGACCATAAGAGCTTACACTCTACAGGTGAGAAAGAGAGAGGACCACACTGACCATAAGAGCTTACACTCTACAGGTGAGAGAGGACCCCACTGACCATAAGAACTTACACTCTTCTGGAGAGAGAGAGATAGACCACATACTGACCATAAAAGCTTACACTCTATATGTGATAGAAAGGACCCTGCTGATCATAAGGGGTACTTCACACACAGCGAGATCGCTACTGAGATTGCTGCTGAGTCACGGTTTTTGTGACGCAGCAGTGACCTCATTAGCGATCTCGGTGTGTGTGACACTGAGCAGCGATCTGGCCCCTGCTGTGAGATCGCTGCTCGTTACACACAGCCCTGGTTCGTTTTTTTATTGTTGCTCTCCTGCTGATAAGCACACATCGCTGTGTGTGACAGCGAGAGAGCAACAATCCTGAATGTGCAGGGAGCAGGAGCCGGTGTCTGACAGCCTGCGGTAAGCTGTAACCAAGGTAAACATCGGGTAACCAAGGTGGTTACCCGATATTTACCTTCGTTACCAGCCTCCGCAGCTCTCACGCTGCCAGTGCCGGCTCCTACTCCCTGCACACGCTAAGCTAAGCGGTGTGCGCTGGTAACTAAGGTAAATATCGGGTAACCATACCCGATGTTTACTTTAGTTACCAGTGTCCGCAGCTTCTAGACGCCGGCTCCATGCAAGCACAGCGTCGCTTGCACGTCGCTGCTGGCTGGGGGCTGGTCACTGGTCGCTGGTGAGATCTGCCTGTCTGACAGCTCACCAGCGATCATGTAGCGACGCAGCAGCGATCCTGACCAGGTCAGATCACTGGTGGGATCGCTGCTGCGTCACTAAAGTGTGACGGTACCCTAAGAGTTCACACGCTTACAATAGAATGTACCGCGTGATTATAAAAGCTTTCACTCTACAGAAGAGAGAGAGGATCCTGCTTAAAGACATGCATAAAAAGCATGGGGTCGCACAGTGGAAATCCTAATCCACCCCCCCCCAAAAAAAATTAGCGGAGTCACAAAACAGCATATCTCACAATTTTGAAGCCTTTACAAAATAATTTCCCTCCTATTGAAGCCCATAAGTGTTCCTACACATTAGATACCACTTTCATTACCTCTAGATAGTGTGATACCAACAAAAGTGCCCCCAAACACAGCATGATGCCTCCACAGTGAATTCCCCCTCAATTTTCCCTACATGCATTCATATATAATAGAAACTTTAAAGGGGTTGTCCACTACTAGGAAAATTCCTTTTTATTCTATTTGTTCTCCCAGTTAAAATAAAAGACCCTGTACTCACCTCCCGTTCTGGCACTATTCCAGCGCTGTTAGTAATCATGGTTTGAGGCTCACGTGGAGCCCCGAGTCCAATCACTGCCAACCTCTTGCCAAGCGTTTATTAGTTAATCAACTAATTACTTAATCAACAGGAAGTGACGCTGCGGTTGTCACTCACTTCCCGTTAATTACTCATTCGGTCTGAAGGCGTGGCAAGAGGTCAGCAGGGATTGGACGCTTTACGTGACAATGTCACGTAAGCAAACCGTGATTACAAGAATTTCAACTGGGGGAAAATAGTGGAATCATAAGGGGTTCACCTAGTAGTGGACAACCCCTTTAAGGCTAAATTTTCACGATTTGGTGACTTTTTCATGTTGCAGAATTTTTGCAGCATTTTGCCACCTATTGAGTAAATGATGAGGTTACTTGCATTTTTTTATATGCATTTTTATTGTGTTTTTGACACTGCATTTTATATCTCCTGTTGGTATGTCATATTTTAAACAAAGCTGCTTTGTTTTTGACACTTTCGAGAATTTGGCAAAACTTTATTGATACAGTAATTTGTGGATTACATGCGTTTTTTATGCGCTTCCACTGCGGAAAGGCACTAAAAGCGCTTGTGTGTTTTTGTCTTTTTTTCTTTTTCTTTTTTTCTTACTTCCACTGCAAGTCTAAGGGGACAATCTGCACATAACACTCAGTGTACTCGCAAGAGAAATTGAGATTCTGCGGATTTGAAACACGCACAACAGGCAAGTTTACGCTGCGTAAAAAGAATCACAGTGGGCAGAAGATTTCTATAAATCCCATCCACTGCAATTTAGACTTATTAAGCATTTTATGTGCAATCAATGATGCTAGAGGTGGATCTAAAAATGGATTATTTAAAGACTTGGATAATTTACAGCTAATAGGGCAGAAAGTTTCATAATTTACCAATCTCAATTCTCAAGTCGCAGATAACGATTAGCAATCATCCTTGAGTCGTGTGATTGCTGAATTCTCCAAATACACCTTTGTTCTGCACACATGCTGCACCAACGTTCATAGCATCCAGCGCACTGACACTGGAGCGTTCAAGTCTTTTGTGCTTACATGCATTGAACACTGCATGACTAAAGGGTACTTTGCACGTTGCGACATTGCAGGTGCGATGTCGGTGGGGTCAAATCAAAACTGACGCACATCTGGCATCGCTGTCGACATCGCAGTATGTGAATCCTTTTACATACGATTAACGAGCGCAAAAGCATTGTTATTGTATGATCGGTGTAGGGTCTGACATTTACATATTTTTGCAGCAGCGACGGTACGATGTTGTTCCTCGTTCCAGCAGGTAGCACACATCGCTGTGTGTGAAGCCGTAGGAGCGAGAAACATCACCTTCATCATCTCCGCCCCCCTGCTTCTATTGGCCGCCTGCCGTGTGACGTCGCTGTGACGCTGCATGACCCGCCCCCTTATGAAGGAGGCGGGTCGCCGGCCAGAGCAACGCCGCAGAGCAGGTGAGTGTGTGTGAAGCTGCCGCAGCGATAATGTTTGCTACGGCAGCAATCACAAGATATCGCTGCTGCAACGGGGACGGGGACTATCGCACTCGGCATCGCAGCATCAACTTGCGATGTCACAGCGTGCAAAGCACCCCAAAGTACAGTGCCTAAAATATGGGCCAAGAATATGGGCTCTGATGACAGCCATTGCTGAGGAGGGCTTCCTGGTGGGAAGGTTTATCTCTCACTTATAGGTTATGACAATAAAACAGTGGCCACGGACGTCTTTCCCTGTGGTACCCCATATACAAAAAATGGAATAGTCTACAGACATCTTTCAGATGGAAAAAAATCAAAAACTCCCTTACCTACATTTATAACAATAAAAGCTACAATCTCTGCATGGAAACAACTCAATAGAATTTTATGTAAAAACTAGAAGGTGGCCCGATTCTACGCATCGGGTATTCTAGAATTTACGTATTGTGTAGTTCATGTATGATTTTTGTTATATATATGTGCGGTATGTGCGTATATTTGTGTGTGCAGCGTTGTCTGTGTGTGGGTGTCTGTGTAGGGCAGTTGTTTGTGGTTTCCAGTGTGTGTGTGTGGTGTGTTGTGCAGTGCGCGCGCGCGCGTGTGTGTGTGTTGGGGAGAGGTGTGCACTCTCCATCGTGCTCCATCCCTTATGCTGCGCACCCCCCATCGTGCTACATCTCCCATCCTGCGCACTCCCAAACGTGCTCCATCCGCCATGCTGCGCACTTCCAAACGTGCTCCATCCGCCATGCTGCGCACTCCCCATCGTGCTCCATTCCCCATGCTGCGCACTCTCCATCGTGCTCCATCCGCCACGCTGCGCACTCCCCATCGTGCTCCATCTCCCATGCTGCGCACTCCTAAACGTGCTCCATCCGCCATGCTGCGCACTCCCAAATGTGCTCCATCCACTATGCTGCGCACTCCCAAACGTGCTCCATCCGCCATACTCCACACTCCCTATCGTGCTCCATGCCCCATGCAGCGCACTCCCCATCGTGCTCTATCCCCTATGCTGCGCACCCCCCATCGTGCTCCATCATCCATGCTGCGCACTCCCAAACGTGCTCCATCCGCCATGCCGCGCACTCCCAAACGTGCTCCATCCGCCATGCTGCGCACTCCTAAACGTGCTCCATCCGCCATGCTGGGCACTCCTCATCGTGCTCCATCCCCCATGCAGTGCACTCCCTATCGTGCTCCATCCCCTATGCTGCGCACCCCCCATCGTGCTCCATCTCCCATGCTGCGCACTCTCAAACGTGCTCCATCCGCCATGCTGCGCACTCCCAAACGTGGTCCATCCGCCATGCTGCGCACTCCCAAACATGCTCCATCCGCCATATTCCGCACTCGCCATCGTGCTGCATCCGCCATGCTGCGCACTCCCAAACGTGCTCTATCCGCCATGCTGCGCACTCCCAAACGTGCTCCATCCGCCATGCTGCGCACTCCCAAACGTACTCCATCCGCCATGCTGCGCACTCCCAAACGTGCTCCATCCGCCATGCTGCGCATTACGAAACGTGCTCCATCCGCCATGCTGCGCCAGCATCAGCCTCTCTACCCGCATCATCAGCCTCTCTGCCCGCAGCATCAGCCTCTCTCCTCCCAGCATCAGCGTCTCTGTCCCTAGCATCAGGCTCTCTCCTTCCAGCCTCCCTCAGCATCAGCCTCCCTTTCCCAGCCTTCCCAAGGATCAGCCTCTCTCCTCCCAGCTTCCTTCCTCCCAGCCTCCCCCTCCCAGCCTCCCTCAGCATCAGCCTTCCTGTCCCAGTCTCCCCCAGCATCAGCCTCTCCAAGCATCAGCCTCCACCAGCATCAGCCTCTGTTCTTCCAGCCTCCTCCAGCATCAGCTTCCCTAAGCATCAGCCTCCCTCGTCCCAGCCTCCCTCAGCATCAGCCTCTCTCCTTCCAGCCTCCCTCAGCATCAGCCTCCTCTCCCCAGCCTTCCATAGGATCAGCCTCTCTCCTCCCAGCCTCCTTCTTCCCAGCTTTCCCATCCCAGCCTCCTTCAGCATCAGCATTTCCCTCTTCCCCATGATCAGCCTCTCTGCTCCCAGCCTCCTCCAGCACGCCCTGCTCCTCTGCCGACACTCACACACCCGATCGCATGCACTCACACACACACCCGATCGCATCCACTCACACACACACCCGATCGCATCTACTCACACACACACCCGATCGCATCCACTCACACACACACCCGATCGCATCCACTCACACACACACCCGATCGCATCCACTCACACACACACCCGATCGCATCCACTCACACACACGCGATCGCATCCACTCACACACACCCGATCGCATCCACTCACACACACCCGATCGCATCCACTCACACACACCCGATCGCATCCACTCACACACACCCGATCGCATCCACTCACACACACAGACACTGACGATATCGCACTTACGCGCTCATACTCACAACATCCGGGGATATCACATGCTTCTGGCCATGTGATCCTCCGTCAGGTCCTGGAAGATCACAACAGCACATTTTCGCCGCCGAGAAGCAAGCGATATCCCAGGATGTCGTGAGTATGTGGATGCGATGTGAGGTGTGTGTGAGGTGTGTATGAGAGTGAGTGTGAGTGTGATCTGATGTGTGTGTATGTTTGTGTGTGTGCGTGTGGACCTTCCGGCGCAGCAGGACCTTGATGGGCTTGTAACCATGCGAGCATGGTTACCAACGTATCCACACCACTCCCACCACTGCCGTGGGAGCGGGGGCCGGGGGAGGGGGAGGGAGTACAGTACTCACCTCCGTGACAGCGCTTGTAACCATGCGAGTATCCACACCACCCCTTTGGGAGCGGGGGCCGGGGGGGGGGGGGGTTGGGGGGGGATAGGGAGTACCGTACTCACCTCCGTGACAGCCGTGTCAGTTAGAGAAATGCGCGGGGGGAGGGAGGGGGTGGGGCCAGAGCTAACGTGCATTGCGTGAGGGGGGCGGGGCGTGGCGTGGCTGAATTGCCAATGCCTGCAGGGTGCCGGGGCTAGAGGCCAATCTGTGGGGGGGGCGGAGCCTGGGCGAGCGGCTGGCCAATCCGTGTGGGGGCGCAGCCTGGGCGAGCGGCCAATCCGTGTGGGGGGGCGGGGCCATGGCGAGCCCAGCGGCCAATCAGCTTTGTGTCACCGTAAGGACACAATTTTGGAGCATGACAGACAGACAGACAGATAGACAGACAGACAGACAGACAGAATAAGGCAATTATATATATAGATAGAAGTGAACTTGTAGACATCAGGACAATCTCAATTGAATTATTTGAAGTATTGGTCCCTAGGCTAGATTTAACAACATGGAGGAAGTATAATATAAACAGTTTTCATGATATTTCATGTAATAACTGATTATTACCTTTCCAGACAATTCGTCATAAATGTAATCTCCCTTTAAATGAACTGGCAAATTGGACACTCCTTAACCAGTACTTAAATAAAAACAAAAAGTTACCTTTTTTCACTACCAGTAGATTTGTTGGATATTTTATTTAACCCACAAAACAAGTTTTATTGGAAAACTAGCAACATTTATGCCATTATTAATGAAGACCTCCAATTTGATAAAAGATATATTCTGAACTGGGAGAAAGATCTTGGTCAGACTTTTCAATTGGAACAGTGGCAAAAATCATTGAATTTAACGTTATCAACACATCGCTGTGTATGAAGCCGCAGGAGTGAGGAACATCTCCTACCTGCATCCCGGCCGGCTATGCGGAAGGAAGGAGGTGGGCGGGATGTTTACGTCCCGCTCATCTCCGCCCCTCTGCTTCTATTGGCCGCCTACCGTGTGACGTCGCTATGATGTTGCACGACCCACCCCCTTAATAAGGAGGCGGTTCGCCGGCCAGAGCGACGTCGCAGGGCAGGTGAGTGCATGTGAAGCTGCCGTAGCGATAATGTTCGCTAAGCCAGCTATCACCATGATATCACAGCTGCGACGGGGGCGGGCATTATCGCGCTCGGCATCGCAGCATCGGCTTGCGATGTCGTAGTGTGCAAAGTGCCCCTAACTCTCCTTCGTGCTGGAGAGAGTGTGGAGAAATTGGGTCTATTTTGCATATTTGTTTGGAGTTGTCCACCTTTAAAAAAGATGTGGGAAGATGTGTGTGATCTAATAAAGTTACATCACAGAGTTTCATTCTCTCCCCCCAACTGGCACTATTGTTAATTGGTATAGAAGAGTTTAAAGACCTATGCAGACACATAATTTGCCATATTCTACTCGTGGTAAAACATCTTATTGCTTCAAAATGGAGACAGGTAGAGGCACCTTCCATAACTGAAATTATTGAACGGATATCATCACATAATTCATATGAGTATAGTTTTGCATTGAAAGAAAAGAACTTTTTGAGATACAAATTGAGATGGTCTTTATGGGCGGAAACATTAATGCCTAGTCTGCATATAACTTAGCCTCCTGACATGTAATGATTATTATTTCTCATGTATATTATTGTTTTTGTTGTTCCAAGTATGTTGGTGACGTAATAATTTTGAAGCATTGGCCATAAAGGCGACACTTAACTGTTGGTTTTTCCTTTTTTCCTTTATGTCTATTCCTTTTTCCCTTTCCCTAATTCCTCCCTTATTCCTTGTATTAAAATTTGTAAAATGTTAATAAAAAGATGCAAACCACATGGAAAAAAATATTTTTACTTATTTAGTGATTAATGAAATTGAACTATGTTTGAGATTACAGCCTGATCCAAATTTTTAGATTATTTTCTGATGGGAGTGTCTTTTCTAGTAATATAGGCTGGATGCGAGGTCGATATAAGGTGCTGCTGTCTTCAGTAGCTAATAAATCAATTTAGCTTCTATTCTGCATCTATTTTCTTTTCATTTGTTTTCCGACTCTTCTAAAACTCGTTTTTTTTTTCTGCCCTCCCTGACACAGTGGATAGTTTAACCTTTCTCCACTGTACAACCCCCTCGCTCCTGTTATCACTAACACAGAGAGAAGGGATGGAGGCAGAAAGATCTGGCAGGTTACAGGCTGATCCAAATTTCAGATCCTTTTTTGATGGAAGTGTCTGTTTCAGTAATATAGGCTGGATGTGAGGTTTTTGTAAATCCAAGGTGCTGCCATCTCCAGTAGCTAATAATTCAACATAGCTTCTATTCCACATTTATTTTCTCTTTATTTGCTTTCTACCTCTTCTATAACTTGTTTTTTTCTGCCCTCCTTGATACAGTGGATACTTTAAAGGGGGCCAATCACCAGGATTTTTGTATATAACCTAAAGCCAGTGCTATACTGGCACTATCAGGCTGATTCTATACATACCATTTGTGGTCAGCTCGGATGTATAGGTTTTCAAATCCAAGAAATTGTGGTGAGGTCATACCCATGTGACTAGAAGGGGCAGATCCTCAGCCACCAAAGCTGGATACCAGGTCACATGGCTATGACCTCACCTAGGTCCTGCTAGACAAAGTGAATCGTTTGTTTAATACTTATGCTAATTCTAACAGGGGGAGGGGGATAACTATGAATATATTATCTGCTCCTCAGCTGCTGTCACTCAAGAAGCTGCTCATTTTACAACCTTCACTTTCTTGGATTTCAAAACCTAAACATCCGAGCTGACCACTACAGGTATGTATAGACTCAGCCTGATAGTGCCAGTATAGCACTGGCTTTAAGTTATATGTGAAAATCCTGGTGATTTGTTCCCTTTAACCTCTCGCCACTGCAGACCCATCTACAACCCCATTGCTCTTGTTATCACTAATACAGAGATAGAGGATAGGCAGGCAGAGAGATCTGGCAGATTACAGCCTGATGCAAATTTCAAATTCTTTTCTGATGGGAGTGTCTCTTTCATTATTATAGGATGGATGCGAGGTCTACATCCAAGGTAATCTGGCAATTAAAAATGGTGGTAGGAAGGATAGGCGATAGGAGCAGGTGTGCTATACTTACCGAGGCTCTGGTGGGGCTATAACTGCTTCCCTTCTGGGGCCGCTCATTACCTTCATTGCATTTGCACTGCTTTCCCCACCCACCGATGTCTTTGATTGGTTGCAATCAGACAGCTCTCCCACCCAGAGTGGCAGTGTGTCAGCTGACTGCTTCCAATCACATATGCTGTGTGCTTCTATCATGGTATAAAAATAAATAAATACAAATATTTGGCTTAGGGTCCACCGATATTATGATACCCAGCACAGATAAAGCCCACGGCTACAGGCTTCAGCCCTTTGATAGTAGCCATGGCCAGGTATTGCACATCTACCTCCTATTCGTGCGGTGCTGTGTGATACTATCGGTCATACACTGTGAATTTATATTAGTGTTTGGCCACACTTATTACAGCTTTGTGTGGCAAAAGGCTGGTTACGGCTTTGCTTGTGGACTGATAGGCAGAAGTGTGTCACTGTATTGTATGCCTAAACTCATGCGACATTTGTCGGACATATAAGGCTATCAGTGTGTCACTGCTTCTATGCCTAAACCTAGGTGAAACCGCTAGTATTATCTATTTATCGGCTGATTAGTAGTATATAAAAAAAATTGTTTTTGCCAGTGAGGTATTTTGAACATAATATTAGACTATTTGGTATGGAAGTTTCTCCCCTAGTCCTTTGGTGTTATGTTTAGACATATGTCCACAAAATAGAGGCCGATATTTCATGTCCCCTATTACTGCTTTTTACATGTAAAAATCAGCCGGTTAATTGATATTTTCAGAGGCAAAAATTTAATACTTTTTTCGCCAGTATGATAAGCCGCTGCACTGTATGAATCAAACCATATATATATATATCAAAAACTAAAATTTTAAAAAATTGATGATTACTGCATAGCAGGATATGTATTGCCAAACCTTTCTAACCTGTGACAGTTTTTTGGATGTAACATAATCTCCTTTGTGGTGTGGTGTTTGTTTGAATAAAAAATAAAAAATGATGGAATGAAAAAACCTTTTGAATTTATTTCTTAGCGTTTCTTCAAAATACCCAGGTAGTTTACCTTAGGGTGCTTTCTGTGACATAGTTGCTTCTTTGAAGGCTAATTTAATATGTTTTTGGACCTTGTGTGTTTCTAATTGCACATCTACCTCCTATTGATTTAAATGGGAGGCAGATGTGCAGTACCTGACCGTGGCTGCTATTGTGGCACCCCAGTGTTCGGTTGCCACAGATATACCTGTACCTGGGGCAGGGAAGGATCTCCACATCAGGTAATCCCACAAACAACACTTCCACTCCAAGCCTGGAGGGGGAGCTCTACAAGCCGAGCTCAGGTGAAGTCCCCTTTAAATCAAGGTCTGGAGGTGTAGTCACAGTTGACAGTTGAGAGTTGAGCTTGAGTCAGGACGGTGATGACATCAAGATGGAGAGGGCTGTGCTAAACCCGTACATGTGAGTTGTGAGACAGACTGAGGGATCCAGGAGTGAGGCAAAAGAGGAGTGACTGGGGATGTGGAACAAGACCGGTTCATCCCCGAGGAACAGCTCTAACTACCAGACACCGGCGTCCGAGTTTGTGAGGGACCTAATCTGCCCAGCAATAAAGACCGGAGGCCAGGGAGACTACAGATCTCCTGGCCGCAGCAGCACCTGAAGGCAAAGGCAAAGGCACTTCACATAGCTTAGGGGCCGCTTAATCCGGCGTAATCCAGGATGGTCCAGCGTCGCTTCCAGCTCTGCTGCATGAAGGTGACCGGAGCTGCAGAATACACTACTGCTCCTGTCAGCTCCACGCAGCTAATGAAGGGAATCGCGCGATCAGCTGAGCTGTCACTGAGGTTACCCGCTGCCACTGGATCCAGCGGTGGCCGCGGGTAACCTCAGTGACAGCTCAGCTGATCGTGCGGCTGTCTTCAGTTGCTGCATGGAGCTGATAGGAGTGGCTGTGTCTTCTGCAGCTCCGGTCACCTCCATGCAGCAGAGCTGGAAGCGACGCTGGACCATCCTGGATTACGCCGGACATGGAGGGCTTTTTCGGGCTTATTATAGTGGTGAACGAGGGTATATGTTTGTGTTTTTTATTTCTAATAAAGGATTTTTTCGGGTGTGTGTGTTTATTTACTGTCACTTACAGATTAATCATGGAAGGTATCTCGGGGAGACGCCAGACCTGATTAATCTAGGAGTTATTGGCAGCTATGGGCTGCCAATAACTCCTTATTACCCCGATTGCCAACGCACAAGGGCAAATCGGGAAGAGCCGGGTACAGTCCCAGAACTGTCGCATCTAATGTATGCGGCAATTCTGGGTGGCTGCTGACTGATATTGTTAAGCTGGGGGACTCCCCATAACATGGAGCTCCCCATCCTGAGAATACCAGCCTTCAGCCGTATGGCTTTATCTGGCTGGTTTTAAAATTGGGGGGGATCCGCACGTTGTTTTTTTTAATTATTTAATTATTTATTTCACTGCACAGTATAGACACGCCCACCGGCTGCTGTGATTGGGTGCAGTGAGACACCTGTCACTCAGCGTGGGGGCGTGTCTCACTGCAACCAATCATAGGCGCCGGTGGGCGGGGAAACCAGGGAATACGAGATTGTTTAATGAGCAGCCGGCTTTTTCAAAATAGTAAAAGCCGCCGGAGCAGTGTGAATGCCGTGCAGCGCCGCGCCGGGGATCGGGGAGTATATGAGAGAGGGCTGCTCAATTCAGTTACTCAGGAGTTTAGCGGTCACCGGTGAGTCCTTCACGGGTGACCGCTAATCAGGACGCGACACAGACAGAGCCGCAGCATGACAATGAAGTCGGGTGAAGTTAACCCGAGTTCATTCTGATCGTGCGGCTCTTTCTGTGTCTGCTGTCATCTGCTATTCAGCTCTGCTACATGGCTGTCTATGTCTGCTGGCAGCGGCCATGTAGCAGAGCTGAATGGCAGATGACATAGTAAAAACGCATCCCTACACATTATACACGCTTGGCAAGTCAATAAATAAAAAAAAAAAAAGGGTGCCCAATGCATACGTCACAGAACACATGATCTAAAGGATCGCACACAAAATTGATCAATTTAACATAAACTACCAACGCACGTGTAACAGCAAATGAACGACCTACGTGCAATCTCATTAGATCACATATGCGATCTGGGCGTGTCAAATCGCAAACGTGATTGCACAACAAATTGCAACGTGTAAAGCAGGCTTTACAGAAACACTCCATTTCTGGTGATCAGAGCTGTGCAACTTTGATCAACAGAAATGAATCAGCGATCAGACTGCAGATTTTTATATCCACGTAGGGAGACTAGTACAATAAATAAAAAAAATAAAAAGTTTTAAAAAATTAAAAAAAAAATGAAAAACTTAAAAGTTCAAATGACTCCCCATTCGCCCCATTGAAAATTAAAAGGGTTAGCAAAATAAAAAATATACATATATTTGGCATCACCGCATTCAAAAACACCCAATCCAGGAAAATATAAAGTCAATTAATCTGATTGGTAAACGTCATAGCAGCAAAAAAAATTTTAAACGCCTAAATTACGTTTTTTGGTCATTGCAAATTTTGCGCAAAATGCAATAACAGTCAATCAAAACAGCATCGGAGCAGAAATGGTACCATTAAAAACTTCAACTTGAGATGTAAAAAATAAATCATCACTGAGCCCCAGATCCCAAAAAATGAAAACGCTATGGGTTGGGGAAAATGATGTAAAAAGTGCTCCACTATTTTGGACAAACTTCTGAATTTTTTTAACCCCTTAAATAAAAGTAAACCTATACATGTTTGGTATCTCGTACCAACCTGAGGCATTACACTGACACATCAGTTTTACCATATAGTGAATACGGTGAATAAAATACTCCCAAAAGTACGATCACACTTTTTTTTGCAATTTTTCCGCACTTGGAATTTGTTTGCCATATGGTAAAACTTGTGGTTTCATTTAAAAGTACAACTTGTCCCACAAAAAACAAGCTTCCATATGGCAAGATTGATGGAAAAATAAAAAAGGTACGACTCTCGGAAGAAGGGGAGCAAAAAACAAAAACGAAAAATGGAAAATCGCCAGGAGATGAAAGTGTTTAGGCTATGTGCGCACTTACCGGATTTTGCCGCGGATTTTCCGCGGATTTGCTGCATGTTTCGCTGCAGAAAAGTTCATAACATCTGTGCAGTGAAACACCAGCAAATCCTATGGAGAAAAAAAAATCCTGTGCGCACTGGGCGGAATTTGACAGCTGCATGTTTTGCTGCGGGAATCCCGCAGCAAAAACAAGTGCATGTCACTTCTTTTCCGCACATCGGGATTTCACTCCATTGACTCCAATGTTAATCATGAAATTCCGCAGGGAATAACGCAGGAAGCAAATTCTGTGCGGTTCACTGCGTTTTGCTGCGTTATTCCCTGCGGTATTTCGCGGTTTACCTCCGGTAATATACATCGCCTGTCTGGGGTTTTGCAGGGAAGTGATGTCATTACAGGAAGAGGAAGCAAAGCAGACTGTAAACACACACAGATCACAAACACAGACACAGAACACATAGACACAGACACATAGAACACACATAGAAAGCAAACGGAAATATAGAAAACAAAACACGTGGGCTCCGCTATATATTTACCGTCCAGCGGCGGCCCGGTATTCTCAGGCTGGGGAGGGAGAGGGGCAGGGTTAATGTCCCCCGCCTCACTCCCCCTCCGGCAGCCGAGAATATCAGCCGCAGCTGCCCCGCGACTGTCGCATGCATTATGTGGCAGCACCGGCGTGTCCCCGGCTCTTCCTGACGCCGTGTAGCAGTGGCAGCAGGGTAATACAAGGGGTTAATGATGGTGGATCACCGTCATTAACTCCAGGCTTGATCATGGCAGCGTCTATGTGACAGCTGACATGATCAACCCGTAAGTAAAGTGAATAAAACACAGACACCGAAAAATCCTTTATTTTAAATAAAACAAACAAGCCTCGTTCACCATTTTATTAACCCCTCCCGCACCAAAGCTCCGGCATAATCCACAGGTCCTGCGCTGCTTACATCCAGCCGCGACTGTCACAGACACAGCGCTGAATGAAAGCAGCAGACAGCAGAGGTAATTACCGGTCATTTCCCACGGCCGGTAATGTGCACTCACTGCCGACCGTGGGAAATGTAGCGATCTGTCCTCTATCTATCTATCTATCTATCTATCTATCTATCTATCCCTCTATCTGTCTGTCTATCTATCCCTCTATCTATTCTTCTGTCTATCTATCTACTATCTCAGAATTAAATTACTTTTTTTTTTTTTTTCAATGTGCTTTATTGCATTGAATGCAATAAAGCACATCCCAACCCGCACGCGGCAAAACCGCGGCAATACCGCGAACAATACCGCGGTGAAACCGCAGCAAACCACGGCAAACCGCATGCGGTTTTCGGATGCGGTTTGCCGCGGTTTTTTACCGCGGGTGCGGTAATCTTTAAGAGCATGCGGAATTTTCTCAAGAAAATTCCATTTCCCAGTGCGCACATAGCCTTAAAGGGGTTTTCTAGGAAAGAAGAAAATTGCTTGGATGTGGCATTAATGTCCATTCATCAGAGATATGAGTAGGAGAAGAATCAATTCCCACTTCTCTTCTTGTATTCTGCTATTTTACTTTTTTTTTTTAATTTTTTTTCTAAATCCACCATATGGTTGCAGAGATATGGACGTTTTATTTAGTGCTGTTTATTTTTTAATTTACTAAGGCGGCTGTGTGGTGCCCCTGAGGCTTGCCACAGGGTACTGCATCTCTTTTAAGATGTAGTACTCATCCCGGGTAAGGAGAGGTTAATCGCTGGTGATTCTCACATTGACACACCACAAACAGTTAGGTGCCTTCCC
Organism: Anomaloglossus baeobatrachus; assembly: GCF_048569485.1. Taxonomy (NCBI): domain Eukaryota; kingdom Metazoa; phylum Chordata; class Amphibia; order Anura; family Aromobatidae; genus Anomaloglossus; species Anomaloglossus baeobatrachus. The sequence continues at coordinate 422,098,451 of NC_134357.1, forward strand.
ATTGGGGGGAAGGCCTAGGGTAGGGAGGGGGGTTGGCCATCATGAAGCATGGAACTTTCCCGATCACTGGAACCAGCCACCTGGGGGGTGGACACCACTTGGGGAAAAGGGAAGGAGCATCTTCACACATAGTTATCCCTGGGCACAGCTTGGGGTAAGTCGCACTTGGGGACCTCAGTCCACTCTCTTCTACTTCACACTTCTGAGAGCGCCATAGGGCCCTTGGCTTGGAGCATCCAGCTCAGCCCGGGTTCCCTACAGCTACACAGGATTCCAGGGTCTGCAGCAAGTGCAGGAAACACCCGCAACCCCTTACATATTCCACCTACACCGGGATAGGAGGGACCCCAACCACCATCACTACTCCCCTCATCATCCTCCCCAAGGCCTGCTCCACCTGTGGGGAGCAGAAACGCCTTAGCTGCTTTTACCATCCGCAACAGAGGACAGCGACAGCAGCGGTGGCTAAATCCCTGGCTGCATACCACAGGCGGCATCACGAAATCAACCTCCACCATCATCCTTTATTCTCCCTCTCCCTCCGTGTACACTTCGGGATCACGAAGCCGGGCAGGGCCACCCGTGACAGGGGATCCTCACCGGCCCGGTGACGAGTATTTTCCCCCGACCCCCTGGGGTGCCACAGCTGGATCACCAGATTCTTTGGGGGCATTTCTTTGCCTTATTACCATATATACCACACCCCTTTGCTAAAGACAATAACATTTTGCACCAAATAAACAGTTTAAAAAAAAACAATACTGAATACTTAGGGGAGCAATAGAAATAAAATAAAAGCAAAAACTTGGTACTTTTAATCTGATATGGTAACAGTTTCTTTTTATGGAAGCCGAAAAGATTCTAAGTAGCAAATAAATCTTTACTTGGCTTTATCAATCAAATGGCTGCCACAGTGATCGAGGTCCTGAATACTAAAGATTGCCGTGATTTTCCCCTAATATAGTTTCAATAGTTTCAATCCTGAATCAACTCCTTTAAGTCAACAAATGTGGAGATAATATCTCACGAGTTTTGCTCCCAGATGACAATTAAATTCATTTTTCTCAGAGCTGTAGACTCCACTTTAAGATTCCATCTTAAAAATGTGAATTTACTTGACCAGCTGAGGGAGGATTCTCCGGTCATGATGTCTGTGTAACCAAACCCCCTTATCCTCTAAAATTAAACACACGGACTGCATGCGACTTGGTTCAAATGGCCACAGCAGCCTTTTTTATTGCCTATTGTTTTACAGACTAGTACCTTAGGGACGCCGTCCAACGGGCGACCCAAAACAACCACATAACGGTAACAATAGACAATAACATTTACAATACCCCCCGGGGTAGGCCCAGTCCACTACTACTACTCCCCCTGTCCCCGGCCGCAACACACCGACCCAGAGACGAGGTGCCAATCACCCACGGATTGACCCCCACACTTTGGCAGAACCCCGTGCCTGCCACATCCCGGAAACCGAGAGCCACCATACCAAGACAATGACTCCCGGTCCAGCCACCAATCACTTCCAAACCTCTGGACCAGACCTACCCCCACCGCTACTGTGACAAAAGGTATCCCAACTACCCAAAAACATCTCCCACATGACAACACAAAGGGAGGGTGGGCGGGGATCGTTCGGCGTCCGGAAACAGAAGAGGAGGTAACTCCTTCCTCTCCCAGCTAACCCTTTCCCTGCTCCTCCTCTTCCTCCCCGGCTAAAACCATCCCCCAAAGCCATATTAGGCATATACCACTGTCCCTATTAACCCATCACTCCCTACCTCCCCCTTGGTCATGTCGCCCCTCCCCCCAAGTGGGTCCGTGGCTTTCTTGACCAGCTGAGGGAGGATTCTCCGGTCATGATGTCTGTGTAACCAAACCCCCTTATCCTCTAAAATTAAACACACGGACTGCATGCGACTTGGTTCAAATGGCCACAGCAGCCTTTTTTATTGCCTATTGTTTTACAGACTAGTACCTTAGGGACGCCGTCCAACGGGCGACCCAAAACAACCACATAACGGTAACAATAGACAATAACATTTACAATACCCCCCGGGGTAGGCCCAGTCCACTACTACTACTCCCCCTGTCCCCGGCCGCAACACACCGACCCAGAGACGAGGTGCCAATCACCCACGGATTGACCCCCACACTTTGGCAGAACCCCGTGCCTGCCACATCCCGGAAACCGAGAGCCACCATACCAAGACAATGACTCCCGGTCCAGCCACCAATCACTTCCAAACCTCTGGACCAGACCTACCCCCACCGCCACAGGACAGACCACGTGACACCTTACGTGGCCTGGACCCGCCACACACCAAAAGCACGCTCCACACCATCCTGCAGACCCAACGCCCATAAATCCAGACCGACCTCGTTGAGGTGCACACCATCACCCCTCCGAAATCGCCAATCAGCCGGCTCCAAATCCCTGTGCCGTACCACAATCCCACCATTCCTGGTCACAAACCTAGCCACTACCCTATTCACCTGGGCCCTGGCCTTATTAACCTTCTCCACCGACCGAGCCCCTCTCCATGCCAACCTGGTCACTATGTCAGACCATACGACCAGCAAACCAGGATACCGCTTCCACAACTGCAGTAAATCAATCTTTATGTCTCGGATCAAATCCCGCGACGCCCTGGCACCAAGATCATTACCCCCCACATGCAATACCAGCACATCCGGGGGCCGCTCAACTTTACAATGGAAACGAAATTCCGGGACCACCCTGCCCCACTCCATGCCCCGAACTCCGATCCATCGAACAGTCGCCTGCGCACGATCCAAACCCAGCTGTCGACCATTCGGGCGGACCTCCGCCCGACGGGCACCCCAAAATACGAAGGAGTGCCCCAAGATCCAGATCAGGCACTTCCCTATAACAAATAAAACAAAACGAAAATATCAAAACCAATAACAGCACAACCACCAACACATCAAAAAACACCCCTTTCCTCAAACCTTCCGCACGTAACCAAAGTCCCATGATGCTACAACAACTGCGGTCTCACATACCGCCGAAAACAAGAAGATTCCCATCTACCAATACGCTTTACCACCTCATCTCCAATCCCCCAACGGGCTGCCTCCGTTGCTGCACCAATTCGGAATGAATGCGACCCGAATTCCTCCGGGCGCTCCCCCGCGTTACGTAGACTTAGCCGCAGCACCGCCACAAACTGAAACCTCGACAAAAACGACCCATTCAAATGCCGCAACAACGGGCCAGGTAAGCCTCCCCTCACGGCCATAAATCTCTCGACTAAACGCACAGGGCACAATTCCTCTCCTGGAACCGCATATAACACCACCAATCTACCACGGCCCAGCTGATCCATTTTTGACCGGCGAATCCGGCACTCCACCTGACTACTGCTCACTTGCACGTCCTCAAACATCAAAACCACCACCCGTCACCCTGGACGGGCTCACCAGCTCGCCTATCCGGAACGCCCCATAAAAAGCGAGACCGAAAGCCGTTGTAAATAGAACCGTCTCGTACACAGACTCACAAATGCCGCTCAGGCCACCCACCATCCGTCTCAACAAACCAAACGATACAGGGCGCCTCTTGTCCCTCTCCCGTACGCCACGGCGAAAGCCCCGCAAAGCCTGACGAACCCGAAAATCCTGTGAAACATCACGCTCCCCTCTCATTTTTAACCAAAATGCCACTGCCGACACCCGATGTGCCACAGCCGATGCCGATCGCCCGGCTGAAAAATCCGTACTCACCAATGACAACAAAGCCACCAAGTAATCCACGCTTTCCCCACCAAACATCAGACGCAACAACTCCTCCCATTCAGCCCACACCTTAGCATACCGGCACCAAGTCACCTCGGTCACCGAGTTCCGAATCAAGTCTGAGATCACCGCCTCACCAGATGCCACAAATCCTCGGGGCACTCCACTCCAACTTCGTCCGCCCACGGCAACAGCGCCCGAAACCTGCTGAACTGAAAACGAGACAAAGCATCAGCCACCTCGTTGTCAACACCCGGAACGTGCCTTGCCACTACCTGCACATTCAACTGCAGACATCTCAACACTAAATGCCGCAAATACACCACCACCGGCTCCGACTTAGCAGACAAGTTGTTAATCGCGTGCACCACCGCCTGGTTATCACAATGAAAACACACTTTCCTTCCGGCAAAGTGCGACCCCCATAGCTCCACTGCCACTACAATGGGGAATAGCTCTAACAGAGCCAAATTCCTAACCAAGCCGCTCTCCCGCCACGCCTGTGGCCACTGCCCGACACACCAATGACCTCTGAAGACAGCCCCAAACCCGGCCGACCCCGCCGCATCCGTAAACAGCTGCAACGCCCCGTTAGACGCCACCCTCTCCATCACCAGCGTCCGGCCGTTGAAATGCTGCAAAAATTGATCCCATACTTCCAAATCGTCCCTGATCGCCTTTGTGATCCGCACAAAATGCGCCGGCAACCGTACCCCGGCCGTCGCCGTCGCCAAACGCCTCGCAAACACTCTCCCCATTGGCACAATTCTGCAAGCAAAATTCAATTTTCCAAGCAAAGACTGCACCGCCTTAAGCCGCACCGTCTTCGCCGCTTTTACCCCTGACACTGCGGACCTCAAATCACGGACCTTCTCCGCCGGCAACCTGCATTCCATAGCAATGGTGTCAATTTCAATTCCCAGAAAACACATCACCGGCGCCGGGCCTTCCGTCTTATCCGGCGCCAAAGGAATCCCGAAACTGGCCGCAACTTTTTGCAACGCAAATAGCAAACCCGCACAAACCATCGAACCCGCCGGCCCGACACACAGGAAATCATCCAAGTAATGAATGATGGACGTAAGCCCGGACACGTCCCGAACCACCCACTCAACAAACGAACTAAATGCCTCAAAGTACGAACACGAAATGGAACAGCCCATTGGCAAACAACGATCAACATAATAACTGCCATCCCACCAGCAACCCAACAAATGCTGACTATCTGGATGAACCGGTAACAACCGAAACGCTGCTTCCACATCCGCCTTTGCCATCAATGCACCCCGCCCCGCCGCCCTAACCAGGTCCAACGCCTTATCGAACGACACATAATATACCGCCGACAACTCCGGCGCAATGCCATCATTCACCGATAACCCTTCCGGGTAAGACAAATGATGAATCAGCCGAAATTTATTCCGCTCCTTCTTTGGTACCACCCCCAACGGTGACACCACCAAATTCCCGCACGGCGGGGCGACATAAGGGCCGCCCATCCTGCCCAAAGCCACCTCCCTTTCCAGCTTCTCATCCACCACTTCCGGGTGATCCCGAGCGGAACGCAAATTACGATACGGCGGAACCGATGCATTAACAACCGACGGAATATGAAAACCATCCGAAAAACCAGAACTTAACAACGCCGCCGCCTCCTTGTCCGGATACCTATTTAAAAACGGAACCATCACTTCTACCTTCACCGGCGTCGTCCCTCTTACCAGCCCCATCACCAGCCTTTCCTTTTCCTTTTTTAAAACATTTGGACAAGCTATGTCCCCCCCCACATCCGGAGCATTCATGCTTAAAACGGCACGCCGCTCCAAACCTGCACTGCCCTTCATTGTACTGCCAACACAAACCTTTCTTGAAACTTGCCGGGGACCCGGCCCCCCCCGAACCCCCGGCGCCCCCCCGAAAGGGCTGAGCCGGTGCCGACATCAATCGCATCCATAAGGAAATATCCTTATGGTCCCAACGCATATCTGGCCGCAATGCCTTCCGCTGCCTAAATTGCTCGTCGTAGCGCAGCCACGCCAGTCCGCCATAAACTCGATAAGCCTCCCCTATCGCATCCATGTAGCCGAACAAAGCCGAACAATGCTCCGGCTCCTTCTCCCCGACCACGCTCGCCAAAATCGCAAATGCCTGTAGCCAGTTGGCAAAAGTCCGAGGAATAAGCCTATAACGGCGCTTTTCCTCCTCGTCCTTCTCCTTTTTGGAATCACTCGGCTTAACCCTATCCAAATTAAATTTCTCCAGGGGAAGCAGAGAAAATATCTCCACATATTCCCCTTTCCAAATTTTTTCCCGCACCTCCTTCTTTAAATGGGCCCCCAGCGGGCCCTCAAAACAAACATAAACTTCGCTTTTAGCCCTATCATCTAAGCGCACCACCTCATCCTCCTTCTCCTTTTCCTTCTCCTTTTCCTTCTCCTTTTCCTTCTCCTTTCCCCCCCCCCGTCTCACTCCCCCCTTCGCCCCCCCCTCTACTCGCACCCGCTCCGTCACCCCCCGTCGCCGCCGAGGCCCCTAAACCGGCTGCACCCACCCACGCCGCCACCGGCGCCTGGGCCCCCTCCCCCCCCGCTCCCGAAGCCGCCGCCAGCCCCTGCAACAGCCCCAACAATTGACTCCACACTGCGAAACCAGCGGGCGCTGCCGTAGCCGCAGCCGCCCCCCCCCCGAAGCCCCCCGCCAGCGCAGCCCCTGCCGCCTCCGCGGCCGTCTCACCCGACCGCCGCTCGGCGTCTCCCGAGACCGCCGCCTCGCTGTCCTCCGTCTGTCGTCCATCCGACTCCTCCGAACCGAAAGCCTCTTCCCCCTCCTCGCCGCTGGCCTCATCTTCCATCCGACATCCGGGGGGCGCCGCCGCAGCACCCCCCCCACCACGGCCGCCAGACAGGGCCGCCGCGTGGGCAGAGTCATCCCCGCTCCATCTCTTGCCCCGGGGTGACAACCCAGGAGACCGTCCTGTCCCCCGCGCCGGCACCCCGGGCCTCGACCTCTTGCGCCCGCCCCCCTGCCGACTGCAAGGGGCCTCTGGGCGCGGACGACCAGACGCCCGGCTCCGGATCTCAGCCGTCGTCGCCTCTGGCCCTCCTGGGCTATTGCAGGCCTCCATCCGCCGAGTCCTCCCGCTCCCACGGGAGACTGCCACATCCGGGGGCTGCACAGCGGTACTGAGTGACCCGGCGGTTGCCGCAGGGCTCCCGCCGTCACTCCTTCTCTCAGCCGCACCGGGGTCAGGCACCGCAGACCCCCCCCCCGGCGCCGGACCTACCGCCACGTGCAGCCCCGCGGTCCCCCCGCCGACTGCAGGGGGATCTGCTGGCCTCTCTCCTGCGCCGAGCGCGCTCCCGGCCTGGAGCCGCTGCAGTCTCAGTAACTCCAGCCCGGAGGCCGGGACCGGAAGCAGGCCCCGTGCTGGCCACTCCCACCTCCCGACCGCCGCGGCTGGAACGAAGATTCCTCCCGCCGGCCTCTGCAGCAGCCAGACGCTGCTGCTGCGCTGCACTCTGCGGAGGGTCCCTGGAGGGGCTCTTACATCTCCTCCTCGCCCCCCCCGCGCCCGGGGAATACCTGCGGGGGGGGCCGCGACTGGCGCCCGCCGCTGCTGGGGGGACGAGGGGCAAGCGCCGACGGGTTAACCCCGGCAGCCCTGATGTGGGTCTGCACTGCCAGGGGCCCGTGCGCTGCGACCGCTGCCTGAATCAGACGCTGGAGCTCCTGAAGATCTGCCATGGAGGTGCACGTGCAGATCGTTCGGCGTCCGGAAACAGAAGAGGAGGTAACTCCTTCCTCTCCCAGCTAACCCTTTCCCTGCTCCTCCTCTTCCTCCCCGGCTAAAACCATCCCCCAAAGCCATATTAGGCATATACCACTGTCCCTATTAACCCATCACTCCCTACCTCCCCCTTGGTCATGTCGCCCCTCCCCCCAAGTGGGTCCGTGGCTTTCTTTCCTCATCTTCCCATTTCATTCTTTACAATGGAAGAGAATGAAAAGGGCTCCATGCATAAAGCTGGTTATTGTCGAGGCAGGTGTGATATACTGATGTAGCTGAGCTGTCATGGGGCATTTCATATTTTTTGTGACCCATAATAACTCACTGAGTTAAGAGAATCCAGTAGCTTTCAGCGCGGTCCTATAGACAATAGAATCTGGCACATCTGGCTATAATGGTGTGGAGCCCCTGAGGGTCCAGTCGCCACAGAGATACTGCAGTTCAGACAGAGGTGTGACATCCCATTCCCTCATAAGGAGGAGGTCACAGACTATTGCTCACACACACTCTTAGGGCGGATTTGCACACTACGACATCGCAGGTGCGATGTCGGTGGGGTCAAATCGAAAGTGACGCACATCCGGCATCACTTGCCATGTCGTAGTGTGTAAATCCTAGATGATACGATGAACGAGCGCAAAAGCGTCGTTATGGTATCATCGGTGCAGGCTCCGACATTTCCATAATGCCGGTGCAGCGACAGGTACGATGTAGTTCCTCGCTCCTGCGGCAGCACACATCGCTGTGTATGAAGCCGCAGGAGCGAGGAACATCTCCTTACCTGCCGCCAGCGGCTATACAGAAGGAAGGAGGTGGGCGGGATGTTTACATCCTGCTCATCTCCGCCCCTCCGCCGCTATTGGCCGCCTGCCGTGTGACGTCGCTATGACGCCGCACGACCCGTCCCCTTAGGAAGGAGGCGGGTCGCCGGCCAGAGCGACGGTCGCAGGGCAGGTGAGTGCATGTGAAGCTGGCGTAGCGATAATTTTCGCTACGCCAGCTATCACAAGATATCTTACCTGCGACGGGGGCGGGGACTATCGCGTGCGACATCGCAGCATAGGCTTGCGATGTCGCAATGTGCAAAGCCCGCCTTAGTATAGCTACACCACTTCAGGACAAGGTTAGGGCGAGATTGCTCCTTAGGGAGAGCACAGTCCCGGAGCCAGTCTGGAGGTTGGTTTAGTTAATGGGTGCACATTTAGAACGAAGTGCAGAACGAAATAGGATGCCGAGGGAAGAAGCCCTGAGGACTGGAGCCGGAGGAGCTCATCCTAAGTAAAGGAGGAAGAAAGAAAGAAGGGGTCCTAGAGCCATGGGAAGTGAGAGCTCCACCCGTGGGCTCGCATCCACAGCCGACTTACTGGTGTGGTGGGACTTGGCAGCAAAGGGGACCAGACCCTAGACTAGTGGAGAACAACCAGGCTCAGCTAGAAAAACTGGAGGTTGAAGTAACTTCATGTGCCGAAGCCACAACCACAACCACACGCAAATCCACTGAAAAGGTGACCACATAGGGCGAGGGGATTAGGCAGAAAAGCTTCCCAAAGGTCCGCGGACACCGGCTCAGTGCACTGTGTGTGAGAAGCAGGGCAGGAGGGCGAAGCCAGTGTTGTGGGTGGGGAGGACGCCGCCGCGGCGCGCTCGCTAACGCTTGGGTCCGGCGCTGCTGCGGCTGCTGCTGCTCGGTGGCTCGAGGTGTGGGCCAGATCCGGGGACTCGAGCGGCGCTCCTCGCCCGTGAGTAAAAGGGGTGGTTGGTTTGGGGGATTTAGTCCGTGACGCCACCCACGGGTTGTGGTGAAGATGGGCACCACCGCTGCTGGTGACGGGGATTCCGGGAGCGATGGAGGGAGCAGCTGGGATGTTGTTTCCCCCCTCCGTGGGTAGGGGTCGGTGGTCCCGGGGCCCGGTGGTGTGACGGGGAAGCAGGGTTGGTGAGGTGCAGGGTTGCAGGGACAGCGCGGCGCGGTGCCGGATGGCACGGGTGTACTCACTCAGTAAGAGATGCACAAAGTCCTTGGTAAACCAAACGGCTGGATGGACGGGTCCCGCAGCTGGCTGCAGTGTCTCTGCCCGGACAGGTGATGGCGGCTGTCTTTCCCTGCACCTTTGTGTACTTGTTTGACTACGATGGGTCCCCAACGGTAGTCCGCTCCCCGGTGTATGGATGACGCAGGAGCCTGTTTGCCCGCAGGCGCTGGCCCTTATGTCTCTAGCCTTAGGCGGTAGCTGTATACCCTCACGGTGTGGGCGGTTGCCTTCTATCGGGTCTTTGGCTGTTAGGAAATTCCTGGGGTTCCGGTCACACTCGGATTTGACTATTGTCGGCGGCTCCAAGCCTGGTCGGGGTCCGATGGCCCTGCCTGTGTGTGCTGGCTTCACTTTGCTCCCTGGCTTCACTTCGCTCCCCGGTCGGTACCGGCGGGCCAACGCCTGACCCCGGTCCTACGGTTCCACGTTGCTTCACCACTCCTGCAGACGGCCACTACCGTCTGCCAACCTTGTTGTCAGTGCCTGGGCCACAAACCCAGACACTCAAGTGTTTACTCCTCACTCTTCAAACTCCAAACTCGTTCTCTCACTTTTCCCGCCTCCAGGCCTGTGAACTCCTCGGTGGGTGGGGCCAACCGCTTGGCTCCACCCCACCTGGTGTGGACATCAGACCCTGGAGGGAGGCAACAAGGATTTTATGTTTGGCTAATGTTACTGTCTAATGGGGGTGGGGGTGTGTGAGTGTTACCTGTGACGACCTGGCTAGTCCAGGGCGCCACACCAGCATAGGAAGATGACTAGAAAAGGGACACAGGAAGGGACACTGGTCTTGTGCCTCTGAATTACCTGGGGATTGGCTGGATCCCGTCACCACAAGACGTAGCACTTCAAGGGCAGCATTTGACCGTCCGGACGTGATAATATGGAACTGACAACTGTGAGTAAAGAACAAAATGACAGTATCCCGCTTTGTCCTAGACTTTTTGCCTGCGCCGCCAGCCCCGCGCTGTTCAAAAATTTCACTGCATAACAACTGCCTACGGTTGCCCTGGGGTCCCAGCTCTACCTGTGGGGAGCTGTACCATCATTGCTGCGTCATCATCTGCCCCAGCAGTCCCATCCAGCAGCGTCGGCTATATCTGGCCGAAGACAACAGGTGGCGTCACAAATCATTCTCCCCTGTAAATATATTAAATACATATATATATATATATATATATATAATATATATATATCCTCTTCTTTTTAAACGACACCGCCAGGGTCACGGAGTCGGCCCTGCTGCTGTGAGCACCCAACAGAACCGTGGCCCGGTTCCAAGTGTCTCCCCCAAACAGGCCCTGGTGGGGTGTGTCAATGGCATAGTGGGCGAAATGGAGAACCTACTCTGCCACATCTATAGGAGCCAAAATATCCTGAACAAATGCTGAGACTATTATGATCATTTATGAAGAGTTACTATACTAAGTGATTTCTCTGTGGTTACTCGTTACATTTACCAGCAATTCCACTCCTGTGCTGCAGAAAAATTTCTCATAGAGATGAACAGGACAAATCTGCAGACACCCAGTATGCAAAGAATTTGGAGCTAGGCTTTCCTTCATCTGGGGCAAATATTTAGCTTTCTGCCATATCACTGTATCCAAATATCTTGGCTAAGGCCTTGGTCATACAGTATGTCTAGTCATCTCTTTTAGCTACACAATGGTTAAGTAAGGGACAGGTAAGTTTAATATTTCACTAGTATGTTAACGTACCTAAGCTTCCTCTAGTGGTGGCTTAAAGCTGACAAGAAAGTTCATTTGAAACATGTCAGTTGAAGCCCCTTTTCACCATCGCAACATTCAGGTCTTCTCTTCCTGGCTGCTGTTGGTCTACTTTTTTCACTATATTGTTTGCTTGCACAAGTAAGGGACCAATGGCACCAAATGTCTGGGGCGAAAAAATCTCGGTCGCAGGGTTCGCCATTGCGACTGGGCCTGGGGGTTCAGGAGGCCCGAGGACCTCAGCCAGTGGTGCATCAGTAATGGCTGCAGGCCACACGACCACTGTGGAGCCTGTGACTCAGGGGGCCCGGTGCCAGCACTGGCATCGGGCCCCCCCAGTGGGCCCCCCGCTGAGGATCACACTTTTAATTGTAACGGTATCACAGCTGCTGATACGATTGAAAGCAATTATGAGAGATGGTGCTGCCTCTATCATCATTTTCCTGCTGTGTCTGTCTGTGTCTCCCTCTAACAGCTCAGCATAGCGGAGCGCGATGACGTCACCACTGTGCGCTGTGCTGAGATGAGAAGAGCGGCAAAACGGTGGACACGCTGAGAACACCGGAGCAACGGGGAATGAGGAGAAGAGGACTGTGGGGAGTATATTATAATGTATAGAGAACTATGGGGAGTGTATTATAATATATGGATAACTATGGGGAGTGTATTATAATATATGGAGAGCTATGGGAAGTGTATTATAATATATGGAGAACTATCGATAGTGTATTATACTATATGGAGCACTATGGGGAGTGTATTATAATACGTGGAGAACTATGAGGAGTGTATTATAACGAATAGAGAACTATGAGAAGTGTATTATATTATATAGAGGACTATGGGTAGTATATTATAATGTATAGAGAATAGGGATGATAGAATACTTCGATTATTCGGCTTTGCGAATATTTTCCAAATACCTTGCCGCTATTCGACTATTCAATGCGCAATGTAAGTCTATGGGAAGCCCGAATAGTTCCAAATAGTTGTTATTCGTGTCACCCATAGACTTACATTGTGCATCGAATATTCGCGAATAGTCGAATAGTGGCAAGGTATTTGGAAAATGTTCGCGAAGCCGATTAATCGAAGTATTCGATCATCCCTAATAGAGAACTATGGGGAACGTATTGTATATGAATGTATATTTGTAATGTATATGACTGTATAGTGTATAGAGAACTATGGGAAGTGCTTTATAATATATAGAGCACTATGGGGGTGCATTATAACATATGGAGGACTATGAGATGCATTATAATAATGGATATTATATCATCGAGATACAGTACTATGAGAAAGATGGGTGCTGAGGGAAAGAGCCAAGTGTCAGTGTAATTATCCTGTACCCTGAGGGGGGGGGCCCAGGTTCAATGGGCACTGGGGCCCATTGAACTCTACCTACACCAATGTATTTTGTCATGTAGTCTTCAGCCACTCTGGACCTTATAATAAATCCTGCTCAATCTCTGGGCCTTAAGTCCATTAGGTCCATCAGATGGTTGCTCTTCCTAAATCTGTTGGCATGGACCTGGCTTGTTTTCTGATCATGTCTGCCCATTTGCCGCTAACCCTAACATTTTTCTTATTTATTATTGTGAAAAAAAAACTCCACCAGACTTTACCCCAGCCTGCTGCCTTGGTAGCATTATTTGATTACTCCACTCCTTCTATAGACCAGCTATTACAAATAGAGACTATAGAGAAATAGAGACTATGGGGGCAATGACTGGTGGGATTCCCTGTGGGAAATGACCATGTAATTCCCTGTGGGAACGGATTCAGCTAGTGCTTACCAATACAGTGCGTCCACATCACTTTAGCTTGGCTTCCTATTACAGGGTATCAAGAGAATGTACACTATATGTGGAAAATTACTGAGACAAACGTCTTAGGCACTAAAATCAGAATTTTCAATCTCGCACATATATACATGTGTATAATATCCAGCCCATTGCCATGCCATCTGCCTTTACAAATATTTGTGATAGAATAGCTCATTCTAAAGAGCTCACTGATACCAGTGCAATCCTGTAATAGGAGAAATCGGAGTAGCAAGTCAATTCATGACATTTCTTCCCTCCAAAATATTCCATGACAAACTGTGAGTGGTAGTATTGAAAGATTGAAGGAACTGCAGCAACTTAGTTGCGAAGTGAAGACCACAAAGTTACAGAGCATGGTCACCAAATGCTTAGGAATAGATGGTAGAAACGTCACCAATAATGATGTCATGAGAACTATGGGGATAGTTGTAAATCGGGGCTTCAACGCTGACCCTCAAGTTGATGGACCTTAGCTATCCCTAGTCTCAGAGATACAGTGAAGGTGGGGATGTCTGAGACTTCTTCCTGACCATTCTCCTGACCAGCCCTGATCTTATGCCCCCTACCCAAGGGTTGGGAGCTTGACAGGAGTGTGATTTCCCACACAAATAGACAGGGAAACCAAAACTCTGTCAAACAGCATGCACACACAGAGGTATAAGACAAAAAGAGATGAGGAGAAAAAGAAGAGAAGGGAGGAAACTAGATTATGGGTAAACTCCACAACAACACCAAGCATGGGCTACTTTCTCTCCTGCAAATCTGGGCCACCACAGTACACGGACCAACACAGCAGAAACTATAATCGGCATGGGTGGAAGAATTCCTCCAACGTAATTATGAGAATAGCAGATAGGCTGCCTTACAATCCCAGAAGCCTAACAAGCAGGCTAGCAGAGGCTAACTCTTGCTTGAGTGCCTATCAATGAGCACACAGCTGGTTGGTGCCCAAGTATGCCTGTGTATATCAGAAACACCAGAGAAACCATACGGAGGGGTGTGAGAATCTGAAATGTTAACAGCGTCTGATGCCGCCATGACAGTCGCTGAGTTTTGTGTAAAACTCTGTGACAAGTGATGAGTGAATAGTAACTATACTAATAGTATCTATTTGTAATGAATCCCAAAGTACTATTCTGGTATTCATCATGAATAACGAATGTATTGCAAGTCAATGGAGAGGCCGAGCATTTTTCTTAAAGATTTCCCAGAACAATGATTGAGTTCCCTATTGACTTGTATTAGGTTCATTATTCATGAAGAATAATGGAATAGGACTTTGGGATTCATTATGATGAATAATCCGAACCCAAATACTTACTATTTGCCCATCACTAGTCACCAACAGTCTGCTAACTCAATAACTACAGAGTCCAAACCTCCTGGTGTTAATAGCAGCACACAATTTGTGCTTTAGAAACTTTGTGGCATAGGATTTTATAGCCAAGCAGCAGCATGTAAGCCTTATATCACCAAGCACAATGCCAAGCAGCAGATGGAGTGGTGTAAAGCCACTCTAGAGCAGTGGAAATGTGCACTGTGGAGAGACCAAGAACACTGGTTTATCTGGAAGTTTGATGGATGATTCTGTCTTTGGCAAATGCCAGCAGAATGTCACCAGCCTGACTTCATTGTGACAGCTGTAAAATTGCTATCTTCTGCATTCCACGACATTTGAACAACTGTATCTTCCAACTTTGTTGGAACTGTTTGAGGGAAGGTATTTTTTGGTTCCAGTATTGCATAAAGCAAGGTGCATAAAGGCATGGTTGGGGGAGTTTGGTGTGGAGGTATGAAATGATGGCCATGCACAGCCTTGACGTCAACCCAATCCAACATCTGTGGGATGAACTAGAACAGAGATTGTGAGCCTGGCCCTTTCCTTTAGCATCATTGTCTGACCTCACTAAATCTGTTCTAGATGAATGGACAAAACCAGCTAAATACCGTATTTTTCCCTTTAGAAGATGCACCTGATTATAAGACGCACCCCCAAATTTGGTGAAGGAAAAGAGATTTTTATTTTTAAAGGTTAAATGGGGTCTATCTTATAATGCCAGTGTCCGTCTAACAAATCATATAGGGTATATGTCCCTCATAGCCTCCCATCCTAAAATTAGCCCCCCTTAATCTGGATATGGCCCCCTTATATTGAATATAGCCCCCTTGTGCTGGGACACGTCCCCCTGTGCTGCCCATGGCCCCTATAGATGGTACACCTCCCCTGTGTTTGATATGCCCCCCATGTGTGCTGCCCATGGCCACTATAGATGGCACATCTCCCCTGTGTTAGATATGCCCCCCATGTGTGCTGCCCATGGCCCCTATAGATGGCACATCTCCCCTGTTAGATATTACCCCCATGTGTGCTGCCCATGGCCACTATAGATGGCACATCTCCCCTGTATTAGATATGCCCCCCATGTGTGCTGCCCATGGCCACTATAGATGGCACATCTCCCCTGTGTTAGATATGCCCCCATGTGTGCTGCCTATGGCCCCTATAGATGGCACATCTCCCCTTTTAGATATGCCCCCCATGTGTGCTGCCCATGGCCCCTATAGATGGCACATCTCCCCTGTTAGATATGGCCCCCAAGTGTGCTGCGCATGGCCACTATAGATGGCACATCTCCCCTGTGTTAGATATGCCCCCAGGCTGCTGCCCATAATAAAATAAAACACTCTTTCCTTACCTTCTCAGCGCTGTCCTCCTCGTGTCTCCCACCTCGCAGTTGAGCTGCTTCCTTACTTCCTGGTTCTTGCAGCCGGTCATGTGATCGGCACGGCAGAGTGATATCATCTCTGCATGCCTTATCACAGACAGCAGCAGCAGGAGACGGGAGATCAGTGCTGGAGGTAAGTAAAGCTTTTTTTTATTTTACTATGGGCAGCAGCACGGGGGCCATATCTAACACAGGGGGGATCATGTGCGATCAAAGGAGGGCGCAGGCAGATATAATATGCCCCGCTGCCCCAGCCCCTCAGCGTGATGCAGTTTCAGCACCACACTGCTGGACAGCGGCTGTGCATATTATATGAGCGGGAGCAGGAGATCAAGCGCTGCCGCTCGCAGCTGTCACCTGCCCCCAGCACCGCTCTAGAGCGGACCCTGTATATATGTACACCCCCCCCCGTATATTCGGTTTAAAAGACGCACCCTCTACTTTCCCCCAAAATTTGGGAGAACAAAAGTGCGTCTTATAAAGCGAAAAATACGGTACATATCTCGAAAATGTTGTAGAAAACGTTCCCAGAAAATAGGAAGCTGTTATAGCTGTAAAGGGAAAAGTGGTAGAACCAACTCAATATTATTTTCTAAGGATTTAGATTAAGATAGAAAATCTCATGTAGTTGTAATGTGTAGGGACCATATAGCGTAGTTCTAAATGCTGCAAAGATACATAAATAATCAACACAATACCTCGGATCTATGGTATCTATATAGAATTGAAGCAAAATGGCCACATATGGAAAGGGCATTACCATCTAGTTTACAATTATAGATAAACAAACACAACAACCCTGTGAAACACATTAACATATACTGTTTTTATATAAAAAAGAAAAGTGTAATAAAGCTAATAATGCTAGGTTTTCTTAAGAACAGCCCTATAATTTACAACACAATCCGCTGTTCATTCTGTCGACCAACAGGAAAAGCAGCAGGATGCAATTATTGTCACCCAATCCTCAAAGCGAAAGGTGCACGCTCCCGTCTTAACGGTGGCTCCCAGAGCTATTAATAAACCTTTAATATCTCACATTAGTTTTCACATCTCTGTACAGTATGTCGGCAAGACATTAAAAGAGCAGAGAGAGTGATAGACTGAGGGGCACAACACCTAGAAGCAAGAGACGTGTGCACTAAACTAAAATTATCACAATCCTAATTAACAAGGTTGATTCTTGATCATGTAACCTGCAAGCTGAGTCTGTGTACCACTATGGAAGAGATTTCTAATCTTTCTGCGAATATTGTCAGAAACTCCTGGAGAGGTTTTTGATTTATTTTTTAAAGAAAATCTGTCTGCACGATTTTGTGATGTAAAGTAAAGACATGGCTGTAATGGTACTGTACTACTAGTTACATTGATACCTTCAATGATGAAATCCCCTTTGTTCTTCTTTAATCACCACCTGAAGTTTTCTGCTAATTATATTTCGATTCACAGCAGCCGGATTGTACACTTTGTCTACTCCTCCCTGTCTGTGATTCCCCAGCCCTTGTGCCAGCTTCCAGTCTGCGAATAACCTGCCTCCTCTGTTTGAAACTTCAGTAGCGACTGGTCATTCACAGATTGGAGGCATGTAACGGGCCAGGCAATCACAGACAGGGAGGAGGAGACCCAGTGTACAGTCCTGTCCCTGTGCACCCAAATCTAATTAGCAGAAAACTTAAAATGATGATGAAACAACAAAAAATTGGATTCCTTCACCAATCATATCAAACTAATCTGTGTCACAGTGCCATCACAAGATTTATTACATTAAAAATCTTGCTGACAGGTTCTCTTTAAAGAGATGGTTCACTAGTTATTTTTCCAAGGCACATTGATACTATGTAAAGAAACAAGGTTTCTCTCAAATACCTTGTGTTGCCAATAGTGCCTGTGAGTAACGCTATTACGGTCCACTCATCACCTTCTTGTGACCCCCTGGCCTCCGTGACGTCTGATCTCTGGTGATGTCACGTCGACTTTCAGTTGACCTGATATCACTGAGCCTGGCTCCAGGCTTCCGTGAGTGACTGGGCTGCGGGTGGCATTTCACCGCTCATCATAGCCCAGCAGCCCAGCGTCTCTTCTACTTGCGGCACTCTGCAGTGAAGGAGGGAGCAGGGAGATGCTGAGCTGTCACGAGCGGTGAAACGACGCCTACAGCCCAGTCACTTAGGAAGACTGGGGCCGGCCGCGGTAATGTCAGGTAAACTGGAAGTTGATGTGACATCACCAGACACCAGAGGTCACAGAGCCCCGGGGGTCACGAGAACGGGATGAGCGGACCGCAATAGCGCTACTCACAGGCACTATTGGCAACACAACGTGTTTGAGAAAAACCTTGTTTCTCAACATAATATCGATATGCCTTGCAAAAATAACTAGTGAACCACCTTTTTAAGCTTGTTTGCAGTAATTATTGAGATTGTAATCATCATTTTACAGGTCAAAGTGAACCCTGCAGATGTGTTCATATCAGTAGCCAAGTCTGTAAACATACATCAATAATTAGTGATGAGAAAACCTAATGAATTTTAGACTTAGCGATATGCTCGAATATGGCCAATAAATTCAAATTGCATCAAAGTTATCTAATATGACTCAATCATTCATTGTTATGTCCTGAGGTTTCTCTAAAAAAAAAGAGCATAATAAACAAGGAGTGTAAAAATATATATATATATCCTCGCCATTCACCTGTCAGGCCACCCCACCACCCCCTTACCGATCTAGTTGTCTGCATATCTGGTCCCTTTTTAGGCCATATCTGGTCCCTAGGCACCCTTTTTAGCTCTACTTTCATCTTTACTTGGCACCGGTGTTTCTGGTGTTGAATAGGCTTCAGAGATCATTCCAAATGAACATGATTGATAAGCTAAAGGGTCATGGAGGGCCAACTTCACAGAGGACCAGACAGGGAAACTGCAATGGTGGGACACGTGAGCGGCGAGGTTGAGAATATTTTTTTATTTTCTGTAACTATACAATTCAACAAAATAGTGGCTGGCCAGTTGTCATTTTGATGAATTTTCATGAATTAAATTGGCCAAAAAATTCAATTCAAGAGAATCAGAATATTTCTGTAAAATTTGAGGTGAATTGATTATCTAATCTTTACCATATTACAGTGGCATATCATTGAGAAGAACAAGAGGGGTTGTCCTAGGCGCAAACTCTTCTGGGTTACAACTAGAGATGAGGGAACCCGAACAGTAAAGTTTGATGTTCGTAAAGAACATGGACTTTACAAAGAAATCAGGGCTTGAGTTCGGCGTTCAGATGCTTTATGTATGCAAAGCACTTGAGTGAGCATCGCTGTGCTCAGGTACACTCGGTGTTCAGCCAACTGTGAGCCGCCTACAGTCTTTGAACAGCTTGCACTGGGGTATCAATGTTATAGGATGTAGTGTGCACAAAAAAAAACAAAAAAAAACTTGGCATAAAATATAGCACTTATGTGTTTAGTTTTTTGTAACTACGCTTTAACTTTTTCCCATTTATAGAATAGATTTTATGGGTGAAGGAACTTTACGGTTTCCCTCCTAACAAATTAGGGTAGGTTTCTACAAACAGGAAATTATTACTATATTTTCAACAAATTTAGCAAAAATCAATAATATAAGCAAATCTAAGAATTTTTGTAATATTTTTTATCAGAGAGATATGGTTTTTACTTCACCCATGAGCCACTTGTTTGCATTGACCCTCACTGGCAGCTCACAAAGGAGTTACAAAACCTCTTCCTATTAAAGTCTATAGAGAAAGGAGGGAAGGGGGAGCGGAGTGAGAATTAGGTTAAAGAATGAAGCAGTGAGCTATACGGATTATGCTGACGTTTTCTATTAAGCATTTATCTCACCCAAGGGTTAGATTCACAGCTACACTGATCAGTATTGCTGTATAATGTTTTCCATGTTATTTCTATCTGTGCGGTATGTGGGAGACATTTAAAGGTTTTTTCCCATCTCCAAGGTCATATCCCAATATGTAGAGGTATAAAAATAATACTAATAATAATAATAGCAAATATGTCCAATTAGAAATCTAGTATAGCTCTTCTGATTCACTATGTCGCTTATTTCATGTTCAGGGCATTGCAGGACCTTAGGTATTCATGGTTACAACCATGCATATAGTCACAGTTAGTTGCTACTGGTCATAACCATGGATACCTAAGGTCCTGCAATGCCCTGCACATGAGGTAAGCGAGATAGTGTATCAGGAGAACTATACTACATTTCTAATTGGAGGTATCTGCTATTATTATTATTATTATTATTACTACTACACCTACTACATATTGGGATAGGATCTTGGAGATGGGAATAACCCTTTAAGCAAAAGTTTTGAAAACGCAGAGTATCAGTCATATCATTTCCAGAAATAATGTTATTTCACATGTAGACATATGGCCGCTTATTCTGAAAAGAGTAGGTATGCTTTAAGTTCTTCTTTCTACAGCAACCTATAGGTATTGCTGAAGCTGTGATCTGACATTTAAGCCCTGTGGGATTCTTGGGCTACAGACTAGAGTAACATTATAGTATAAACTCTTTCCTGGCAAGGATGGGAGGTCTTGACTTTTGGAGCAAAAGACGGTACCCTTGGGCATTTTTAGAGTTAATCACAAATCCTATTAATGCACCAGGGAGAAAGAGAGATACACTCAGGTTGTAACAAGCTCACACCCTGTACTATTACTTTATATATAACATTACTCCACAAACCCATTTTACAAGTCACGGTGACAAGATTTTACATTATAAGAATATGTCACAGATTTCAATGATGTCTGATACATTCTTCAAAATGTTCACTCATGAGGAAATAATCTGTCTAAGACTGTGCAATTTTAGAAATAGCAACCTGTGCGATATTCCAAGCTTTGTCGTGGGTAAATGTACTCCCTTCTAAGTATACAGCTTTCTCACACCATTCTGAACTGGAGTATCTAAGGCTCCACCAGTGGAACTGATTCTGGGGCCACCATACAATGGATAACATTTCTGCAACAAAATATGCAATGTTTTGGGGTTTTTTTTGCCAGTACTGTTCGAAACAAATTAGATTTTCTATAAGCAATTAGTAGAGGTGCAAACTTATTCTACAGGAAATTACAATTCTTGAGGGACTGTAGATTTCAGAGCATATTAGAAGTAGTAGTTCAACCGCCCAAGCAGCTAGTTTCTTGTTAGCTGATGTGTCCAAGCTTTGGTATCTGCATGTGCCTGAGTCTCTGTCCATAGACTAGAATGGGCGAGTTTCATCTGATTTCAGAGTCAAATCGAAGCATGCTGCAATTTTTTTTCACAATCAGATTCTGTACTGCCCCATTGAATAACATGGATCAGTGTGCTATCAATAAAAATCGGATATCACACGTCCGACTTATACGGTCTTCGGAACGAGCCTTAAAAGTGATAAATTTGTCATAAACACTTGCAAAAAACAGAAATCATTAGACTCAGGTTTTGTGGACCTACAGAATCTTGCCAAATGCAAATGACTTACTTGTTGAATGCATTTATTCACTCATGACTAGTCATAGGTGGAACCGGACTGTAAAAGTTAGGACCCGTGCGGGTTCAAAGGTACCCGAGTGCCGGGCCTGGAATTGTCAGGGAATTCCAGGTATTGATCTGGAGTTTGCAGTCCAGGTCTACCCATCACTACTCATTAAACTTTTCTACTTGGAGAGTTGCCAGTAAAACCCCTTGACATGTGATCTGCATGCGATTTGAGATAAAAAGTCCAACACATTTGGAGACATTTGTGGATCTGTGTGGCAATATGTCACAGATCGCAATGTGACATCCTATGTAGAAATGAGCGAACCTGAGGTTTGATTTTCAAACCGTACACCAACTTAAAAAATCAAGGTTCAGGTTTGGGGTTCGGATGCTTTACATGCAAACTTCACTTGCGCGAGCAAAGCTGTGCTCAGGTGCCCTTGGTGCTCAGCCCTGTGCGAGCCTCTTGCAGTGTTTGAACAGCTTGCACTGGGCTAACATTAGCACCATTACATGTAGTGTGCAACCCAAAAAATTGTTTGAAAAAGCCCATCCACCCCTCCCCCTAGAAGTGATCTGCTTATGGCTGGATGTTTGTGGGCAGAGACTTGAACTGCCAATTAGTTAATTGCTCCGGGGCTCAGGTCAAGTTCGAGCCAGTGGAGGCTCAGCTCCTTTGCTGCTGGTGATCCGAACCTCCACGGAACCACTCATCTCTAATCCTAGGAAACCATTACATTCAATGTTGCAATGTGTCACTGCGATTTCATGTCAATTTCTAGCCCTATCCTTATTGTCATTAAAATATGCGTTCCAAATGAAATACTGCACAAAACAAGAGGAATAGTCGCAGTTTGGTCCTTTATGTATCAACATCGGAGTCATAAAACCTTTATCACATAAATTCCAATGCAAAAAATCTGAAGCAATAGAATATAGAAGAACCCAGCAATGAAGTGACGAGAACTAAATAATCATATGAATGAAATGGCTGTGATTGCCGCTACTGCCAGAGTCAGTCAACAAGCGAGAGCCACTTCAAGACACGACAGAGAAATAATGAATGTTGTTCAAAACCGATTATTCGGCAAAATAAAAAGAGAACCCTAATTCTGGAGTGTTAAAGAGGGCCAATATGATTAATAAACAAAAAAAAAACCAACACAGCAAAAATGTGTTCTGGTTGTGTAAAGCCGCTTACATTTTTGCTGTAATTTGGCAATAATTTTGGAAGAAAGCATACGTCATGTTTTCCAGCAGATTCAAGCTGAATCCACTTAAGAGAACACCACAAGCACGATATAAATTGATCATAGTGCACAGTAATGAAAAAATAACATGGCTGTGCACAAATTCCACCTTATTTTACTTCTTTAAACCATTTCAGGGATAGGAAACCGTGAAGCGGCTCAAAGAAGTAACGTTCATTCTACTGGCGGTTTCCATTAGGAAGCCGCCCATGCCCCATAATTAAAAGGGTAGAGTGAAAGACAGTGAAGAAAAGTCACCTCCAGAAAACGACTACTGGCAGTCTCCTTAAGTGAGTTCTCCTGAGAAAATTTGGTGGCTGCATCGGCGTCCAAATGACGCAATGTGCAATTATCCTTACAAACAAGTAAACTTGTTTCACTGCTCATCACAGCCCGAGCGCTGCAAACAGGAGCAATGCTGGACTGTGATGAGTGGTGAAACACCGCCCAGAGCGCAGTCACTCAGGGAGACTGGGGCCACCACGATGATGTCAGGTCAACTGGAAGCTGACCTGACATTACCGGATCCCAGAGGTCAACTCTAGGGGGGTCACTGCATGGGGATAAGTGGACCACAATAGCGCCGCTCAGAGGCAGAATTGGCTGAACAAGGTATTTAGGAAAAACCTTTTTGGATCAGTTTTACAGAGATGTGGTCACTACTGCAGAGTAGTGAACCACCCCTTTAAAGTAAAAAAAGTTAGAAAACTCAGTGTTTTTTGTTTTTTAATCAAAGATCAGCTATTACAAATTACTACATCTGATGGGGCTGAGGTGGAGAACGAGTTATACTCCATTCCAAGAAGGCACAAATGAATGGTTTTCATTCAGAGTCTTAAAAACATAACAAATGTCTCTCCATTTCCAGAACCTTGATAGAGATCAAATGAAAGTCGTTCACAGAGTCTGTTGTGTTATTGCATATTGCTGGAAATTGTATTCAGGTCTGACTACTGGGACTCCCTATTCTTCAGTTTTCCCAGCACAATGGCATTTATGACCACTGACTGTACTACACTGTGTGTAGACTTATTAGGCAAGTTGTAAAGGATTTTTTTTATTATTGATCAACAACCATGTTCTCAATCAACCCAAAATACTCATAAATATCAAAGCTTAATATTTTTGGAAGTTGGATTGTTTTTTTTTAGATTTGGCTATCTTAAGAGGATATCTGTTTGTGCAGGTAACTATTACTGTGCAGAATTATTAGGCAACTTAATAAAAACCAAATATATTCCCATCTCACTTGTTTATTTTCACCAGGTAAACCAATATAACTGTACAAAATCTAGAAATAAACATTTCTGACATGCAAAAAACAAAACTCAAAAAAAGTAGGGACCAATATAGCCACCTTTCTTTATGATGACACTCAACAGCCTACCATCCATAGATTCTGTCAGTTGCTTGATCTGTTTTTGATCAACATTGCGTGCAGCAGCCACCATAGCCTCCCAGACACTGTTCCAAGAGGTGTACTGTTTTTCCTCCCTGTAGATCTCACATTTTATGAGGGACCACAGGTTCTCTATGGGGTTCAGATCAGGTGAACAAGGGGGCCATGTCATTATTTTTTAATCTTTTAGACCTTTACTGGCCAGCCACGCTGTGGAGTAGTTGGATGCATGTGATGGAGCATTGTCCTGCATGAAAATCATGTTTTTCTTGAACGATACCGACTTCTTCCTTTACCACTGCTTGAAGAAGTTGTCTTCCAGAAACTGGCAGTAGGTCTGGGAGTTGAGCTTCACTCCATCCTCAACCCGAAAAGGTCCCACAAGTTCATCTTTGATGAAACCAGCCCATACCAGTACCCCACCTCCACTTTGCTGGCGTCTGAGTCGGAGTGGAGATCTCTGCCCTTTACTGATCCAGCCTGTGGCCCATCCATCTGGCCCATCAAGAGTCACTCTCATTTCATCATTTCTTGGCCCAGTCTTGATGTTTTATCTTATGTTTCTTGTTCAAAAGTGGAAGTTTTTCAGCCTTCCTTACCTTGGCCATGTCCCTGAGTATGGCACACCTTGTGCTTTTTGATACTCCAGTAACGTTGCAGCTCTGAAATATGGACAAACTGGTCGTAAATGGCATCTTGGCAGCTTCACGCTTGATTTTCCTCAATTCATGGGCAGTAATTTGGCGCCTTTTTTGCCCAAAACGCTTCTTGAGACCCTGTTGGCTATTTGCTATGAAACGCTTGATTGTTCGGTGATCATGCTTCAAACGTTTGGCAATTTCAAGACTGCTGCATCTCTCTGCAAGACATCTCACAATTCTGGACTTTTCAGAGCCCGTCAAATCTCTCTTCTGACCCATTTTGCCAAAGGAAACGAAGTTGCCTAATAATTAAGCACACCTTATATAGGGTGTTGATGTCATTACACCACACCCCTCCTCATTACAGAGATGCACATCATCTGATTTACTTAATTGGTAGTTGGCTCTCAAGCCTATACAGATTGGAGTAGGACAACATGTATAAAAAGTATCATGTGATCAAAATACTCATTTGCCTAATAATTCTGCACACAGTGTATATTGCACTTACTAGTAGAGTGGGTAAATGAGAGCAGTGCTGCAGTAAAAAAAAAGCAAAATAGATCTCATCCTCTGTACTTATGGGTTGTAAAGAGGTTAAATGTGGTTGAAGGGTGAAAGAGGGAAGGACGCCACTGTTGCACGCCCGCTCAGCTGAAAAGTGCAGAGCAGCAGAAAACATACTAAGGAGACCGGAGCAGCGAAGGAAAAACGGAGAGGTGAGTATTTTTTTTAATTTTACTTATTTTTAAATCAGTGACTGTAGTAGTGGAGGTCTATGGGATATGCATTATACTATTTGGAGGACTATGGAGGTGCATTATAATATATGGATGACAATGGGGGGTTCATTATAATATTTGTAAGTTTATGGGGTACAATATAATATATAGTGGACTATGGGGGGTGCATTATAATATATGGAAGACTGTGGGGTGCTTCATAATATATAAAGGACTATGGGGTATAATATGATATATAGAGGACTATGGGGGTGTAATATAATATATAGAGGACTATGAGGGGTGCATTATAATATATGGATGACCATGGGGGTGGATTGTAATATATGGAGGACTATGAGGGGTGCATTATAATATACAGTGCCCTACAAACATATTCAGCATGAAATAGTCTTAAGTTGGAGACATGAAGTGAGAAAAATATAGTCAAAAATTACATTTATAGGATAAAATATATACAAATTGCCATATGCATGTATGTATACTGTATGTGTTCACCTCTTTTGCTATGAAGCCCCTAAATATTTTAGACAAAGTGGTGAGAAGTACAAGTCAGGGTTGGGTTCTAAACTAATATCACAGTCTCTGATGATCCCCTGGAGCACCATCAAATCCATTACCATCCAATGGAAAGAACACGGTACCACAACAAACATGCCAATAGAGGGCCGCCCATCAAAACTCTCAGCCCGGGCGAGGGGGGCATTAATCAGAAAGGCCGCATAGAAGCCAAAAGTAACCCTGAAGAAACTGCAGAGTTCCCAAGCAGGGACTGGAATATCTGTCCATACGACCACAATAAGCCATACATTCCATAGAACTGGCCTTTATGTAAGAGTGGCTAGAAAAAAAAGCCTTTACTTACAGCCAAAAATCGGAAGACTTGTTTTACATTTGCTAAAAGACAAATGGGAGACTCCCCAAATGTATTGAAGAAGGTACTGTGGTCACAAGATCAAAATTTAAACTTTTTGGCCACCAAGGTAAACGCTATATCTGGCACAAAACCAATACAACTCATCCCCCCAAGAACACCATCCCCACAGTGAAACATGTTTGTGGCAGAATCATGCTGTGGGGATGTTGTTTGGCAGCAGGGAAAGGGAAAATGGTCCTAGTTGAGGGGAAAATGGAGGGTGCCAAATAAAGTGATATTCTTGAACAAAACCTGTTTCAATCTGTCAGTGATTTAAGACTGAGACTGAGGTTCACGTTCCAAGACAATGACTCAAAGCATACTGCTAAAGCAACACTAGAGTGGTTTATGGGGAAATGTGTAATTGTATTGTACACAAGCCCTATTCATATCAACTCTTGTTGGGAGACATACACACTGCACTGCCTAGTGCACAGTTTCTTGCCTCTACACATAATGTTCGATCTAACATGAGAGTAATGTTGGAGAGACACTTTAAAACAGAAGAGTTAATGATGGTTCTTTTGAAATGAAAATGACCTAGAACAAGAGGCAGTACATTAGAGAAGACGAGATCAAGCCAGGTGTCATACTATCAGATAGAGTTGGTGTGAATTGATTCTATGAGCTACATTGGTAATTTGTGAATCCCCCTTACCTGATAGCATCTGTGGCTCTTCTTTAAAGGAAAACTGTTATGTAAAAAAATGCTAGTAACGTGATATAGGGTTAATCTGCAGGTTAAAAGCTTTATGAAGCCTATTGCCTGCCACACTGAAAGCCTCTACTGCTGGGAGGAAGTAAACTTTATTCCTTCTGGCAGCCTCGGGCTTTCAGTCATAGAGATGATTTCAGTCACTGCTCAGTACATAGTGTAATCATAGTGTAAGCTAAGCAGCCGCCCCCCTCCCCTCTAAGTTGAATCGGTTGAGTGGCTGTGACATCAGCATTTTGCACCTGGACTGCAGCCGCCTTCAAGAGGAAGGTCTAGCACATTCGGTGTGTGCGTACATCATCTGGTCTGGCATCTTTGGTAGGTTTTTCTTTTTTGATGCCGGTATTGTTTTAGTATATAGTGAACCATAGCCCCTACACTAACTGACAGTCAACTTTGTACTGATGCAATGCTGAGCTGTCAGTCAATGTCAGGTCTGTGATTACAGGTGCCACTCACTATGCACTGAGCTTCAATATAAACCGTTCCTATGACTGAAAGTCTAAAGGCCCCGTCACACTAAGCAACATCGCTAGCAACATCGCTGCTAACGAACAACTTTTGTGACGTTGCTAGCGATGTTGCTGTGTGACATCCAGCAACAACCTGGCCCCTGCTGTGAGGTCGTTGGTTGTTGCTGAATGTCCTGGGCCATTTTTTAGCTGTTGCTGTCCCGCTGTGAAGCACAGATCGCTGTGTGTGACAGCGAGACAGCAACAACTAAATGTGCAGGCAGCAGGAGCCGGCTTCTGCGGAGGCTGGTAACCACAGTAAACATCGGGTAACCAAGAAGCCCTGTCCTACCCGATATTTACCTGTTACCAGCCTCCGCCGCTCTCACTGTCAGTGCCGGCTCATGCTCTGTGCACATGTAGCTGCAGGACACATCGGGTTAATTAACCCGATGTGTGCTGTAGCTAGGAGAGCAGGGAGCCAGCGCTAAGCATTGTGCGCTGCTCCCTGCTCTGTGCACATTTAGCTGCAGCACACATCGGGTAATTAACCCGATGTGTGCTGTAACTAGGAGAGCAGGGAGCCAGCGCTCAGTGTGCGCTGCTCCCTGTTCTCTGCACGTGTAGCTCCGTGCGCTGGTAACCAAGGTAAATATCGGGTTGGTTACCCAATATTTACCTTAGTTACCAAGCGCAGCATCTTCCACGCGGCGCTGGGGGCTGGTCACTGGCTGCTGGTGAGCTCACCAGCAACTCGTGTAGCCACGCTCCAGCGATCCCTGCCAGGTCAGGTTGCTGGTGGGATCGCTGGAGCGTCGCAGTGTGACATCTCACCAGCAACCTCCTAGCAACTTACCAGCGATCCCTATCATTGTTGGGATCGCTGGTAAGTTGCTTAGTGTGACTGGACCTTTAGGCTGTCGGGAGGAATGCTATTAACCTGCAGAATAGCCCCATCTCTGCAGGCTAATAGAGTTTTTTTTACATAGTAAGTTCCCTTTTAATATACAGCCTGATGCAATGTCACACGTTAACATGGCACCAGGGTAATCAAAAGAAGAGCCATAGATGCCATCAGGTAAGAGGTGGTTCTCAAAGCTCCCAACCAGCGGGCACAGATTATTGACTTGACCAATGGATTGGATTTTGGGAATTGATTCGCACCAACTGTCTGATCTATACATTTTTGGTCAATTGTACATATGTTCTATATATGTAATTGGAGATCATATTGTGCCGCCCCCTGTGCCAGCAGCCGGGCTGCTGCTGCTCGGATCCGGATCCGCGGTGGCTCGAGGGGTCTCCAGACCCGGGGGTCGCGCGGCCACTTGATGAAGGGGAGCTATGTACAGTGGGGTTAGAAGTTCGTGACGCCACTCACGGTGCGTGGTAAGATAGGGTACCACCGCTGCTGTTAGGGACACCCAGTGAAGGTGGTAAGACAGCAGGATGTTTAACCCCTCCGTGGGTAGGGGTTTTTTGCCCCGGGAGCCCGGTGATGGTGGTGAAGGGGTGCCGTAGGGGAGGAAAGGGTTTCTGCATACTCACTCAGTCCAAGAATACTGACACCGACAGCTTGTAAACCAGCATTCTGAGCACCGCTGCAGCAAAGAGGGAGCACGCTTGGATCCGTGCCCTTGGTGTTGCTTGTTAGCCTGTGACCTTTTCCGTGGCACCTTCTTCTCTATTTGGAACCTGTAGTGTGGAACTAGTCGGGTCCTGCTCACCCGTATGGCTAACGGAGTGAGCTTGCTCTCAGGGTTCACGCTCGGGATTTTCTGGACTGTGTTTGGGAAAGTCTTATCCCATCGGTGCGCTAGTACCACAATTTTGGAGCGGGTGAGGGATGAATCCTGAAGGCTTCACCCCCATTGGGTAAATTACCGGGCTGCGCATAGCTACTTCCCGGCCTAGAGTCCACGTACCCCGTCGTGCCCTGGACCCCACCCGGAGATGGCTCAAGACCGCCGGCTGCCCTCCTTGGAAGATCCATGCCCCTTGACACGATCCCCTGCGACCGGGGATCTAGCTCCTACCAGGCCCAGACCAACGTTTGCCACCTAGGATTCTACTAGGAGCCCAGCTCCTCACCCTTCACGCTCCACTTCACAACTCCTTCTCCACCTTTCTTTTTGACACCTCTCACCTCCCCTCACCAACCCCCCAAGTGGGTGGCCCTATTCCCTTCAGGCCCCCCAATGGTGTGTCTGGTGGGTGTGGTGCAAAGTGTTCCTAGGATTTTGACTGGCTTGGCTCTTAGCAACACTAACAGACAGGGATCCGTAACCAAGGAGGATGCGGATGCTGTGCAGAAAGGCAGATTGCACAATACCCTGTGACGACCTGATAGGCCAGGACGTCACAATATAACATTCCTAGTTTGTTGGAGAAGTTTACTAGATGGTTATAAAATTTTCTTCCCTATCACATTATGTTCTGAGCGCCACTCAATTCAATTACCGGCCAGACGACACTACATGCCAAGGTGCCAGTGCTGTGAAATAATAAGTGACACTCCTTTCTAAGTAGTCTGTATTTACAACCTATTAGATTAAAGTCAAGGACACAAATGTATTGAGTTTTTAGACAGCAATAAGTCTCCAGGGCTGTTCAGTTTCAATGCAGCCTCCTGATCAGAGTGCCACTTGCAAGGCCAGGATCAGACACATTAAACTGTGCCGTGCTATTGATCGGAAAACGGGCTTCTTTATAAAATTCATTTTGTTTGTTCTTTCTGCATTCAGAATCTGCAATTACAAAGTCTATCGTATAATAGCTCAGCAGAAAACCAACAAACCATGCAAATACAATGCTGGAAAGGGGCTCATACATAGCAAACAAGAGTTGGCAATTCATTTCACAATCCATAGGAGTTTAATGTGTTTGTGGCAATGAAATTCATGTGGTCATTTAGTAAACTGACTTTGGCTGTAGCTCTTGAGAACAATTCGAGAGACTGTCCAGTTGCTGACAAGTCATCTTTGCAAACAGCAATGCTGATAATAAAGGATCCCAGGAGAAGGTAGACGTCTAATAGCCAATCTTGACAAAAGGCTTTTTTTTATTCTTAGCAAAGTCCCAGCAAGAAGACTATCTTTTAAAGTTTTTGACACCTAATATGAACACAGCATAATAACCCTGATTCCAATGATGTGTCACTTACTGGGCTGCTTGCAGTAGTTTTGATAAAAAAAAATCATTGTTTTATCAGTAAGGCCCAGTGCCTACGCTGTGTAGTTTTGACGCGTATTTTCAGAAATCTGCGGCAAAATCTGAATGTCCATTGTGACGCCAGCAAAGTCTATGAGAATTTAGAAGTGCTGTGCCCACATTGCGTATTTTTAGCTTGCGTATTTGGTGCAGATTTGGTGCAGAACAAAAAAAAAATCTGCACCAAATACGCAAGGGAAAAATACTCAATGTGGGCACAGCACTTCCGAATTTTCAGACTTTGCCGGCTTCACAATGGACATGCAGATTTTGCTGCAGGTTTCTGAAAATCTGCATCAAAATCAGCATCAAAATATGCAGCGTGGGCACAGGGCCTAAGGGTACCTTCACACTTTAGCGATGCAGCAGCGATCCGACCAGCGATCTGACCTGGTCAGGATCGCTGCTGCATCGCTACATGGTCGCTGGTGAGCTGTCAAACAGGCAGATCTCACCAGCGACCAGCAACCAGTGACCAGCCCCCAGCCAGCAGCGACGTGCAAGCGACGCTGCGCTTGCACGGAGCCGGCGTCTGGAAGCTGCGGACACTGGTAACTAAGGTAAACATCGGGTATGGTTACCCGATGTTTACATTAGTTACCAGCGCACACCGCTTAGCTTAGCGCTGGCTCCTTGCTCTCCTAGCTACAGTACACATTGGGTTAATTAACCCGATGTGTAATGCAGCTACATGTGCAGAGAGGAGGGAGCCGCGCACACTGCTTAGCGCTGGCTCCTTGCTCTCCTAGCTACAGTACACAGCGGGTTAATTAACCCGATGTGTACAAAAGCTACATGTGCAGAGAGCCGGAGCCGGCAGCACAGGCAGCGTGAGAGCTGCGGAGGCTGGTAACTAAGGTAAATATCGGGTAACCACCTTGGTTACCCGATGTTTATCTTGGTTACAGCTTACCGCAGCTGTCAGACGCCAGCTCCTGCTCCCTGCTCGCTTCATTTCGTCGCTCTCTCGCTGTCACACATAGCGATCTGTGTGTCACAGTGGGAGAGCGCCTTTGAAGAAAACGAACCAGGGCTGTGTGTAACGAGCAGCGATCTCGCAGCAGGGGCCAGATCGCTGCTCAGTGTCATACACAGCGAGATCGCTAATGAGGTCACTGCTGCGTCACAAAAAGCATGACTCAGCAGCGATCTCGGCAGCGAGCTCGCTGTGTGTGAAGCACCCCTAAACCTGTAGGTCATGTATTTCTTCATATTCATGAGCTCTCTATAATCCTGGCCCACCACTCAGCTCTCAGATGGGGAGCAAAATCCTGGTGACAGATTCCCTTTAAGGGTGACTTGATGTGGGCACTTCATAACGGAGCCTTTTACCTAGAGTTGAGCAAAAAAAAATTGTAGGACTCAAGTAGAACTTCCAAGTTCCTACTACCTGTCAACAGCCTTGGCTGCTCATGTGATTAGTAGTCCTCCCACCATTGGGGAGTGATGCCTTTACGAGGTTGCACTGCCAACTAATCAGGAGAGTCAGATAGTAGGAGATTAGTAGGACACCAGTCTGGTGGATACAAACCACCAACGAGGCTGCTGTACCAAGACCTACAAATCTTTTTACTCAACACAAGTGTTAACAGGTCTGCATATATTGGTAATTTATCTTAATAAAGTTAAAATTAGCAGCACATAAATGTTATTTTAACACATTTCATAGAAATAGGACACTATACTTTAGATTGACGACACCAAGATCAATGTTTTTGTAACTGATGGCTTTAAAACCATATGGATTCACAAAGGTGAGGAGTACAAAGAATGCATGGTTCCTACAGTGAAACATGGTGGTGACTGTGTCCTTACGTGGGGCTCTACAGGCAGTGTTGGTGTTGGTCAGGCTATATACTGAAAGAGAAGATGCTTCCACCACTCTGTGTTCTTGGTAGACATGCACTTTTCCAGTATGACAATGATCTAAAACATACAACTGTTGTTTTTCTAAAGAAGAACAGAGTGAAAGTAACTCAGTGGCCAAGTGTGTCTCCTGATCTGAACCCAGTTGAACACCTTTGGGGATTTCAGTAGAGACAAGTTGAGCATCACTCTCCATCCAGCATCCAGGCTCCAGAAGAATTTAAGAAGATAGATGTCACTAATGTCTAGAAAACTTGGTGCTGTCTTTAAATATTATGGAGGTCATAAAAAATACTAGATGTAGTAGTTTTTGATGTGGTGTTTATTCATTTTTGCCTCAACTACTTTGGGTAAAACTGTAGATTTTGAAATGAAAGTTATTATTATTATTATTATTATTATTATTATCCTTACTTTAATATTATTGGTTAATAGAATGTTCAATGAAACTTGTTAAAATTTTGGAAATTGTTATTGTATTCAGGAAGATATTGTTTAAAATCTTTCTTTTCAAATGTGGTGTACTAATTTATGCTGAGCACTGTATATTAACTGTACAACTTACTATTTAAAGCATATATAACTGCATTTACTTTAACTCGTTAACTCCTGTAAATGCAATTTAAAGTTTAAAATGTTTAGCAATCCTGCACATGTTTTTAGTACAGATCGGTAAGTTTATAGTGAAATTTGATATTACCAGATGCGGGAGACTGAGCTGACAGAATCAATTAAAGGGAATCTCTCAGCAGGTTTTTGCTACCTCATCTGAGAGCAGCATGATGAAGGCATAGAGGCTCTGAGTTCAACGATGTATCACTTATATTTCTGTGTACAGCTGCTCTGACACAGTGAAAAATTTTAGATTTTGCATGTTGCAGAGCTCTGAGAGCTGCCCCCGCCTATTCCAAGCTTTTAGTGTACATTTCCATAGACAGAAGTGTGACGCCCTAGACTATTCGGGTCGTCACAGGGTTCTGCACAATCTGCCCTCCCCTTGCAGGACTTAAAGCCCCATGTTCTGGGTCTCCATCCTGCCTCCACCAACATTCACAAATCCTAGATATACTTTGCACCACACCTGTCAGACACACCATTGGACTGCTTAAGCAGGAATAGGGCCGCCCACCTAGGGGTCAGGCAGGGAGGTGGGAGGTGTCAAGTCAGTTCAGTGGTAGCCCTCGAGCTGTGAGGAGCTCTGAGGAAGCTGGAAGTTGTTGCTCCCAGGGGAGAAGTAAACTAGGTCGCAGACGATGGTCTGGACCTAGAGGAGTCAGACCTCCAGTCGCAGGGGATTAAGGCTAGGTGCCTGGAACCCATCAAGGAGGATGGTCAGCAGCCTGGCCCTATCACCGGTCCATAGCCGAAGGCACGTCAGGGTACATGGACCCTAGGTCAGGGAGAAGCTTCAGGCGACCCGGCAATTAAGCTGCGGAGGACATGGCCTTTATGGATTGTTCCCACCAAGCTCAGAGATCGGGGGCACTAGCGCAACGAGGGGTATAGGGCTTTCCTAGCAAGCAGCCCACTGAAATCCCAAGCATGAGTTCCTGAGAGCAGGCTCCTTCACTTAGCCACAGTGGGGAGCAGGGCCCGGAAAGCTCCAAGCTACCGGGCCACAACGGATGATCTAAATCGGTGCCAGGAGGCAGGTTACAGACCACCAGGCAGTGTTGCAGGGGACGGGACCCGGACGAGCTCCCCTCGAGAGGCAACGGCAGTCAGAGACTTGGTTTACGCTGTTATCAGCGTCTGCTTCATTGCTGAGTGAGTACCCGACTGACCCCTGCACTGCACCCCACATCACCATCCAGAGTCCCGGGGCCTACCCCTACCCGTGGAGGGTAACGTCATCTTGCTGCCCCACTCCATCACCCTGGGTACTCTCAACAGCGGCAGCGGTACTCCAAATTACCGTACACCACGTGTGGCGTCACGAACTATACCAATCCCTGTAAATACCCCCCTTTTCTATTTGAGTGTGGCCCCTAGGTCCCGGGTCAGGAGACCCTCAAGCCACGAGTAATCACCATCCTCGGATCCAAGCGAAATGGTCCACTGCAGGGGCGGCACAGAAGCTGCTAATCACAGGAGGGTGGAGTTGGACTAGAGATCATGTATCGCCCCTGAAGCCATCAGGGAGCTACAGGGTACTGCATCCCCACCAGGATGCAGGGCCTACCCCCAGGGTCCCAGAATACCAGTGCCGGTAACAACAAAAATATTCCAGTTAATCCCTGTTTTTCCCCAAATTCCCCATAGACTGGTGGCAGACTAGGGTTGGACCTAATGGATGGCCATCTAGAGGTGGAGCCGATCCAGTTCACTAGATGACCAGGTGGGAGGGGCAAACAGTGGACAGTCAGTTAGTCAGAGTGAGTCAGTGACAGAGGGAGCGAGTGGAAGGACTGACAGGAGTGTAAGGCTGACCTGAGGGTCCAGGCGGTTGGTTGCCTGTGGAGTATGGTGGAGTACTCCTAGAACCACAGCACCAATGGGGTACAGAATCCTAGGTCAGGCAGATGCTCCAAGCAGACCTGATAAAATCTGCACAGTGAGGGGACCATCAAGGACCTCACTGACTTTGAAGTTTGGGAGCAATGGGAGAACCGGGGGGGAACAGGACCAGAGACTCTGACCCCACAGGGTTCACGCTACCATCATACGGACTACCGTTGAGAGACTACCGGGAGGGGACCCCCAGCTGCTTCAAGCCATGGGGACCCACCAACCAAAGAGAGTTGCAGGGGAAAGAATCCACCAGGTCACTAAACTGGCACTGGGACTAAGGGGACCAGCGGTCTAGACCAGCCTGTCTCGGGTGACCAATTTCCATTTGACTGTGAGTAAAGGAACCAGTTACACTGCAACCCCTTGTGTGGCCTACCTTCTTTCTGCACTCATCTACTTCACCTATCCCCTGGGGCCTGACCCTGCTTGCGGAGGGCCTAACATCCAGGCTGCCACCAACACCAGCCCCAGTAGCGAGAACTGTGCAGCTTTACCCACATAGCCGCAAACTGCAAGTGGCATCACGTATAAACTTTCATTTAAATTAATCTGTAAATATTCCCCTTTTAAAAAGTGTCCCCAGGACACAAAACCGGGAAACGGCCACCAAGTGACATCTCCCCAGCAATACATCGCCCGGGACCGAGTACCCCATAGCCCTGGGCAACACACTCATACCTCCGCTGAGACCCACTAATGATAAAGATAACAGGTTTAAACTAAAATTACATGTAAATGTGTCGCCCTGGGCAAGCCAGGGGACACAGATCACACACCACCACACCCCACATCCCAGGTAGGCACACCTAAGCTGAACCACAAATCCTTGTTGCCTTCCTCCAGGAGTCGGATGATGCACACCAGGGGGTGGGCCAGGCGGTTGGCTCCGCCCACCAAGGAGCTCACAGCTCTGGAGGCAGGAAGTGTCAGGCAGATTAGCCCAGGGAGGGCAAGTGTAAACAACGAAGTGAAAGTGAGGAGAGAAAGAGGAGTAAAGGAGGAAAGCAAGTGAGGTGACAAGAAGGAAGGAAAGCCTGAGAGCCCAGCTTTGTGTAGGGCCAGAACAGCAAGGTCAGCGACGGCGGTGACTGTCTGGAGGGGGACCGTTTGGAAGTTCCTGGAAGGACCCCGTTGGCTGTGTGCCCGGTGGTCTGGAGCAGTGTTCCGAAAGACAGTCAGCACCAGGGCAGGGGCCTCTCGGACCCCGGCAAGGCTAGGAGTCGCCAAATTTGCCGAATCCGTCAGTGAAGGGGACGTAGATTCCCCCAACAACCAAGTCCCGATTGAAGGCAACAGCCCAATCCGTACAACAGAGGCACCGCCACCGCCAGGGCACCAGTCTCTGAGGGCCAGCGCCTGCGGGCAAAGTGTAGTGCTCCTCCGGCCCAGCTTGAAGCCGGGGAGCGGGTTACCGGTGGGGACCCATCGCAACCAACCGTACATACAGGTGCAAGGAAGAGGGACATCACCGTCACCTACCAGGAAAGCAAAGCAGCCGTCTGTGGGACCGTCCTACCAGCCGTTTGGTTTACCGTACAAACTGTGTCCGTGTCTCAGGCTGAGTGAGTACCACAGTGCCGCAAGGCACAGCGCTGCCCCCGCGTCCCTGTGCCCACCAAGCCCTGCACCTCCCAAGCCATCACTGGGCCCCGGGATCACCAACCCCTACCCACGGAGGGGCAACACAACACCTGGCTGCTCCCCATCACCATCCCCGGGATCCCCGCATTAAGCAGCGGTGGTGCTACACATCACCACAACCGTGGGTGGCGTCACGGACATTATCCCAACACCCCAACCAACCCCCCTTTCACTCACGGGCGAGGAGTGCCGCTCGAGGAAACCCCCCGGGATCCGGCCTACGGCTCGAGCCACCACTGAGCAGCCGGACCCGAGCAGAAGGGGTGAGCGCGGTGTGCTGACACCCTCCTCCCCGCCCGCGACATAAACAAAAGGAGAATGTCAAATAAGAGACACAGGGCTGAAGTCTCTGTTTTAACTATTGCAGCATGCTGTCTTCAGGTTACATTACAGAAACCTGCTGACAGAGTCCCTTTAAGAAGATCCTCTTAATTAAAAAATAAAGTTAATGCGGCATATACTAGTTTAACATTTTATTTCAGATTTGAAGGTCCTCAGTTCTTACACGAGTGTTAAATATGGGTTGTTTTTTTTTGGACCATTCAAATAATCCAGACTATTGATAACGGATTAAGATAATTTGACTCTACTTATATTTTAGATGAATGTATTAAAGTATAAACATAGCAACAAAAAGGAAAATATCCTCCAAAAATTAAGTATTACTTACAGCAAGATGGGCTGCAGTGTGTACATCGCCCTGGCCAAAAACTAGTACTCTAGCAGGATACAGCTAAACCCCCACTAAAGTGGAAGCGTCACAGGTGCAGGAGGAGCAAATCACACACACACACCTCCATGGAATGGAGGAGGGCGATTGCTAGATGATAAAACTGCACACTAGTGGCTTGCATAGAGCGCTGTTCACATATGCAGATAACACAGTCACAAACCCGCAGCCTATTAGGTGACGCCCATACTATTAGATCAGGCGGGCTGCCAAGCCGTACCCCACTGTGTATCATGCACGGACAGACACTCTACAGTGCAAGGCCCAACAGAAAGGGGCCTAGCTGTATCCTGTCCAAAAAAATAAATATGAGGTTTTTGTTGGTATTTATGGCCATAAAAACGTAAGCCTACAACCCGCGTCACGGAACCTCATGCTTGTAGGTCCCTACACTAAATATATATAACATAGCAACACAAAGAGGAAAACATCCTCCAAATGCTATGTTGCTATGTTTATATTTAGTGTAGGGACCTACAAGAATGAGGTTCCGTGACGCGGGTTGTAGGCTTACGTTTGTGACTGTGTTATCTGCATTTGTGAACAGCGCTCTATGCAAGCCACTAGTGTGCAGTTTTATCATCTAGCAATCGCCCTCCTCCATTCCATGGAGGTGTGTGTGTGATTTGCTCCTCCTGCACCTGTGATGCTTCCACTTTAGTGGGGGTTTAGCTGTATCCTGCTAGAGTACTAGTATTTGGCCAGGGCGATGTACACACTGCAGCCCAACTTGCTGTAAGTAATGTATGAAAGTACAATTAATTGTTCTACTTTAGCACTTTGCCTGTCTGTGGGCCAGAAATCCAGGACTGTATAATAATATGAAATGTAGGCAGATAATCTTCATAGCTTCCGGAGAAAGAACAATACATAAAACCGCTATCATTTTTTACCATCCACTTTGTCCCCCGGTCTTCACTTTAAGTTATAATAACAAACTAAATATTTAAACTAGGGACAATGAGCAGAGGCGCAGGCAGGCGTTAATGGCCACCGTTACTTCACGTACCCGCTGTATTTCAGAATGAATAACCCCATTTTTCTTTCTCCAAGCTGCAGTACAGATAATATGAAATTCTTAATAGCTATAAAAACGTTACTTGCAAGTTATAAATAATTGCTAATTAAACATTTGTCCGCAATAAAATCTGAGATTTCATCTTGCTGCTCTAGCTAAGGCGTACAAATGAATACTAAAAAAAGGAAAA
Organism: Anomaloglossus baeobatrachus; assembly: GCF_048569485.1. Taxonomy (NCBI): domain Eukaryota; kingdom Metazoa; phylum Chordata; class Amphibia; order Anura; family Aromobatidae; genus Anomaloglossus; species Anomaloglossus baeobatrachus. The sequence continues at coordinate 422,137,101 of NC_134357.1, forward strand.
ACATGGAAACGATCCAAAAGCTCCAATGGACATCAGCAAATAAATAGAAACAGAATGCTATAGGGTGTTAACATCACAAATGTGGCATAAACACCTTAATAGAATGTAATATTTTTGCACAACTCGGAATATTAAGATTTTTGGTGTTTACATGCCAGTACCGCCAATATGGGTGTAGCATGGGTGAGGCATTGGCAGGACGGGGCTTGATCTTCTCCACTTGTCAAATTCATCATAAGCTACTCCACAAAAGTGGCATAACTCACATCAAAAATCTACGCCAGTCCACAAATGCCGAACATTTCTGTCGAAGGCCAAGCTTTATTAAGCAGAACATGCCGTTTAATGAATGGATCAGGTACCCCAGTGCCCCCGTGCCAATCCTAATGAAATCCCCCTATGACTATCTTCAAATTCCTGGAGCCATTGATACAATCTGACGTTTGTATTTTATTTTATTACTAGCTATAGTACCCGGGCGTTGCCTGGGATAGTAACTGTCTCTCTGTCTCTCTCGCAGTCTGTCTGTCTCTGATGTCTGTCTGTGTTTCTGGCTGTCTGTATCAGTCTCTTTGTCTGTCTTTGTATCAGTCTCTCTGTCTCTCTCTATCTCTGTGTCTGTCTCTCTCTAGCTCTGTGTCTGTCTATTTCTCTCTGTCTGTCAGTCTCTTTTCCCGTCTGTCTCGTTACAGGTCTCTCTCTTTCCCCGTCTGTCTCTTTCCCCGTCTATCTCTTTCCCGAACTGTCTCTTTCTCTGTCTGTCTCGTTCCAGGTCTGTCTCGTTCCAGCTCTGTCTCATTCCAGGTCTCTCTCTTTCCCAATCTGTCTTTCCCAATTTGTCTCTTTCCCCGTCTGTCTCTTTCCTCGTCTGTCTCTTTCCCCGTCTGTCTCTTTCCACGTCTGTCTCTTTCCACGTCTGTCTCTTTCCACGTCTGTCTCTTTCCACGTCTGTCTCTTTCCACGTCTGCCTCTTTCCACGTCTGCCTCTTTCCACGTCTGCCTCTTTCCACGTCTGTCTCTTTCCCAGTCTGTCTCTTTCCCTGTCTGTCTCTTTCCCTGTCTGTCTCTTTCCCTGTCTGTCTCTTTCCCTGTCTGTCTCTTTCCCTGTCTGTCTCTTTCCCTGTCTGTCTCTTTCTCTTTCCCTGTCTCTTTCCTTGTCTGTCTCTTTCCCCATCTGTCTCTTTCTCCGTCTCTTTCCTTGTCTCTGCCTCTTTCCCTGTTTCTTTCCCTGTCTGCCTGTCTCTTTTCCTGTCTGTGTCTCTCTGACTGTCTGTCTCTTTCTGTCTCTTTCCTTGTCAGTCTCTCTCTGTCTGTCTCTTTCTGTCTCTCACTATTCGTCTCCCCACCGACATCCTATTACCTCACACATAATCTTCTTTGTGACAGCCTGGTACTTGTTAATAATGGCAAAACTAAAGAGAGTAAACCTTTATGATACACATACAAAAATTAACATGTAGGTCTACTAAAGCGGTACCTGTTCTAGAAGTGAAAAGATAGAAATTAGGCCCACCTTCTATCCAAAAGGTCTGTTAGGAGATACATTACAGGCTACTTGGCTGTAAATGGCATTTTGTGCCACCACTTTAAGATGTGAAGAAAATTGACAACTCTTGTTGTACCCTTGGGACAACTCAAAGGTCAATCCCATATGTTGTCAGGCCTTTAGAGATAAGATTCGTAATGAATGTCATTCTTCCTGAATCAATGGTTTGTAAAGCTGGTCTACTGCTCTGAGCACTCAATGTTCGAGCCTTTTGTTTAGAACATATTCTAGAAAATATTATATCAAAAATCCATCAAATATATCTATAGGAATTAGTCACGCAATGGAGGCCAAATGAGTGTCCATTTGGTTCCTGGGGGTGGCTGTATATATCAGTTATTGGGGGCTTGGTTGTGTATTAGTTTGTCTGTATATACGTGTGTCTTTCACTCTCTTCTTCATTTGCTGGCCAAATATCACTTTTGTTTCACCTTGAAATGAGATTGTATTGGTTATCATTAGTGATGAGCGAGCATGCTTGTTACTACTCGGTACTCGCACGAGTATCACTGTACTCGGTCTACTCGGCGGGGACCGAGTAATCTCGCGATACTCGTGCTGTACTCGTGGTCTTCATTTCTGCATGTTGGCGCTCTTTTGAGAGCCAGCCCTCATGCAGGGATTGGCTGGCAGACCACTGCAATGCCACAGCCCTGTTAGTTGTGGAATTGCAGTGATTGGCCGGCCTGGACAGCGTGACCGAGCCTTTATACCGGCGGGCGCGCTGTGCTCTGCTCACAGCTATCCAGACAGTCAGTGCAGGGAGAGTGTCGCTGCTTCAGGGAAAGGTTTGCGGCCCTTTATAGCTATTTCCGTAGCAGGGCTGCAAACAGTGTGACCAAAAGTCCTTCTCAGGACTATTCTAGTTGTATACAGGCAGGCAGGGTATAGCCAGGTCGGAGTACAGTAGCAGAGTCCTTCTCAGGACTATTGTTGCTGTATACAGGCAGGGTATAGCCAGGTTGGAATACAGGCTAGTGACCAAAAGAGTCCTTGTCAGGACTATTGTAGCAGTATACAGGCAGGCAGGCAGGCAGGCAGGGTATATAGCCATTCCTAGTGGTGACCGTATACCAGCCTTCATCATATCTGGGGCTGGTGTATACAGTCTAAAACAGTCCAGATAGTGTCAGACTTCTCAGTAATTGTCGCTCCTAAAAACCTGTTAGGTTCTTATTGCGTCCGTGCTTGCATTTAAAAACCGCACGTGTGTGCCTGTCGGTGGCAGCGTACAGGTGCACGTTTTTCACAAACTATTATATAACGCACAAGTGTAGTGTATAATACACGTCAGTCAGCAGTGGCTGATAGTGTCAGACTTCTCAGTAATTGTCGCTCCTAAAAACCTGTTAGGTTCTTATTGCGTCCGTGCTTGCATTTAAAAACCGCACGTGTGTGCCTGTCGGTGGCAGCGTACAGGTGCACGTTTTGCACAAACTATTATATAACGCACAAGTCTAGTGTATAATACACGTCAGTCAGCAGTGTCTGATAGTGTCAGACTTCTCAGTAATTGTCGCTCCTAAAAACCTGTTAGGTTCTGATTGCGTCCGTGCTTGCATTTAAAAACCGCACGTGTGTGCCTGTCGGTGGCAGCGTACAGGTGCACTTGTGTGCATTTTTCACAAACTATTATATAACGCACAAGTCTAGTGAATAATACACGTCAGTCAGCAGTGTCTGATAGTGTCAGACTTCTCAGTAATTGTCGCTCCTAAAAACCTGTTAGGTTCTTATTGCGTCCGTGCTTGCATTTAAAAACCGCACGTGTGTGCCTGTCGGTGGCAGCGTACAGGTGCACTTGTGTGCATTTTTCACAAACTATTATATAACGCACAAGTCTAGTGAATAATACACGTCAGTCAGCAGTGTCTGATAGTGTCAGACTTCTCAGTAATTGTCGCTCCTAAAAACCTGTTAGGTTCTTATTGCGTCCGTGCTTGCATTTAAAAACCGCACGTGTGTGCCTGTCGGTGGCAGTGTCAGGCTCCATATTGTCCCTGGATAGAGATGTGCATGAGGGCCTCAAAACATTGTTCCCATTGCAAAGGAGCGGGTGCCCTGTCGTTGTAATGCCCATTCTGAAAGAATGGGCGAAAAAATTTACCACTGGGGGTATACCTGAAACAAAGGCCTAACTCTTGTAACGGTCATCATGATGGCGCATGAGGAGAAGGAGGAGCAGTCCAGCGATTAGCCAAAGTCCAGAAGTGTGTTACCATGGGTGAGTGGAGGTACATGGCAAAATCCCGTTACAAACTTTAAATTCCGCTGTCATTTGCTGGTGGTGTGGTGATGTCTGGCCCAATCCAACCCTTGTTCATCTTGATTAGAGTCAGCCTGTCAGCATTTACAGTTGACAGGCAGGTGCGTTTATCTGTAATGATTCCACCTGCGGCACTAAAAACACGCTCTGACAAAACGCTAGCGGCAGGGCAGGCCAGGACTTCCAAGGCGTAGAGAGCCAATTCATGCCACGTGTCCAGCTTGGATACCCATTAATTGTAAGGCACAGAGGAATGTCAGAGTACAGTTGTTTGATCTGCAAGGTACTCCTTGAGCATCTGGGCAAACTTAGGATTTCTTGTGGCACTACCCCGCACCTCAGGGGCTGTGGTATGTGAGGGGCTGAGAAAACTGTCCCACATCTTAAAGACTGTTCCCCTACCTCTGGCGGATTGGACTTGTGCCCCTCTCGGCTGTACGCCTTGGTTGTCCACTGATTCCTGACCTATGCCGCTATCGTTTTGTGAGGGGAATGCTTTGCCTACTTCCGTGACTATGGCCTTCTGGAACTGCTGCATTTTTCCTGACCTCTCCGCCTCGGGAATAAGAGACATAAAGTTCTCCTTGTAGCGTGGGTCTAACAGTGTTACCAACCAGTAATGATTGTCGGCCAAGATGTTCTTAACGCGAGGGTCACGAGACAGGCAGCTTACCATAAAGTCAGCCATGTGCGCCAGACTCTTAACAGCCATCACTTCAGTATCCTGACCAACACGATGACTGAACATGCTGTCCTCCTCCTCCTCTTCCTCCTCCTCCTCCTCATCATCATCTACCCTGTCCTCTGGCCAGCCACGCTGAACCGAGGATATGACTGCATGTCATATCCTCAATTTGGCCAGAGAGTTGCTCCATGTCTTCATCCTCCTCCTCGTCATAGTCCTCCACTGCACGTTGTGATGAGACGAGGCTGGGCTGTGTGTTATCACCCACACCCACTACTGTTTCTTGCTCAAACTCATCGCGCTCCGCCTGCAATGCATCATGGTTGTTTTTTGAGCAGAGACCATTTTAGAAGGCAGAGAAGCGGTATGGTGACGCTAATAATGTCGTCATCGCCGCTCACCATCTTGGTGGAGTCCTCAAAGTTTTGGCGGATGGTACATAGGTCGGACATCCATCTCCACTCCTCAGGTGTTATGTGTGGAGTTTGACCCATTTCCCTACGGCTTAGGTGATGCAGGTACTCAACAACTGCCCTCTTCTGCTCACATATCCTGACCAACATGTGCAGAGTTGAATTCCAACGCGTGGGGACATCACACACCAGTCTGTGAGCCGGAAGATGCAAATGGCGCTGAAAGCCAGCAAGGCCGGCTGAAGCAGTAGGTGACTTTCGAAAATGTGCAGACAGGCGGCGAACTTTTACCAGCAGATCAGACAGCTCTGGGTATGACTTTAGAAACCGCTGAACCACGAGGTTGAGCACATGGGCCACGCATGGAACATGTGTCAGCTGGCCTCGCCTCAAAGCCGCCACCAGGTTCCGGCCATTGTCACACACGACCTTTCCTGGCTTTAGGTTCAGAGGTGTGAGCCAGTGATCTGCCTGCTGTTTCAGAGCTGTCCACACCTCTTCTGCATTGTGGGGTTTGTCACCTATGCAGATTAGCTTCAGCACAGCCTGTTGCCGCTTCGCCGAGGCAGTGCTGCAGTGCTTCTGTGTCGCCCTGGACAAGCCAGGGGCCACAGAGCACAACACTTACACACCCCACACTCCTTGCAGGCATATCATAGTCAAAACACAAAATCCTTGTTGCCTTCCCCAGGGGCTGTTGTCCACACCAGGGGGTGGAGCCAGGCGGTTGGTCTCCACCCACCAAGGAGGAGGGAAAACACAGGCAGTGAGAGTTAAGCTAAGGAAGTTGAAGGAGGAAAGTAGTAGAGAGGAGAAAAGTGACAGCAAAGAGCCTGAAGTTGGTCCGGGTGTGTGGCCCGGACAGGACAGCAAGGTTGGCAGGATGTGGTGACCGTCTGCAGTGGAGGCCGATTGGAGTCTGCCGTAAGGACCGTGGACGGGTGGTGACCCGGCCGTACCGGACCGGTATACAAAGAGAAGCCAGCACCATTGGCAGGGGCCTTTCGGATCCCGGCAAGGCTTGGTGTCGCCGTGAATTTGCCAAATCCGTTAGTGAAGGGGACCTCAGGGTTTCCAAACAGCCAAGTCACGATAGAAGGCAACCATCAAACCGTGAAGGGGAGACACCGCCACCGCCAAGGGCAACCGTCTCCCAGGGCCAGCGCCTGTGGGCAAAAGGGGCTCCTCCGGCCCATATCCAGGTCGGGGAGCGGGTTACCGGTGGGAAACCATCACTACCAACACTGAACTTAGGTGCAGGGAGAGACAGTCATCACTAACCTGCAGGGAGGAACAACCGCAGCCGTCCGAGGGACCCGTCCATCCAGCCACTTGTTTTACCGTGAACTGTGTCATCATCATTGGGCTGAGTGAGTACCTCCGTGCCGTGCGGCACAGCGCTGCCCCTGCGACCTTGCACCTCATCAGGCCCCGCAACCCGCCTGTCATCCATCTCTACCCCATCACCGGGCCCTGGGACAACCAACCCCCCTACCCACGGCGTGGAGAAATAACAACAAAGCTGCTCCCTGTCACAGGCTCCCGGGATCCCCGTCCAGAGCAGCGGTGGTGTCCACACAATCACCACAACCGTGGATGGCGTCACGGACAATATCCCCAAAACCCAAACGACCCCTTTTCACTCACGGGCGATGAGCGCCGCTCGAGTCCCCGGGATCCGGCCATCGCTCGAGCCACCGAGCAGCAGCAGCCGTAGAGCAGCGGCAGCCGGACCCGAGCAGTGGGAGAGCGCAGCGTCCCCTCCTCCGCCCGCAACACTTCCAGCTTGGGACTGGTGTGTAGGGTAAAGTGGATGAGGATGCGCAGGAGGAGGAGGAGGCTGAGGAGCATGACATTCCGGAGCTGTAGAGTGTGGGTGAAACCCTGACTGAGGTAGGGCCTGCAAAACTTGGTGTGTGAAGGACGTGTTCCGTCCCTCGCTCAGACTGGGTCCCAGCTTCCACAATATTAACCCAGTGTGACGTCAACGAGATGTAGCGGCCTTGCCCACATGCACTTGTCCACGTGTCTGTGGTTAGGTGGACTTTGGCTGAAACAGCGTTGTTCAGGGCACGTGTGATGTTTTGTGACACGTGGTTATGCAATGCGGGGACGGCACACCGGGAGAAATAGTGGCGGCTGGGGACCGAGTAATGTGGGACAGCTGCCACCATCAGGTCGCGGAATGCTTCTGTCTCAACCAGCCTAAAAGGCAACATTTCCAGCGCAAGCAGTCGCGAAATGTTAGCATTTAGAAGTGTGGCATGTGGGTCGTTGGCAGTGTATTTGCGCCTGCGTTCAAAGGTTTGCTGAATGGATAACTGAACGCTGCGCTGGGACAAGGACGTGCTTGATGATGGTGTTATTTCTGCGTGGGCAACTGCAGGTGCAGGGCCGGAGGAGGCTTGTTCTCGGGCAGCATGGACAGGGGATTGGCTCGCATGCACAACAAGCGAAGACGAAGCAGTGACATCAGCAAGCACTGCTCCTCGACTCTGTTGTACATCCCACAAAGTCGGGTGCTTGGCTGACATGTGCCTGATCATGCTGGTGGTGGTCAGGCTGCTAGTTTTGGTACCCCTGCTGATGCTGGCACGGCAGGTGTTGCATATGGCCTTTTTAGAATCATCTGGAGCCAACTTAAAAAACTGCCAGACTTGGGAAGACCTAACATTTGTACAGGCACCTTGTGTCGTGTTGTTCCGGGGAACAGTTGCCTGACGTCTGCCTGGGGCCACCACCCTGCTTCTTACTGCCTGTTGGGATGCTACGCCTCCCTCCCCCTGTGCACTGCTGTCCTCGCTCTGCATATCCTCCTGCCAGGTTGGGTCAGTTACTGGATCATCCACCACGTCGTCTTCCTCTTCCGCACCCTGCTCCTCCTCCTGACTTCCTGACAATTGTGTCTCATCATCGTCCACCCCTTGTTGAGACACGTTGCCAACTTCGTGAGAACGTGGCTGCTCAAATATTTGGGCATCTGTACATACAATCTCGTCATGGCCCACTTCAACAGGAGCTGGCGAGAGGCCAGAATGTGTGAATGGAAACGTGAACGAACAGCTCTTCCGAGTGTCCAAGTGTGGGATCAGTAATGTCCGTGGACGTGTACTCGGCCTGGTGGTAGGAAGGAGGATCAGGTTCTGAAATGTGCGGTGCAGTATCACGGCTACTGACACTTGACCGTGTGGAAGACAGAGTGTTTGTGGTGGTGCCAATCTGACTGGAAGCATTATCCGCTATCCAACTAACAACCTGTTGACACTGGTCTTGGTTCAAGAGCGGTGTACTGCTGCGGTCCCCAAGAATTTGGGACAGGACGTGCGAGCGACTAGATGTGGCCCTCTGTTGTGGCGAAATTAGAGCTTGCCCACGACCTCGGCCTCTGCCTGCACCACCATCACGTCCACTTCCTTGTTCCTTGCCAACGCCCTTGCGCATTTTGCAATGCTGTGCTGACGTGTATTCACTAGACTTGTGCGTTATATAATTGTGCTTCTTACTGCCTGTTGGGATGCTACGCCTCCCTCCCCCTGTGCACTGCTGTCCTCGCTCTGCATATCCTCCTGCCAGGTTGGGTCAGTTACTGGATCATCCACCACGTCATCTTCCTCTTCCGCACCCTGCTCCTCCTCCTGACTTCCTGACAATTGTGTCTCATCATCGTCCACCCCTTGTTGAGACACGTTGCCAACTTCATGAGAACGTGGCTGCTCAAATATTTGGGCATCTGTACATACGATCTCCTCATGACCCACTTCAACATGAGCTGGCGAGAGGCCAGAATGTGCGAATTGAAACGTGAACAGCTCTTCCGAGTGTCCAAGTGTGGGATCATTAATGTCCGAGGATGTGTACTCAGCCTTGTGGTAGGAAGGAGGATCAGGTTCTGAAATGTGCGGTGCAGTATCACGGCTACTGACACTTGACCGTGTGGAAGACAGAGTGTTTGTGGTGGTGCCAATCTGACTGGAAGCATTATCCGCTATCCAACTAACAACCTGTTGACACTGGTCTTGGTTCAAGAGCGGTGTACTGCTGCGGTCCCCAAGAATTTGGGACAGGACGTGCGAGCGAGTAGATGTGGCCCTTTGTTGTGGCGAAATTAGAGCTTGCACACGACCTCGGTCTCTGCCTGCACCACCATCACGTCCACTTCCTTGTTCGTTGACAACGCCCTTGCGCATTTTGCAATGCTGTGCTGATGTGTATTCACTAGACTTGTGCGTTATATCCAAGTTTTTGCAAAACGCACACAAGTGCAGCGGAAAGCTGCCACCAACAGGCACACACGTGCGGTTTTTAAATGCAAGCACGGAGGCACTAAGAACCTAACAGGTCTCTATCCAGGGACAACGTGGAGCCTCCCAATTTTTGGCTGCCCTGCCTAAGGGCTATACTACAATAGACCCACTTCCTTCCAATGGGCACTTCAGGTTTACAGGCCCTCATGCACATCTCTATCCAGGGACAACGTGGAGCCTCCCAATTTTTGGCTGCCCTGCCTAAGGGCTATACTACAATAGACCCACTTCCTTCCAATGGGCACTTCAGGTTTACAGGCCCTCATGCACGTCTCTATCCAGGGACAACGTGGAGCCTCCCAATTTTTGGCTGCCCTGCCTAAGGGCTATACTACAATAGACCCACTTCCTTCCAATGGGCACTTCAGGTTTACAGGCCCTCATGCACGTCTCTATCCAGGGACAACGTGGAGCCTCCCAATTTTTGGCTGCCCTGCCTAAGGGCTATACTACAATAGACCCACTTCCTTCCAATGGGCACTTCAGGTTTACAGGCCCTCATGCACGTCTCTATCCAGGGACAACGTGGAGCCTCCCAATTTTTGGCTGCCCTGCCTAAGGGCTATACTACAATAGACCCACTTCCTTCCAATGGGCACTTCAGGTTTACAGGCCATCATGCACGTCTGTATGCAGGGGCATTGGTGAACCTCACAATTTTGGACTGCCCTGGCAAAGGAAAATACTACAAAGACTCACTTCCTCAAAATGGGCACATTAGACTCAGAGGCCTTTATGTACGTCTCTTCTCAGGGACATCGGAGTGCCACACAATGTTTTACGTAAAATCTTTCATGTAGTAATCTCAAAAAGTAACATACATTAGCTCTATCTCACTATTGGTTATGTGCCCTTAACATTTCCGCCATGAAAATTCATTTTGGTGTTATTTTGGAAGGTTTTCTGGTGAGTCCGTAAAAATGGCGTAAAACGCGGACTAAATTGTTCACAGCTGTGACTTTTGAGTGATAAATGCTTCAAGGGGTCTTCCCCATGCTGTTGCCATGTCATTTGAGCACTCTTCGGAGACTTTTGTGCCATTTTTAGGGTTTCTACATGCTGCCGGTGGTCATTTCACAAAAATACTCGGGTCTCCCATAGGATAACATTGGGCTCGTTGCTCGGGCCGAGTACACGAGTATCTTGGGAGGCTCGGCCCGAGCTTCGAGCACCCGAGCTTTTTAGTACTCGCTCATCACTAGTTATCATTTAAACCCAAGTGTGTATGCCTTTAAGAGTGTGATTCTGGATGATGCAATATTGTAAATTTAGGGGCATGGGGGGAAGATAGGACTGTCTACTTCAGTTCAGAGTGTGTGAGCTGACCACAGGGGAGCTAATTCAGTCTACGGTAGCTGCAACTTAAATAGAAGCTATCATTAGAATATTACCTGTTATTATTATTATTTATTATTATTATTAATAATAATAATAATAATAATAATAATAATAATAATAATAATAATAATAATAATAAAAATGATAATAATAAAAATAATAAAAAAAATATTAAATTTACTTTTAAAATATTTTCCCAATGCTTTTTATTAAGATATCGCAATCTGTATTAAAACTAAAAATATATTCTTGCAATTTCACACAGGTCACTGGGTCTTTTATAGACTCTTAATTTCCCATTGTTTCAGGAAACAACACATGTACAGAGTTGTCAGACCCATATCTTATGTATTGAAATGTCTAATGAGAAAGTACAACTGTCATTATAAAGGGAGAGGGAGCACCCCATGTCCTATTGTGATTGGTGGATCCTGTGTTGTCAGCTGAGCATGCTTGTCATTGTAATCTTGTCTCTTTTGATAAGGAGCCTTCTGAAAACTCTTCCTAAGGCCTAAAACACACTTCCGCAAAAAAAAGGTCCGTGTAACACGGTCCGTTTTTCGGGTCCGTGTTCCGTTTTTTTGGGACGTTTCTCCGGTACGTATGGCATCCGTGTGATGGCGTATGCGAGCCGTGTGTGCGTGTGGAATGTCCGTATTGACATAAAATACGTACGTGTGCTGTCCGTTTATAAAGGCCCGCATTCTTACCCAATTAATGTTGTTAATCATTCATCATGAGATCCTGGTGTTTTTGTTTGCCATCAATTGACCTGATAGATTGGTAACAAGTGTTTCAGATTTCGTGATTAAAAACGGACACGGACGATACATGCTGAACACGGACATACTCCGAGTGAGGTCCGTGCAGGCACGGACCCATAGACTAAAGCGGGTCCGTGCCTGCGTGCTGCCGGCAAAAACCAGACATGTCGTCCGTGTAGAAAAGCACACACACGTACTTACGACACGGACACACGTTCTGTGTGATTTTACGTGTGTGTGCCATCTACCATTGATTAACATGGGTCTCCGTGTGTACGTGTCTCCGGTACGTGCAAATACGTACCACACACGTACAAAAAAAACGGATGTGTGTTGCGGGTCTAAAAGGACAGGAAGGATGATTGTAAAAAGTACCCAGTGACCAGTATGAAAATTGCAAAAATACTGATTTTATTTTTATTAATAAACATAGTGATATTAAAAAAATATATTGCCATCCTGCATTGGTATTTCTTTACTTTTTTTTACGTATCAGCAGATCATGCTGTCCTATACAAAAGACCAGCATAAAATCTGTACATATTAGAGCACACATTTCTTGTCCTCAGGCGCAGTTTGCATACTGTGTCAGACAGTACTGTTAGAAAGTGATTATGAAGAAGAACTCAGTCAATTGTTTACTACAAGAGGTAAAATTCTAAAATTGCTGCATTCAGATAATGAAAAAACATTTTTCATATAGGACTCAGGTCTCAAAGAAGTTGTCTGAATATGATAAATGAGTAAAATTGCAAAGAGGTTGTAAAAATAAGCTACTTTTCAATTTACTTATTATAAATCCTGTCCATTCTTAAGAATAGAGGGATTTTTAATTATATAGTGTACTAGTCATTGCCTAATGTCACGGGGTATGTAATGACGGAAAAAGGGCCCATAGGTTGGCCCTCAGACTCGAGAGAGACTCTGCACTGTCCCTTAACTCGGAAGTAGGCTTGATGGTAGTCAGGTCCGAGCCCCCAGCATTACCCTGTCAGAGCCCTGATCTTACTCCTCCTCTCCCCCACCCTTGGGGCGGACCAGAAACACGATAACAAAATCCCACAGAAACGACACAGACAAGGGAGAACGAAAACTCGTATACACCACACTCAAACACAAATCTGAGACAATATGTGTACAGGCGAATAAAGAATAGTGAAGGAATAATGCACAGCAGGGGAACGTTCACACCACTCAAAATCGCAACACAGATCACCATAAACAGGTTCACCACATGGTCCCGAGTGGCTGAAGCTATGATGAAGCTATTATCGGCTCATACTGAAAGAAACCCGTACCTTAAATAAGAAGGAAACAGCTGCACGTGGATATAAGCAACCTGAGCTCCTAGTTCCTGCTCACCAGTCTGCAGGAATTAACTCCTGCAGGGCTGAAGACCAGTGAATCTGAATCAGTCAACTCCCAGCTTTGGCTGAACTTAGCCAACGCCCAGCTTTGGCTGAACAATTCTGAAGCCTCAGGTTGTTTGGCAGACTCTATAGTGTGAACAGAGTCCGATGCCACCGTACCACCAAATGTATGCAGAGCCAAACATTGCATGACACAAGATTACCGAACCCTTCTGTTAGAGGTGACTAGTGTGCTATACAATGAACAGAGTGTTTGCAAGTTCTTTGCTATATACTGCAAGTGCTGGTGGATTCAGCCAGTTTCAGAGCCCCTAAGCTCCTATGATGCTGCAGAGCCAAAACTACCTCTGTTAGGAGTACCGAAGAGTCCACAGTTCAGGCCTATGGATTATTGGCTTAAACTGTCAATTTTCAGAAGAGCACCACTCACTGGTAAGCAGGAAGCAAGAAGTCAGGTGAATGGTGTGTTCCTGAAGATTGATCTACATGCATGGTAGAGCTATGTCCATCTATCGTAAATGGAACATCAAATCCTTATAAGGCTACTTTCACACTTGCGTTGAACGGCATCCATTGCATTGCGTTGTGTGACGGATGCAACGGATGCATTGCATATAATGGCACAACGGATGCAACGGATCGTACAAAACAACGGAAAGCTTTTATTTTTTTTTCTATTTTTTTTATTTTTTTTTCTTCTTTACAGTTTTACCGGCAGCAGACTATTGTGAACGATCAGCTGATCACCCAGCGGCCGGGCACTCAGCTGAGCGCTCTCAATAGCCGGCAGCCGGACACTCAGCTGAGAGCTCTCACATGCCGGTGGCTGGGCGCTCACCTGAGAGCTCTCACATGCCGGCGGCCGGGCGCTCAGATGAGAGCTCTCACATGCCGGCGGCCGGGCGCTCAGCTGAGCGCTCTCAATGGCCGGCGGCCGGGCGCTCAGCTGAGCGCTCTCACAAGCCGGCGGCCGGGTGCTCAGCTGAGCGCTCTCACATGCCAGTGGCCGGGCGCTCACCTGAGCACTCTCACACGCCGGCGTCCAGGCGCTCAGCTGAACGTTCGGCCACCGAGAAACAAAATAAAGTTTCTGTGATTTTAAAAAAAAAAAAAATAAAAAAAAAAAATAATCATGCGCAGTGAAAAATAAAGGTTTCCGCTGCTCAAAAAAATGTTACATGCTGCGTTCCTTCCGCCCGACGCAGCGTCAAAATAACGACGCTGCGTCGTCCAGCGGATGCAACGCTGACACTTGCGTTACAGTGCGCCGTCCATACAAGTCTATGGAGAATAGCGCAGTGCGTTAACGGACTGCGCTATTCTCCATAGTGACGGACTGCGCTGAACGCAAGTGTGAAAGTACCCTAATTGCATCCTGAGCCAAATCGATTTATAACAAATTGTATTAGTAACCAATTTCACGAAAAATGCAGAATCACTTGATTCTGAAGTTTTTGCAAATCCTTTCACTTCAATCCAGCAAAATTGCTGCCATCTATAATGACATGCGTCGAGCCCCATGTGACCACATTGGGTCTAGTTAGTGCAGGTAGACCCAAAGTCTTGAGGCTCAAGGATCCAAAGACTGCTAATCTTAAGTGAAGAGTAGAGGACAGTGCAAGATGCTGTGCCATTGCCACGAGGACAGGTGAGAGCTACGGAGATATTTTCTTATGTGGTTTATATCTTCTAAGGGACAGTGCATCCTTAATATAACCCTGCTTTTTCTTTCAAAATCATTATTAGTTTAAAAGGAAAAAAACTAGAAGAAATTGGAATCAGACAGAGACATGTATGGCCCATAGACTTCTATTACTTAAATTTTTTTACTCTTTAGAACTATGAAATGTGTTAGTTTGGTCTTAATATGCTTTCAGGTGGCAGAGACGCAGTGAAGATGCTTTTTCCCCTCAGATGCCATCAAGCTTATGGGATGAATGCTTTCAAAGCGTATAAAGTATTGCCAGCTGTGAAGTGGTGCAGCAATCTGCATAGAACAATTCATCATGGCATAGCTTTTATAAGCTGCCAAACTGCTTGACTGACCAACCTAATCCTCACTGACTGAATAAAAACAAAACTGACTTAAACTCAAAACTCTTTTACTACTTTTTGACCCCATATAGACTTTAAATGTCTAGGCAGTCTTCATTCTATATTATATATGACGCTGAGCACACACCCTCAACTTCTTTGGTCGGCCATGCTGAAGCTTGTTCTGCGAGGAACTTGTCTTGTTAAACCACTGTATGGTTTTGGCCACTGTGATTCGCTTAGTTTTAGGTTGTTGAGAATCTGCTTTATGTAGAGAACCAATATATTTTTTAGGTTCTCAAAAATTCTGTGCCATAAAATGCCATGTTGAACTTCCAGTGACCAGTATGAGAGAGTGTGTGAGCGAAAACACCAAATATAACACCTGCTTCCCATTCACATCTGAAACCTTGTAATGCTATGGAGTCACATGACACCGGGGAGGGGAAATGGCTAATTGGGCATCATTTGAACATCTTTACTTAGGGGTGTACTCACTTTTGTTTTCAGCACTTTGGACATTAATGGCCATGTGTTGAGTTATTTAGAGGCCATACCAAATTTACACTGTTATACAAGCTGTACACTGACTACTTTACATTGTACTAAAGTGTCATATCTTCAGTGTTGTCCCATGAAAAGATATAATAAAATATTTACAAAAATGTCAGTGGTGTACTCACTTTTGTTATATACTATAAATATCATTGTTACGGATAGGGAAACCCATTTTAAGATATATTTTAGTGATACTTTGTGGTCATAAAAAAATGTGAAAAACAGATATGTGATTCTTAAATTTCACCCTCGATATCCAATGATATTGGATAAAAAAATTAAAAAAGAAAGTATGAAAATAACTTAAAATGTAGGCCTTAGGTATGGCAAAAGTTCCTTGAATATCTGAATGAGGAATTTGTTTGTAGCTCTTGCAGCTCTTTAAAACACGTATACGAAAAAAATAAATGAAAATTTGCTTGGTCAAGAATCTGGAGATGGCTAAGCTGGTGATTCATACATACACACATGGATTTCAGATGACTGGTTTCTATATGATTTGACATGGTTTTTCTTTGAAGGTTTTTGTCTTGAATGATAATAACATAAGTTAAAAACGACAAATCACATACCAATCTCTGCTGTGATTTGAGGCCTACTTTGTGCAACAATTGATGCAGAGTTATCATTTACATGAACAAATTTTCAAAGACAACCAAAAAATTCAACAAGACAGGTCAACTTTTTGACATCTTAATGCCAACATGTTTTACGTAAAACCGATGATGGTCAGACAGAAAATGGTATAAATCAGCCCTCTCATCTGTTTAAAATCTCTAGCGAATAGGCAGCTAAAGGGCATGTGCACATGGCGGCTTTCAGATGCCGGTTCACCCATATTGTTTTTGAAACAGAAGACTCTTCAGGAAAACGTAGGTGATGACCTTGTCATTGGCGTTTTTGTTAAATTTCATATATAACCGTAGCGGATTGAAAGCAGAAGAACAGTCATGCCACTTCTTTTAGCCGCTTCATGAATTAAAGTCTTAGAATTGGCAAAAAACTGACCATAGCCATAGCAGGTTGTTTTGATGTTGACACTGCAGCGCATATATTCATTCTTTTGGGCATTTTTTAGCGCTTTTTCAATTTAGTTTCATGTGACATCCATTTCAAAAAGACGTCGTGTACACACTCTTAGACTAACCATGATCTTTTTATACATGCAGTGTATCATACGCTAAATAGTGTCATTAAGAAGCTTATGACGATTGCACTATTCCCTAATTTAGCTCATTTACAGAGAACCAATTAGCATATTCTACCTCCCCTCCTCCAGAGGCAATCATCTCCATTTACATCATTAGAACCACAGTGCAGCAGAGATATACTCGTAAGCTGCAGTCACCTAAACCGAGTGGTTTTAGAGAGTTAACATTTTATTTCAGATCTGCGGATCTAGCATATTCTCACGACGATAAATTTAAATTGGCCGTCGTACTACATGTCATGGAAGTGCTTGCTAGATATGTGCATGGTCCATTAGTGTCTGCTGAAGGACTGCATTAATATAATTGTAAGTTTGCTCCCAAATGAAATCCACATAAAAATTGAAAAATATTAATCTGGCACGGATAGTGGAGCATTTCTGTACAACGAGAAAAATAAAAGTCAAATGATATTGCATTTCAATAGTTACATTTAGAATGACCAGCAGAAAATATAAAAGGTCCTTGATTGGATATTGAAAATGTGCAAGCCATACATATTGCATTATCTTTTGTCTATGAAGAGTGATCAGTGCTTAAAAAGATATTCCCAATTGTGCAGAATATCACCTATCCACAGGTGATGCAACTGGTGGGAGCACCATCGATCCTAAAGCCCACTTTACACGTTGCAATTAGTTGTACAATCGCATTTGCGATGTGACACGCCCAGGTCGCATATGCGATTGAATGAGATTTCACGTTGGTCGTTCATTTGCTGTCACACGAGCGTTAGTAGTCTATGTTAAATTGATCAATGTTATGTGCGATCCTTTAGATCATGTGTTCTGTGACGTATGCATTGGGCACCTTTTTTTTTTTTTATTTATTGACTTGACAAGCGTGTGTAATGTGTAGGGATGTGTTTTTACTATGTCATCTGCCATTCAGCTCTGCTACATGGCCGCTGACAGCAGACACAGACAGCCATGTAGCAGAGCTGAATGGCAGATGACAGCAGACACAGACAGAGCCGCACTGTCAGAATGAACTCGGGTGAACTTCACCCGAATTCATGGTCATGCTGCGGCTCTGTCTGTGTCGCGCCCTGATTAGCGGTCACCTGTGAAGACTCACCGGTGACTGCTAATCTCCTAAGTTACAGAAGTTAGCAGCCCTCTCTCATACTCACCAATCCCCGATCCCCGGCGCTGCACGGCATTCACACTGCTCCGGCGGCTTTTACTGTTTTGAAAAAGCCGGCCGCCCATTAAACAATCTCGTATTCCCTGCTTACCCCGCCCACCGGCGCCTATGATTGGTTACAGTGAGACACGCCCCCACTCTGAGTGACAGGTGTCACACTGCACCCAATCACAGCAGCCGGTGGGCGTGTCTATACTGTGTAGTGAAATAAATAATTAAATAATTAAAAAAAACGGCGTGCGGTCCCCCCCATTTTTAAAACCAGCCAGATAAAGCCATACGGCTGAAGGCTGGTATTCTCAGGATGGGGAGCTCCACGTTATGGGGAGCCCCCCACCCTAACAATATCAGCCAACAGCCGCCCAGAATTGCCGCATACATTAGATGCGACAGTTCTGGGACTGTACCCGGCTCTTCCCGATTTGCCCTGGTGCGTTGGCAAATCGGGGTAATAAGGAGTTATTGGCAGCCCATAGCTGCCAATAAATCCTAGATTAATCATGTCAGGCGTCTATGAGACACCCTCCATGATTAATCTGTAAATTACAGTAAATAAACACACACCAGAAAAAAATCCTTTATTAGAAATAAAAACACACACATATACCCTGGTTCACCACTTTAATCAGCCCCAAAAAGCCCTCCTTGTCCGGCGTAATCCAGGATGATCCAGCGTCGCTTCCACCGCAGCTGCATGGAGGTGACCGGAGCCGCAGCAGACACAGCCGCTCCGGTCACCTCCACACAGCAAATGAACACAGCCGCGCGATCAGCTGCTGTCACTGAGGTTACCCGTGGCCACCGCTGCATCCACCGGTGGCCGCGGGTAACCTCAGTGACAGCAGCTGATCGCACGGCTGTCTTCATTTGCTGCATGGAGGTGACCGGAGCGGCTGTGTCTACTGCGGCTCCGGTCACCTCCATGCAGCTGCGGTGGAAGCGACGCTGGATCATCCTGGATTACGCCGGACAAGTAGCGCTTTTTGGGGCTGATTAAAGTGGTGAACCAGGGTATATGTGTGTGTTTTTATTTCTAATAAAGGATTTTTTCTGGTGTGTGTGTGTTTATTTACTGTAATTTACAGATTAATCATGGAGGGTGTCTCATAGACGCCTGACATGATTAATCTAGGACTTATTGGCAGCTATGGGCTGCCAATAACTCCTTATTACCCCGATTTGCCAACGCACCAGGGCAAATCGGGAAGAGCCGGGTACAGTCCCAGAACTGTCGCATCTAATGTATGCGGCAATTCTGGGCGGCTGTTGGCTGATATTGTTAGGGTGGGGGGCTCCCCATAACGTGGAGCTCCCCATCCTGAGAATACCAGCCTTCAGCCGTATGGCTTTATCTGGCTGGTTTTAAAAATGGGGGGAACCGCACGCCGTTTTTTTTAATTATTTAATTATTTATTTCACTACACAGTATAGACACGCCCACCGGCTGCTGTGATTGGGTGCAGTGTGACACCTGTCACTCAGAGTGGGGGCGTGTCTCACTGTAACCAATCATAGGCGCTGGTGGGCGGGGAAAGCAGGGAATACGAAATTGTTTAATGGGCGGCCGGCTTTTTCAAAACAGTAAAAGCCGCCGGAGCAGTGTGAACGCCGTGCAGCGCCGGGGATCGGGGATCGGTGAGTATATGAGAGAGGGGGATAGACTGACATGGACAGAGAGTGAGGGACTGAGATAGTGACCGACTGACAGAGATTAGTGAATGACAGACATTGTGAGGCGCTTCAGAACGCAGCTTTTCAGCTCCGCTCTGAAGCAGACTTTTTTTAAGCTGCGGTGCAGAGCGCACACCTGCGCACATAGCATCAGACAACAAAATCGTATGAGGGATGTCACACGTTACAATTCACTAGGTTCGTGCAACAAAACGCTCAATTCTAGAGAATGATACGATGTGTTTGCGATCAACGGTTTTGCGTTCAATCCTGATCGCGTGTAGCTGTCACACGCAGATACCTCACAAACGATGCCGGATGTGCGTCACTTACAACTTGACCCCAACGACGGATTGTGAGATATATTGAAGCGTGTGTAGCGGACTTAAGAGAGTGGCTCTAAAATAAAGCTGTGATTGCGCATGCACACCAACGCTCTATATATACATTGTTTGAGACTGTAGGGGAATAGCTGAATGCTGTGATATTTCCAAAAGTCATAAGCAATGTCACGCTGTACAAAGGGGTAGTAAGAAGTACTACAGCGCATTCCCCACTAGGTGGCAGCAGAGTAGTGAAGGAGAGTCAAAGTAACACTGTAATAGAAAGGAGGATGAAGTACAGCAGAGTAACTTCAGCAGGCAGATCACAGGCGAACCACCGGGGGCCAATAGAATAGTCAAGCAGTCAGGGTCTAGCCAGGAAGTCGAGTCACTGCAGAGGGAGGATCAAAATCAGGTTAGAAAACAGAACCAAGGTCAGATTCCGGGAGATCAGATATGCATAGGGAAACACAAAGGGCACAGGGAAAGGAGACAAGACCGGAGCGTGAGGAGACACAAACACGGGAAGGAGGATAAACTAGGATGGGTAAACAAATGACAGGAGAGGGAAGTCAGGGACTGGGATAGACGGACGAACAGGGGAGGGTACAGGTCAGGGCACAGTAACTAGGAGTCAGATCAAACAGGAAATCTCACCAGAGCCAGTCACAGGCCACAGAGCAAAACTATAACCAGCACTGGAATACTGGTACCTGAAACCAGAACGTGCCTGATGGGAGTTAACCCCTGACATGACCAGGCCGGGTCTGGGAAACTCTGGAGCGGGGAATACTGGTAATGGATCATGACAAGCAATGAATGGAACAGCAGTGCATTTAAAAATAAAACCATTAACGCTATTTAGATACACAGATGGAAGATGCGCAACATCAAGCCTTGAAAACCAAAAATTTGAGCAATTTGTGTACAACTTTTTGTCACGCTACTATTTTAGAGTTGAAATTTGACAATAACAAGGGGACAAACTTAGAGACACAAGCAAATCACAAACACATGCAACTTACATCGCAACCTGTGATAAAACATTGGCCTCGATTTATCAAGACTTGCCAACTTTATGCCGATTTTGATGTCGAACCGGGGTGGAGTATGAGGCTCCTGATTCATAAAAAGGTTCAAGACTCTTAATGAATGTGACGAGGTGCGAAGTGGTGTGTGCTTCCATGAGCCCCGCCAGAAATCTTACTCCAGTCCCTGTTGGAGGAAGAGTTGTGACACAAAGAATGTCGCCACTCGTCATGTATTTCATGAGTGGCAGTCATCATGGCCCCATCTTGCCCTAGATTCCCAATTTTGTCAGAGCTCGGTGAAAATAGCACAGCAATGCCAAAAGTCGCAAAATTATCGTGCAGCCTTAGGTTACGCCAAAATGTTGTGTCCTTTAAAAGATTTTTATGCTTGAATTGTGCATTGGATAAATCAGGGCCATTGTGTTCATGTCACAACCCAACCACATTGACATCCATTAAATACAATGTCACCTCTTCATATTACATGACCAAAGTTGGCATGAAATCCTAACATTATAAAAAAAGGTGTATTACACAATCAATGACAACCATAGCTTTTATGGATCATTTACTATACATCCAGATTTAGTGGAAATATCTGCCCAGTATTTATTGTGATATAGGGTTAATGTACTAAAGCATTGACATCCAGGATCACTTTCCATTCTATAAGTAATCTATGCAGTCTACTGGACACAATGCCCTGCTCTCTGTTTTTTAAAAAAATATCCCCTATCCTTAGGACAGAGGATAACTTTCTGATTACTAGGGTGTGAATGCAATGTCCACCAGTCATCTTGATATTGGAGGTCTAAACTGCCCAGAATGGGACTCGACAGCCCCATCTTGAATGGCTTTTTGGTGAACATGCTTCACCTGCATTCCGTTCATTGTCATTTTATGGGACTGCTAGAGAAAACCTAGTGCACTACTTTGCTATTTCTGGCAGAATCATTGTCAATGAACGGAACAGAGGTCAAAAAAGCAGACCTTCACTCCATTCAAGATGGGACTTCAGAGCCCAGTCCTCAGGGTTCAAGAGCTCCAGACTTGGGATGACTGGGATTGCAGTGGTCGGATTACCAATAACCAAAGTTATTCCCTATCTATAAGTAGTTGGTTTTTTTAGGTGGGGAAGGGGATCAACAAACAATTTTTAAATAAATATTTGTCAAAAGGAAATGTTTTTTCCCTGCTCCAATTCTATCAATCAAAACATCAAATTATTAGAATATAGAGTATATCTATTGGTGGTCTTGCATTTACAGGCTCTATTTGACGTCATAGTGATGTTAGTGGGTACGCTATCTTGTATTTTCTTGTTTTCCCAAACATGTTAGTTAACCAAAAGAGTTGATGCTCAATGATTCTATAGGCACAGTGTTTTTGTGTCCCTAAAAAACTCAACATTTAAAAAGGGTTGTCCACTGCAATATTTTACTGTAAATACAGGCCTGTTGTTCCTCCACCGGTCACAACATTTCTTCTTCCGGTGGTCAGCATGACATGACTACTTCTGCCAAACCTTAGCCATTGATTGGCTTATTGCTCCCCTGTCTCAGCCAGAGGAAAAAGTGTCAGAGCTTTCTCTTACAGCTTGGCGTAAATGTGACGCCCTGGCAAAACCAGGTAGTCACACAGTTTTAGGCCCCCGCATAACACCGCTCCCACACAGGGTTAAACCGGCCGACAAAATCCTAGTCACCCCCTCAGGGAAGGACAAACACACCAGTGGGTGGGACCAGGCGGAAGGAAAATGCCCACCTAGGGGTCTGGAGAGCCCAGGGCGGGAAAACAGTCAGATAGGTTTAGAGAGAGTGGAGTGGAGAAGTCGAGCTCAAGCAGTCAAGGCCTGAAGTTCAAGCTGACAGGTGTCAGGGTCGGAGC
Organism: Anomaloglossus baeobatrachus; assembly: GCF_048569485.1. Taxonomy (NCBI): domain Eukaryota; kingdom Metazoa; phylum Chordata; class Amphibia; order Anura; family Aromobatidae; genus Anomaloglossus; species Anomaloglossus baeobatrachus. The sequence continues at coordinate 422,159,645 of NC_134357.1, forward strand.
CCTGACACATTGGCTAGGTGGCAGACAGTGGTCAGCGCCAGCAGGAGACTGGAAGATGGCTCGGCAGATCCGAGGTGGACCGGGCCAGGGTTGTAGCCCGCTGGTACCGACACTGGAGAACCGACCCGGAAAGCATGCACACAAGGGGGTACTCGGACCCTGAAGCCAGGACTGGCACTGATGGCCTAGCTAATTAACCAATTGAGGGCAGGATTCCAGGTCCTGTCATAACCTAAGTGCCGAAAAGTAGACAACCAGCCACAGAGAGGGATAGGGCAGCTGCCAGTAGATCCCACGGGTCAATGTCTGACGGGCACGGCTCCCAACCAATGGACCGGGAGCGGACTCCTGCGTTACAAACCGGGAAGTCTACACAAGAAAACACAAAGTGCAGAGGAAAGGGGCATTGACCACCGACCCGGGTGTGGGACCACATACACCCGTCTGCGTCAGCCGGCCACCATCACCTTGGTTTACCAAAGGACTTGTGTGATTTATTCAACTGTGAGTAACATCCCCGGCCTGACCGGGTGTGCCAGCTCCTGCCGTTATCATCCCCTGCACAGAGACATTGGGCCCCGGGGCATCAATCCCTGCCCACGGAGGGGTTAACATCCAGCTGCCAGTCCATCGCCCTCGGGAGCCCCACAGCAGCAGCGGTGGTGCTACATCTTACCACACACCATAGGTGGCGTCACAGACAGTTTTCAACAACCCCCGTACAACTACGTCCCTCCTTTTTTTCATGCGAAGTGTCCCTGTGACCTCTGGGTCCGGTAGAGTCCCTCAAGCCATACCGTAGATCCGGATCTGAGCAGCTGATGGCGTGGGGGCAGCACATAAACGTTATAGCTGCAGCCAGTTAGTGGCTGCCGATTGTCTGCAGTGGTCTGATGACATCCACCACTGGAAGAGGAGGAGAGGAGAACACCATGAGCCCATCAATCATTGTGAGGTAGCTACAGGGATTGGTAGGTAAGTAACTTTTATAACACTAGAACTACTGGACTCGTGACACCTATATAGAAATACATGGTGCAAAGTAGTCAAAATGACTACCTCAGTAGTTCTAGTGTTAATGATCATCATGGGGTAATTTGTACAGTAAATGATGATAGTGGACAATCCATTTAATGCCACAATAGTAGAAGGGACTTTACCTCCAAATTTCTGTGTTCAAATATTTACTGTTTATTTTTTGGCTTCATTGTTAAAAAAGGCAATTGCTTCCAATGGTCCATGTTTATGCTGTTTCTTTTAATTTAGTGCTGTGCAACTTTTATTACATTCATGGATTTCTCTTCATTTCCTCCAGAACTGCTTATTTTTGCAGTGAAAAGTGACTTAGAAAATCAATAAAAGGCTTACGCAGCCTAAATTCTCGCTGACGTGTACAAAAAAAGCATTGTCACAATTTCATCTAATATATCTTCATTGCTTGTTAGTGTTCTTCCCCTCCCCCTGGTTGGCAGGGTCCTTCCCCGTCTAGAGAGTCATTCAATTAAAGGGTATATCCAGGACTTTAAAAAAAAAAATCTGCCCAATCAGTAACAGGAAGGTAGTTGGTATCTACTGGCCTCTTGTGTCTGGCGCCTTTCTTCCCTGGCATGGATTGGTCATGGATCGCTCCTGCCAGTGATACAATGGCTTAGTCAACAGAGTGGAAGCTTTTCTGCTTTATAGACGGTGATGTCATTCTGATGAACAGCCAGCTCGCCACTGCCTAACTGCAGGGAGCTGGTTGTCGAACAGCATGATATCAGCAGTACCGCCCTGTCTGCAGAGTAGAGCAAATGAGAAGATGTTAGCGGAAGCAGATGAATCGCCAGCACATTCTTTTTTTTTTTTTTTTTTTTTTAAAGTCCCAAATATACCCTTTAAGAGAATCACTCTCAGCATTTGAAAAGTCATAACAAAACTGTGCAAGCGCTTTTCTTTCTGTGCGAGGAGCTGTATTTCTCACTGGCAACTTTGCAGAATTTCCTTAATCAATTTTGAAGGGTTTTAAAGTAATTTTGAGGTATGTTCACATGGATAATTTTTCCAGAAATTTTGAAGCCTAAAGTTTTTGAAGCAGAAGTCGGTTCAGGAAACTGGAGTTTTGTTTTTCCTGAAGAATATTTTGTGGTGTTTTTAGTAGTTTCCTGAACTTGTTCAGACAGTAGAAGAATGGTCACCTCACTTCTTTTAACCTCTTTGCATAATATTTACATATTTGCCTTCTTTTGGCTGCTTTTTTATAGGTTTTACAGAGAGTTTTTGCAGCAAAATCCACCTGAAAAATATGTCATCATAACCACTCTGGGGAACTAAAGTTTTCAATATAACCACTCTGGGGAACTAAAGTTTTCAATAGTTTGGTATTTTGTAAAGGATTTGGCTGTGTGCACACCCAGTGGTGGACATATCATTGGTGCAACCTGTGCAGCCACACAGGGGCTCAAGAGGAAAAGGGGGCCCATTTCTACCCCCAAAGCAGGTGGAATTGTACATTATGATGAATGATTGGACTTTAAAGGATCCATATACTATTCTTGCACAGGGGGCTCGTCTGTCTGTATCTGCCAGTGTGCACACCATATTGTTTTTTAGTGGAGTCTTCCCAGTATTTGCCTGAAAAGAGACACAAAACCACTATAAAAAAATGGACAATGTACAGCAATGTCAAAGTAACATTGCTGTGCACATTTTCAGTGTTTTGTTACTTTTTTTTATTGCTTCAGGGTTCAGAAATCCTGGAGTAGTAAAAAGAAGTAACATTCTTTCTTTGGGCAGTATCAGTAATTATTGAAAATATAAGAAAAAAGACGTCGCTGACAATGCCATCACAAAAACACCAGCAAAAACGCGAGCAGAACTGATTCAGGAAAAAAACTTTTTTTGTTTTTTTTTAAGTGTCTTTGTGAGAGAAAACTCCAGATTACAGGCGTTTCTACTCCAAATACTCCTCAAAAATCTCTATGAGCCCATCACCTTGGAAAGATTTTCCTACAGAAATTTCTTGCAGGTTTTTGATTGGAGTGAGTCTTTTTTTAAGATTTTCCATCAGGATACTTTTCAGTGAAGGGACATGGACTTTCCTTTCTCCAATCAGGTGCTTTTCAATACCTGAAGTGGATAAAAAAAATTACTAGGAAGACTCATTTAGGCTATGTGCGAACGCTGCAGATTTACCGCGGATTTGCTGTAGAAAATGTGTCTGACATTTCTGCAGTCAATCCCCAGCAAAACCTATGGGTATAAAAAAATGCTGTGCACACAATGCATTTTTTATACCTCCGGATTTACTCGCAGATTTTTCGCTGCGGAATTAATGTGCATGTCACTTCTTTTCCGCAGGTACCTGAGTTTTGTGCCACAGAAAAATGGTAAAAATCCGAAGGGACAAACCTGCGGAAAAAACGCGACAAATCCACACCAAACAGCGGCAAAACCGCATGCGGATTACATTGCGGTTTTGGTGCAGTTTTTTACTGCAGGTGCGGGATTCTTTAAGAGGGTCCGGATTTTCCTTGAGAAAAAGTCACTTTCTAGTGCGCCCATTGCCTTATGGGTTTTCAAGCAATCTTTCAGACTCATTACAAAAGATTCCTCAAAAAACTTTGTGTGCACCTACCCTTAAGATAATTTTTTGTAGGGTGAGTTGTAATTATTATTGGTACCATCCTGAGATAGATAGCTTTTTTTATCCTATTTTATTTAAATAATTTTTTGGAAAGTGGGACAAAAAAATAACAATTGTGTAATTTTTTTTCCTATATTTTCTGTTACGATGTACCTCAAGTGAGTTAATTAATGTAAAAAGTTTAAAAATAATTATATCATGGTGCAGGTATGAAGATACTGAGGATATTATTTTTTCTTTAATAGTTTCATATAATAAAACATTTTTTTATTAAGGAAAACACTTTTAACAAATTTAACTTTTTATAGTTGTACAAATTTTAATATTTTATTTACTTTCCACTAGGGAACTTGAACCTATATTGGATTGAGTGTTCAGACAATTCACCAAAATATTTCTGGCAGGCCCTAATGGGTTCAAAAAGAGGGCAGCCATAGTAGCCATTGATAAGGCCGACAGCTGCCAAAGCAACCCATGGCCACAATGTAATAATGATGAGATGAAGTGATAGAGGGGATCCCATTTCCTCTGTCAAACACCTTAGATGCTATTACTAAACACCAATGCATCTAAGGGGTTAACCATCCAGGGGTGGGACCATCCTGGCAGCTAAAGCATGAACTAAACTGAGTAATAGTCCTGTATCTGATATTATCTATACACTTAGGCGGGCTTTGCACACTACGACATCGCAGGTGTGATGTCGGTGGGGTCAAATTGAAAATGACGCACTTCCGGCATCGCATGCGACATCGTAGTGTGTAAAGGCTCGATGATACGATTAACGAGCGCAAAAGCGTCGATAATCGTATCATTGGTGCAGCGTCAGCGTAATCCATGATTACGCTGACGCGACAGTCCGATGTTGTTCCTTGCTCCTGCGGCAGCACACATCGCTGTGTGTGAAGCCGCAGGAGCGAGGAACATCTCCTACCGGCATCACTGCGGCTTCCGTAGGATATGCGGAAGGAAGGAGGTGGGCGGGATGTTTACATCCCGCTCATCTCCGCCCCTCCGCTCCTATTGGCCGCCTGCCGTGTGACGTCGCAGTGACGCCGCACGACCCGCCCCCTTAATAAGGAGGCGGGTCGGCGGCCAGAGCGACGGTCGCAGGACATGTGAGTGCATGTGAAGCTGCCGTAGCGATAATGTTCGCTACGGCAGCTATCACAAGGATATCGCAGTTGCGACGGGGGCGGGCACTATCGTGCTCGGCATCGCAGCATCGGCCTGCGATGTCGCAGCGTGCAAAGTGCCCCTTAGGCCCCGTGCACATATTGAATATTTGATGAGTATTTTCCCTCAGTATTTGTAAGGCCACGTGCCTACGTTGAGTATTTGGTGAGTTTTTACCACAGTATTTGTAAGGTCACGTGCCCACGTTGAGTATTTGGTGAGTTTTTACCACAGTATTTGTAAGGTCATGTGCCCACGTTGAGTATTTGGTGAGTTTTTACCACAGTATTTGTAAGGTCACGTGCCCACGTTGAGTATTTGGTGAGTTTTTACCACAGTATTTGTAAGGTCACGTGCACACATTGAGTATTTGGTGAGTTTTTTACCTCAGTATTTGTAAGGCAAAACCATTGAGTGGGTGTTTCTATTATACTTTTCCTCTGATTGTCCCACTCCTGGTTTTGGCTACAAATACTGAGGTAAAGCACCCTAAACATTGCCACCCTTATCTGAAAATTAGCCTGACAAAAAGGGACATTGCAGGACAGGATCTGGTACCTGTCTCAAATACATTTTTGTAAACAGTTGAAGGGCTTATCTAGGACTATTTATTTTTATTACTACGTGTCCAATAACTAACAGGCAGGTAGCTGCCTGCCTGATATGCCCACTGCCAAACTCTGCCGACTTAGAGAGGTCACAGAACGTTCCTGCTGGTAATTCAGCGGCTTCCAGTAACATCACATAGACAGTGGCTTCTCTTCCACTTTGGTCTGTTGATGCACTGCCAATGTCATGGTTATTGATAACCGGCTCCCTGCTGTCTAATTGTGGGGAGCAAGTGATATGGCAGTCAAACTCCATTGACAGAGCAGCCCAGAAGAGAAAGAGCTACTCTGTTGACATGCAGCTGAATTGCCTATGACCAACGCTGGGTAGAACAGGCCTCTGTTAGCAACTACCTGCCTATTAGTTCTTAGTCACATAGTTAAAAAAAAAAAAGGTCTGGACAACCTTCTTAAATGACTGTTATATGGATTTTGCTGGAACAGCCCTTAGGCCTTGTTCACACAGTGCAGATTTAATGCAGTAATAGAAAAAACTACTATATATTTATGCCCTACGTTAATTGTAAAATGTTACAGTCAACTACAATCCCATAGTAGAGTATTTTAGGGGTGAATTATTTTCATATGTTCACATCTAACCCCAATGAACCTCACTAACTATAAATAGGCCATCAAATTTCCGTTGTGGGACTCAGCAAATTTTTAATGGAAGTTTCTAATAATTAGTCTCCAATGCAGAAGTGAACATGGCTTTAGCTCTCTAAAATGAATGTGCAGAATATTAACATGGCTAAATAAAAATAGTAAAGCTGGTGACTGAGGGAAGGGCCACAGAGGGTGGGGTATAACACAGAAGTTCCCTCTTTGGTGTTCCCTAAATTCCTGTGTCATACCCTGCTCCTTCAGTCCCTGCACCAGGTCTAGCAGTGTTTAGCCCCAGAGCTTCTTTATGCAGGCAGCCATTTGGCTACCTATGCACCGCCATATAGTACAGACCATGACTTTCTGCAATCCTATTCAGTGACCAGCGTATTGGACAACTACTTAACCAATGTATAGAAAATGCAAAGAGCAATTTTAATTAGGAGCCATAAGTTTTCTTGAAAGGAGCTTTACAGATAAGCCTGACAAGAAGAATAAGTCCTCCGATAGAGCCCTCAAGGTGTGAAATATTTATCAGTAAAACAGTTTTAACCTACCCACTGCCAGTGCTTACATGGGGGAAAATGAATGCTTTTACGAGAATGCTCATGTTTTATCCTATGGAAGGTTTGCACAGCACGTCTCATTTTTTCCAGTCAATGCTAAACCGACCCAGGAATCAACATTACCACCTTATAATATAACTGATGCAGACAACTCTCAGCAAAGCAGAGTAGAGTCCAAAGCTCACAATGATGATCCTGTATGAGAGCAGTAAATAGACATTACCTAGATGTAGACCGCTATAAGCTAGAACGAGGTGAATGACAATATACAAGAATTTGATAACTAAACAACTGTATGAAACCAAGAGATGCAATAAATTCTACTCGCTGACATGATCAATTCATTCAGAAATGAATACGGTTATTGTCTGATTTGATACATCGTATTATTTCTTCCAAGCCAGGCACCTGTTGACCTTGGCCTACTGCGCTCTACAGATCCAGCTCTCCAGCTGAGCCAAACAATTGTGTTTATTAAACCCTCTGGCTTTGTCTTCACATTGCGGACAAGTGGGAATGTGTATAACTTGGATCTCCAGTGCATTATATTAGACAGGAATTTGGCAGGCCTTGTGGCCATGTGCCACTCTGACTTGGGACCTCAAGAACCCATGCACAGGCTAGCAAGTGCCAATTAAGCTTTTACGGTGAGGTTGCACACCATGATCTATAATCAAACTCATGTAAGCTTCAAAGGAAACCGGTATAAACTTTCATTTTCAAAATTTAGAGGATATAGAAGAAACTAAGCAACGGTATATAACCAAGATGCAAATAAGTTCAATTAAATCATTGAGGCCCATAATTCAATTTTTTTCCCAAACACTCATTGAAAGCAAAGACAGGTCCAGGTAAATAGTACTCACGGTTTGAAAGTCTCTGTAGTTGCACTCATGTCCTCTGAACTTGCAATAAAGCATCATGTCCTTCAGGTCATGACCAGTTCGCTCCATGAATTCACCCATACAGAAGGTCTTCGGTTTGAACTGCTTGAATTTGGTCTTCTCTTCAAGAACGGCCAAGACTTCTGGGTCTGCCAAATGAGGTTCAAGTATGTGACCATTGACGTCAAGTAGCTCCAGCAGTTCCCCTGCATGGTATAAATCATTAGTTGTAATTTTGGTAAAGCGAAAGGAGTTGAGATTACAGATGGTAACAGCAGGAAAAACAAGGCTCTCAACCACCACTTGGTCCACTTTAGTGACATGTTGGTAGGAGAAGTAAAAGGCCACTCTCTCTGAACTTTCCAGAAGAAGAAGGCCCAGTGAGCATAGAAAGGCAATTGTCCACAGGAAGCGCCGAATTGTCAGTGGGCCATAAACAAATATATGCCGGATCCCATGGAGTGTGGATGTGTTGGCAAAGATCTGAATACTAGAGGGGTGGAGGCTTCCCAGGCTGTCCTCACTGGGGCTCTCCTTCAGATCCATTTTTCCACTTGGGAGGTACAGCCTTGTCACCTCCAGTTTGATTTTTTTTTTGTGGTTTTTAGACCTCTCTACATGAAATACCAGAGGAGAAGCAGCAGCCCCCTAGTAGTCTCTCCCTCCCAACCACCAAAGCCTGCTGTCAACTCAACGATCGCCAGTTGGGGGTAAATGTTTATAAATAAAATCCATAGAAACTCTGGCTGTAGATTTCTTCATTGCGATAAGGAGGGTTGGATGTGCGTGGGGAGACACCAAGGTGAGGTGGAACTGCTGTGGGTGGGAAGAGAAATAGACACCGGCCAATAGAATCAGAATTCATCCTTTCTCCCTCTTGCTCCATCTCCACCTCGTTCTCACACGCAGACAGGGAAGAAATGTGATTAAACAAAACCAAGCAGACTGATGAATAAAAAGGATTGCAAACCAGTGTTCAGCTGTGTGTGTTAACTGGTGCGGCAGCCAGTGTCTGTGGTCCCTTGAGGTGGATTTCACCGGAGTATTCTTTTCTTGATGACCAACCGCTTGAATTAATCTCTCTCATTCTCAGATCTTCACCCACCCACCTTCCCTGTGACACAAAACCCAGACGGTGCCAGATTCAGTCCGCGATGTGAGAGCCAGCAGAGGTGATGAGGGAAGGGGTGGGGAGAGCTGGAAAAGCATCACACTCTGTGAATATATTTGTCTGAATATCCACAACACATCAGTGGAAGACCTCGGTATATAAAGACTGTGAAGGGTGGAGGGAAAAGGGGGATCGTTTAGATGCCTCCAGGGTAGCAATAAACTGCATCTGAGAAATCATTCAGATAGTAGAGCTGATGGGCAAAGTTAAATATGTAAGTGTGGCGGGTACATGGCAGACCAATCCATTAGAGGGCTGGAAAAATGATATAAAACCTACAGATTTAACCGTTTAGTTCTTTTTATCTTATGCGCCGCGAATCTTATCACACACTGACATCAATTTTTATCTTTAGGAGAGAAGAGATGGGAATATCTGGGACGGACAGACAGCAGTTGAAGAACTGGTGAAGTGAAAAAAACTCCAGAGATTAATTATGCTTTAAAATATCCCAGAATGCAGGAACATGGGCAGCTGAGCCAGGCACACAGCCTGCTGTCAGGAAAGGCAAGTACAATATACCAGGCTCAAACTGACAGGAGTAGTCTCGCTGGGATCCAAAAACCAGATTCAATGTCTTTCTCCTTAATCCCATACATCTTGGAAATAGCCATTATCTCTGCAGATAAAACACTAGAGAAATCTTTTAATAAACACTCTAAAGAGGGATCACTGTGTATCTGATAAAAGCTTTGGTTAAAGAAGCACTCCGGGCAAAAAAAAAAGTATAATTTTAGGACTTGTTCACAAACTGCTGCTTCTGACGCACATTTTTGCATAGTAAAAAACACTGTACATTGCATTTCCAGCAAAGGGAAGATGTCTGAAATCTCAGGCACATGATACTTTTTTTTTCTTCGTGGATTTGAACCATGAAAGTGTTTTTACACATCTGCAGCGTCAGTTCTTTTATCGTTTTTGCAGCGTTTTTTAAACATTCAAATGAATAGAAAAAAATGCATGTAAAAAATACATAAAAAAGGCACGTAAAACTTGTCAAAAACAACTTTAATACTCATCTTCAAAGGGAATGACTAGCAAGTAAAGTTTTTTCTCATTCATATCGCTCAAAATGGGCCAGATCCCTTGCAATACTGTTTATGACTCTTAAAACACTAAAAAAAAAGTGTCAAAAATGCATTACATAACACCACGTTTTTTCTTCCAACACATTTTTTGGTACAGAAAAATCTGCTGAAAATACTTGATAGGTGCACATACCCTTACTTTTACCTTTCCTAAAAGTCTTACTATTTCTCCAATGTGAGGGGTCAATAATTCTCATTAGTGATGAGCGAGACTACAATGCTCGGGTGCTCGGTACTCGTAATGAACAGTTGGACACTTAGATGGGACCGACTCGAGTACCTGAGGATAATGGAACTCAAAGGGGACCGCGAGCATTTTTCTGAAAGATTTTCCGGAAGAAGGCTTGAGTCAAATACTGACTTCCATCACACTCAGGTACTCGAGTCACTCCCATCTGAGCGTCCAACTGCTCATTACGAGTACCAAGCATAGTAATGCCCGCTAATCTCTACTTGTTATAAGTACCGAGAACCCAAGCATGGTAGTGCTCATTCTTCACTACTCATTACGAGTACCAAGCACCAAAGCATGGTAGTGACCACTTATCAATACTCGTTAGAAATCCTGAGAATGGCAGTGCACCCTCATCACTACTCATTACCAGTAGCAAGCACCCGAACATGGTAGTGCCCACTCATCACTACTGGTTACAAATACCCAGCATGATGGTGCTTGCTCATCACTATTCGTTACCAGTACTGAGCACCCGAGCATGGTAGTGCTCGCTCATCACTACTGGTTATAAGTACTGAGCACCAAAGCATGGTAGTGCCCGCTCATCACTACTGGTTACAAATACTCAGCATTGTAGTGCTCACTCATCACTACTCGTTACCAGTACTGAGCACCTGAGCATGGTAGTGCCTGCTCATCACTATTCATTACGAGTACTGAACACCCGAGCATTGTAGTGCCTATTCATACTAGTTACGAGTACCAAGCACCTGAGCATGGTTATGTCCGCTCATCACTATTGCTTACAAGTACCGAGCATGGTAGTGCTCGCTAATCACTACTCGTTACAAGTACTGAGCACCCGAGCATGGTAGTGCCCTCTCATCACTATTCATTACGAGTACTGAGCACCCGAGCATTGTCATGCCCACTCATCACTAGTTACGAGTACCAAGCACCTGAGCGTGGTAGTGTCCGCTCATCACTATTGCTTACAAGTACTGAGCATGGTAGTACTCGCTAAACACTACTCGTTACAAGTACGGAGCACCCGAGTATGGTAGTGCCCGCTCATCACTATTCTTATGAGTACTGAGCACCTGAGCATGGTAGTGTCCGTTCATCACTACTAATTACAAGTACCAAGCACCTGAGCATGGTAGTGCCAGTTCATCACTATTCGTTTCAAGTACCGAGCACCTGAGCATGGTAGTGCTCGCTCATCACTACTCGTTACGAGAACCAAGCACCAGAGCATGGTAGTGCCCGTTAATCACTATTTGTTACAAATACCGAGCACCTGAGCATGGTAGTGCCCGTTCATCACTATTTGTTACAAACACTGAGCACCTGAGCATGGTAGTGCCCGCTCATCACTAACTCATTGTTTCTCTCCCTGCAAGTACATAACATTCTGAGTGTGTCCTGCGCTGCCCTCCTGCCCTGAGCCATGTATAATAATATTCATGGTTTTTACACTCAGGGCAGAGCACGACATGATCAGATTACCTCTCTACATGTATCAGCCCAGAGGTTGACTATATTATCTCAGGTGCTCTGTGTACTGTGACTCTTCATGACCATGTTGATTAACTGGCTAATGGAAACAAAATGATAAACCTTGGAATCTTTAGGAATATATTATTCACTTTTGATAATTGAGACCTTGTTAAAAAAGATCTTTCAAAGTCAAATGTAATAAGAAAAAACAAGAATGTACGTCTAAGAAAATGTCGCCTTGACAAACAGAGACGACACTGGACATCAAAACACTACTTTCTCCATACTGATCTGTCCATCAATACTGAAGAGCCCGGTTCTGTTATTTATGAGCCATAGCGGGGACCTCTCTGCTTTATAGGTTTTGGGTTTTTTTTAACTTAAATACAGAGTACAATCAGTTTTACAATTGGGTCTCATTAAAAATTTTACACCGTTTGACTTTTTCGGCTGATTATATCCCGGCTCGCTGATGGCTGCAGAAGACATCAGTGAGCTCGGTCTGACAGGGAGTTTGTAACTTTTTTATTAACGTTTCTTTTACGAAAATTCTCTCAGTTGATTTACAATCACAGGCTGAATCAAAGGAGAGCGGAGTATTCATGTGGTCTTATGTCAGCCGAGAGGAGCTTTGTATGGATAGATAAAAGAATCACAACTCACTTCAATATAAGCTCGCTGATGGGCTCTCAGTCCATTCTGAAGCCAGCAATAGACAGCGCATCACAAGTTAATTAAAACTTGTAATAAAACCCATTTGCAAAAATGATTCTGAGCCCAAAACACATTTTGCATTTAAAGTGTATCTGTCATTTCAGAACTTGCCTGTGTTTTTCCCAAGTCCCCCTCCATAGAATCTTATAAGCACAAACTGCTATCTCCTATCTATCCAATGGGAAAATCTATCTTCACTGAATACAGAGTTTACAGATCAATCCAGGAGGACAAAGGAGTAGATTATTCTGATGAGATGTATTACAAAGTTGCTTATTTACATTTGTACTATTAATGTATGTAAAAAAAAATAATGACGGTTACACTTTAATTAAAGCCATTGCCTTAGAAAGTGTCTATATGCTATAAATGAATCCCAACAAATCATGAAATATCTCATCTACATTTAATGGTAATTGGCAGGCTTGGAATACTTCTGACAATAGGAATAAGTAGTAAGGAAGGAAAAAATACTAATGTGAATAAGACCCAACCCCCCCCACCAACCCCAAAAAAAACAAACAAACACACAAAGAAAAAACAAACATTATTTGGCTGGGTTACAGAAGAGCATATGTCGCAACTTTTCAGCCATTTCAAAGTAATTTTCCTCCCAATGAAGCTCCTAAATTCCCCTTTCATTGGAGCCATAAAGTATGATGCCAACAAAGGTGCCCCACAAACACTGTACGATACCCCTACAGTGAATTCCTCCACTGAACCCTCCACATGCACAGTATAATGACCCCATTCTACCCTCTCTCAACTTCCCTGGCAAAGTATGGTGACCCTCGACACAGTATGATCCCCAACTGTGACCCCCACACAGATGTTCATACGGTATAATGGCCTCCACACTGTATAAAGGCTCCCACTAGCCCTTCAAACAGTATAATGGCCCCACACAGCCCTCCATACAGCGTGATAGACCCAACACAATTCTTCACACTATAATTTGTTGCATACAGTACAATAACCCTCCATAAAGTATAAAGGCTCCATCATAGCCCTCCAAAAATTATAATGGCCCCACAAAGCCATCCAAATAGTATAATGGTCTCCACATAGCCCACCAAATATTAGAATGGCCTTGAAATTGCCTTCCAAATAGTATCATGCATCCCCATAGTCTTCCACATGGTATAATGCATACCCAATAGTCCTCCATATAGTATAATGGACCCCCATATTCCTCCATATAGTATAATGAATTCCATAGTCCTGCATAGAATGCACCCTGCATAGTCCTCCATATAGTATAATGGACCCCCATATTTCTTTATATAATATAATGCATTCCATAGTCCTCCATAGAATGTGCCCTCCATAGTCCTCCATATATTGCATCCCATAATAGACTATGTAGTATATTATAACTCACCCCATAGTCCTCCATACAGTATAATGAACACCCCATAGTCCTCCATATAGTATAATGCACCCTCAATAGTCCTTCATTTAGTAGAATGCACAGCCCATAGACCTCTATATAGTACAGTATAATGCACACGGTTAGTCCTACATACAGTTAGGTCCAGAAATATTTGGACAGTGACACAAGTTTTGTTATTTTAGCTGTTTACAAAAACATGTTCAGAAATACAATTATATATATAATATGGGCTGAAAGTGCACACTCCCAGCTGCAATATGAGAGTTTTCACATCCAAATCAGAGAAAGGGTTTAGGAATCATAGCTCTGTAATGCATAGCCTCCTCTTTTTCAAGGGACCAAAAGTAATTGGACAAGGGACTCTAAGGGCTGCAATTAACTCTGAAGGCGTCTCCCTCGTTAACCTGTAATCAATGAAGTAGTTAAAAGGTCTGGGGTTGATTACAGGTGTGTGGTTTTGCATTTGGAAGCTGTTGCTGTGACCAGACAACATGCGGTCTAAGGAACTCTCAATTGAGGTGAAGCAGAACATCCTGAGGCTGAAAAAAAAGAAAAAATCCATCAGAGAGATAGCAGACATGCTTGGAGTAGCAAAATCAACAGTCGGGTACATTCTGAGAAAAAAGGAATTGACTGGTGAGCTTGGGAACTCAAAAAGGCCTGGGCGTCCACGGATGACAACAGTGGTGGATGATCGCCGCATACTTTCTTTGGTGAAGAAGAACCCGTTCACAACATCAACTGAAGTCCAGAACACTCTCAGTGAAGTAGGTGTATCTGTCTCTAAGTCAACAGTAAAGAGAAGACTCCATGAAAGTAAATACAAAGGGTTCACATCTAGATGCAAACCATTCATCAATTCCAAAAATAGACAGGCCAGAGTTAAATTTGCTGAAAAACACCTCATGAAGCCAGCTCAGTTCTGGAAAAGTATTCTATGGACAGATGAGACCAAGATCAACCTGTACCAGAATGATGGGAAGAAAAAAGTTTGGAGAAGAAAGGGAACGGCACATGATCCAAGGCACACCACATCCTCTGTAAAACATGGTGGAGGCAACGTGATGGCATGGGCATGCATGGCTTTCAATGGCACTGGGTCACTTGTGTTTATTGATGACAAAACAGCAGACAAGAGTAGCCGGATGAATTCTGAAGTGTACCGGGATATACTTTCAGCCCAGATTCAGCCAAATGCCGCAAAGTTGATCGGACGGCGCTTCATAGTACAGATGGACAATGACCCCAAGCATACAGCCAAAGCTACCCAGGAGTTCATGAGTGCAAAAAAGTGGAACATTCTGCAATGGCCAAGTCAATCACCAGATCTTAACCCAATTGAGCATGCATTTCACTTGCTCAAATCCAGACTTAAGACGGAAAGACCCACAAACCAGCAAGACCTGAAGGCTGCGGCTGTAAAGGCCTGGCAAAGCATTAAGAAGGAGGAAACCCAGCGTTTGGTGATGTCCATGGGTTCCAGACTTAAGGCAGTGATTGCCTCCAAAGGATTCGCAACAAAATATTGAAAATAAAAATATTTTGTTTGGGTTTGGTTTATTTGTCCAATTACTTTTGTTGTAGCTGTTCTGTTTTGTCACAAGTCAGCTTATGGGATCACCAGTGAGGTCTTCTCAATTAGGCCTCTTCAGACCTAATCAAGATCGAGCGCTCGGAGAAAAAGACCAGCATCCATGTGGGCATGATCAATTTTCTGTTTATTTAACCAAAGTACACTTTATTTATACCATTTACAGATCAATGTGATATTGCAAATAAGGCTTCTAAGCTGGACTTTACAAGTTGCTCATATGACCTTTAAGTTTTAGCAAAGCAAAAATGTAGAGTCATGCATATGAGATAAGAAGAAGATAAGAAGAACATTTAGAGACAAAATAATCCTTGAGCATGTCTCTTATTCCGAAGGCTCCATAATGACTATGAACTACCACCAGATATACTTACTAATAACAATAAAATATCTTTAATGAAGAAATATAGAAACTATTAACCCTTCTATATCACTTTTGACCTCCTAAAATGTGGAGTGTTTGTAAAGAAATGTGTACAATTCCTACAATTTCTATCAGATATTTTTGTTCAAACCTTCAAATTAAACGTTACAATCTGCACTTGAATTCTGTTGTAGAGGATTCATTTCAAATCCAATGTGGTGGCATGCAGAGCCCAACTCGCGAAAATTGTGTCACTGTCCAAATATTTCTGGACCTAACTGTATAATCTAATGCAGAGCCCTTAGTCTTTCATATCATATAATGCACCCTCCATAGTTCTCCAAATAGTATAAAGCACCATCACAGTGCTCCATAAAATATTATACACCCTCCATAGCCTTACATATATAATGCAGTCCCCATAGTCTTCCATATGGTATAATATTCCACTTAATCCTGCACATAATATAATGCACCCGCCATAGTCCTCCTTATATGGTATAATGCAACTCCATATATAATGCACATCCATATATAATGCATACGCCATAGTCCTTCATATAGTATAATTCAGAGCCCACAGTCATTCATGTAGTATTATGGCCACGTTACTCACAGATTTAAAAAAAGATAAAAAAATGCTTACCTCTCCTCAGTCCCCCAGTGCTAGTCTCAGCAATGAAACTGTGTCTTCACTGCCCTGTACAGCAGGCCAATGAAGTGACATCATCGCGCCCGCTCCGCTGAACTGTCAGATCTCAGATACAGAAGGAGAATGATGAAGGAGGGAGTGGAAAGCTCAGCGCGCCCTCTTTCATCATTGCATTCAATAGTATTGGCATCTTCGATGCCAATACAGTTAACAGTATGATGTCAAGATGGGGGGCCCGGTTTTGCCTTTACCCCCCCTGACTCATGGGCCTCATAACGGCCTCGTGGTCTGCCATTGGAAGTACACCACTGCTGAATACATTGCTTTATAATTTCCAGGGAACAGATTGTTACTTAGTAGAGATGAGCAAAAAGATTCCCTCTACCCTCTCTCTGCATCCACGTCGGTATTCCGTGGCAACTGAGCTATTTCACTGCCAAGCCCCTCAGTCGGCACTCAAAAATTGGCATCCTAAGTGCCATATGTGATTACTAATTATTATGCCTTATGAACCATGACATTGTGGCACCTAGCTATCACAAGTGGCACCCAGGATGTAGGTATTTGAATGTTGACAAGGAAGTTGGTGCTGCCCTGTTCTAGCTGTCATTTAGCTCCAAAGGGCATGCTGGAGTAGGGAAGTGCAATTTTTTTTTTTTTTTGCTCACCTCTGAAACTCATTTTAGAGGACTCCAGGGGGGCAGTCCTGCTCAGTGATTGGTAATATTACCTG
Organism: Anomaloglossus baeobatrachus; assembly: GCF_048569485.1. Taxonomy (NCBI): domain Eukaryota; kingdom Metazoa; phylum Chordata; class Amphibia; order Anura; family Aromobatidae; genus Anomaloglossus; species Anomaloglossus baeobatrachus. The sequence continues at coordinate 422,176,488 of NC_134357.1, forward strand.
TATGAATAAGACCACCAATTTGACTCCTAGGACTAAAATAATCAAGTTGAACTACATTTTCAATATCACAAGTGCCTCTTAAAGTGAATCTGCCAGCATACTTTTGCTACCTTATCTGAGTGCAGCATGATGTAGACAAAGAGACCCTGAATCCAACAATGTATCCCTAAAGCCCGCTTTACACACTGCAATATATCTTACAATGTGTCGGCGGGGTCACGTCGTAAGTGACGCACATCCGGCATTGTAAGTTACATTGCAGTGTATGACAGGTACATGCGATTGCGATTGAATGGTAAAACGTTCACCGCAAACACATCGTACCTGTCTCTAGAATTGCACGTCAGATTGTTCATCGTACCCGGGGTAGTACACATCGTAGTGTGTGACACCCCGGGTACGATGAACAGATCTCACCTGCGTCCTGCGGCTCCCGGACCACAATGCAGAAGGAAGGAGGTGGGCGGGATGTTTACGTCCCGCTCAGCTCCGCCCCTCTGCATCTATTGGCCGGCTGCCGCGTGACATCGATGTGACGCCGAACGTCCCTCCCACTCCAGGAAGTGGAAGTTCGCCGCCCACATCGAGGTCATATGGAAGGTAAGTACGTGTGACGGGGGGTTACTCGTATGTGCGGCACGTTAAACAAATTAAATGTGCCGCACATACGATGGGGGCATTGCAAATCGCATACGAAATCGTATGCGAAATTGCAACGTGTAAAGCAGGCTTTAGATTACTGGTTGTAGCTGTTCTGACACAATCAGAGCTTTTACATTTAGCCATGCAGCAGAGCTGAGAAAGCTATCCCAGCCCTAACCAGGTTCTGTATGTACAATGTCTGTGTACAGTGCGTTGCCTATCATAGCAGGGGGCGTGCTGGACTACCTGACCTCTAGCTGACCTAGTCCAGTAATGATAATCTCCTGAAGCTAAAACAATCATTGCAAGAGAACAACAGCACTTGTGTGATAAGAGAAGCATTGCTGAAATCTGTGTGTTAACCCCTACAGCATGCTGTCTTTAAATTACATAGTAAAAACCTGTTGACAGATTCCCTTTGAGATCCACATTCCTAGCTTCAACAAATGCATTTCAGCAATATCACTCGTATTGAGCATGCACACTTAAAGATCAAAGATTCCTTAGGACTCTTCAAGTAAGAATTTCTATACCGGCTTTTAAGCGGACTCATCAAAATGAATCCAACATTTGGATAATGGGATTACGCTTCCTTAACATTTGTAATAGACTATATCAGTATTTCCCAATTTACACAAATTAGAGAATCATTTCACCTTTGGAAGCTCCACGTGGCCACTAGACAGACTGGATCAAATCCCTAGAAAACATGAAGTTGAAAGAATCTGATATGCATTGAGTTTATCCTGCTCACGTTCAATGCTGCAGAGCCAATAACAGTAAATCTCTAGACTTTTATGGACCATTTTATTGTGAAACAACTGATAATAAAGACATTAAGCAAAGCATTGTATAAGTACTACGGAGATGTGCCAAGACTCCATGAAAACGTTCACCATCGCTGTCTGCCTGTGCAGGAGGGCAACCCCGGCAAATATGAACACAGAAGTGTAAGGGTATGTGCACATGTCGAGTATTTGATTGCAGAAAATTCTGGAACATTTCTGCTTCTTTTGGCAGGAAACGCAGCATTTTTTATCTATTTTTTTGCATGTGTTTTGCATTGCTTTCAATGGTGAAAAACGCTGAAAGAATTGACATGCCGCACCTTATTTTCTTCACAAAATCTGCAAGGAAAAACACTCAATGTGCACTACACTACATTATTCTCATTGACTTTGCTTGCATCAGGATTTGCTTGCAGTTTTTTAATAAAATAAAAGACTTAGGGGTACTTTTCACATTGCGACATCGCTACTGCGTTGTCGTCGGGGTCAAATTGAAAGTGACGCACATCTGGCGCCGGTAACGACGTCGCAATGTGTAAAGCCTAGAAGCACCGATAAACGATCGCAAAAGCATCAAAAATCGGTGATCTGTGTAGTGTCGGTCATTTCCATAATTTCGCTGCAGCGACAGGCACAATGTTGTTCCTTGTTCCTGCGGCAGCACACATCGCTGTGTATGAACCTGCAGGAGCGAGGAACTTCTCCTTATCTGCGTCCCGCCTGCAATGAGGAAGGAAGGAGGTGGGCGTGATGTTTACGTCCCGCTTATCTCCGCCCCTCCGCTTCTATAGGCCGCCTGCCGTGTGACGTCACTGTGACGCCGCATGACCCGCCCACTTAGGAATGAGGCAGGTCGCCGGCTAGAGCGACGTCGCAGGGCACGTAAGTGCGTGTAAAGCTGCCGTAGCGACAATGTTCGCTACGGCAGCTATCACAAGATATCGCATCTGCGACCAGGGCGGGGACTATCGCGCTCGGCATCGCTACAATTGGCTAGCGATGTCGCAGTGTGCAAAGTACCCCTAAAAATGCACTGTGTCCACATTACATTCGGGTATATGTGCCCGTTGAGTATTTGATTGCAGAAATTTTTGCACCATTTCTGCATCACTTGGCAGGAAAAACATAGCACAAAACCTCGCGTCTCTGTCTCGTTTTTTTGTGCACTTTTTTTATTGCTTTTGTCGCAGGCGGAGGAGGGGACGCCGCGCTCTCCCACTGCTCGGGTCCGGCTGCCGCGGCTGCTGCAGCCTGCCGCTGCTCGGTGGCTCGAGCGATGGGCCGGATCCCGGGGACTTGAGCGGCGCTCCTCGCCCGTGAGTGAAAAGGGGAATTGGTGTTTTGGGATAGTTTATTGTCCGTGACGCCACCCACGGCTGTGGTGATTGAGTGGACACCACCGCTGCTCTGTTTGGGGAGCCCGGGAGTGATGGTACAGAGCAGCCAGTTGTTGATTTGCCCCTCCGTGGGTAGGGGTCTTGGTGCTCCCGGGGCCCGGTGATTGGATTGGGATGGTGGACAGGCGGGGATGGGGCCTGTGGAGGTGCAGGGGCGCAGGGACAGCGCTGTGCCGCACGGCACGGAGGTACTCACTCAGCCAGTAAACACGACACAGTTCTCGGTAAACAAACGGCTGGTTGGACGGGTCCCTCGGACGGTTCACGGTGCTGATATTCCCTGCAGTTAGCGGTGACGGTCTCTTCCCTGCACCTATGTAAAGTCTCTTGGTAGCGATGGGTCCCCACCGGTTACCCACTCCTCGGCTTCAATCTGGGCCGAAGGAGCCCTACTTTGCCCGCAGGCGCTGGCCCTGGGAAACTGGTGCCTTGGCGGTGGCGGTGTCTCCCCTTCACGGTCGGACTGTTGCCTTCAATCGGGACTTGGTTGTTAGGAGACAGAGGTCCCCTTCACTGACGGATTTGGCAAATTATCACAGCACAACAAATAAACACTTTTTGTCTGCTACTTGGCAAAAACCATGTGCGCTATACTAAATCGAATGCGCTGAATCCAAATCTGAAGTTAGTTTTTTTGTAGCACGTCAGGATATTAAGTTATTCCAATTTTTGTGAAAATTAAAATAAGCAATTAATAAAGATACAGAATCGTTATGTCCCACAGTTTCACAACATGTATTATCATTTTTATTGAAAAAGAAGTATAGGTAAATAAACCAATAAACTTAAAAATCACTTATAGTAGCTTAAGAAATCGCCTTGAACTCAGCAGAGTACTTTTAAAAGTGCTTCAGGCACTTGCTTTTGCGCTTGTGAGTGGTCCTAGTGGCCCGTTGCAAAAACCAGCAGTAATCGCCCATTATGTTGGGGTTAAAGCGTATCTTAAAGGGTATCTTTTTTCCATAGTAGAAATGTCCTGGTGGAATCTCTCACCATGTTCGTCACTGACATTACCCATATTTGGAGGAAAGAAGTCAAGATGTGAATGTAGGAAATGCATTTTCAATGACATTCGGGCACCATGCATTTCGTATGCTTGAAGCATATTGTCTATTAGTTCAGCATAGTTTTCTGCTCTTTCGTTTCCAAAGAAGTTTTGCACTACTAATATAAATGCATCCCATGCAGTTAGTTCAAGTGGGGTGAGTTCTTTCTTGAAGATTTCATCATGGATTAGTTGGTGGATTTCAGGACCAATAAAGATTCCTGCTTTGAGTTTGGCCTCAGTTTTCAATGCACTAAACTTTTCCTTCAGATACTTAAATCCATTCCCTTGACGATCCATTGCTACTACAAAATTTTTCATTAGTCCTAGTTTAATGTGAAGAGGTGGAAGATAAACTTTAAGTGGATCGACAAGTGATTCGTGTTGAACATTGTGCTTACCAATCTTATGTTCATCTCTATTGGGCCACCGTTTAATTTTATAATGGTTGTTGTCATCTCGACTGTTCCATAGGCACAGAAAGCACATATGCTTAGTGTAACCTAACTGCAAACCAAGGACCAGTGCAACAACTTTGAGGTCAGCACAAGTGTTCCATTGATGTTCTGAATATTTAATCAATTTCAGAATGATCTGCATAGAAGCATAGGTCTCTTTCATTCCAACCGCATGTGCAATGGGGACAGATGGCTTTTCATTGCCATTGTGCAACAGAACAGCTTTCAAGCTTGCTTTACTAGAGTCTATGAACAGTCTCCATTGATCTGGAAAATGTCTACAACCCAACTCTAGCATAAGCCCATTCACATCAGTACAGAAGCAGACACCATTTTCCATGACATAGTATGAAGCTAACTGAATAGGCGTATGGCCTTTTCTAAGTATAACTCAAAATCTGGACGTGCTGTGCAAATTCTGAGTTCATATTTGGAATCAGCATGTTCAAATTAGTAAAGAACACATGTTTTACCCTCAGTAGCAAAAACATTGTTGTGCTGTGTTATGGCGACTCCTAGCCTTGCCGGGATCCGAAAGGCCCCTGCCCTGGTGCTGACTGTTCTTCGTATACTGCTCCGGTACCGCCGGGTCACCACCCGTCCGCGGTCCTTCCAGCAACCTCCAAGCAGTCCCCCTGCAGACTATCACCGCTGTCTGCTGACCTTGCTGTCACTGTCCGGAGCACACACCCGGACCAACTTCAGGCTTTACAAACTGTTTCTTTTCACTTTACTTCAGCTTCTCTCCTAAGCTCCTCTATCACTTCACTTCCTTCTCCTTTCACTTCCCTCACTGTTCTGCCTGGTTTTCCCGCCTCCAGGGCTGTGAACTCCTCGGTGGGCGGAGCCAACCGCCTGGCCCACCACCTGGTGTGGACATCAGCCCCTGGAGGAAGGCAACAAGGATTTTTGGGTTAGCTTGATGTACCTGCAGGGAATGTGGGGTGCATGTGGTGTTGTGACCTGTGACCCCTGGCTTGCCCAGGGCGTCACATTCCCCCTTAGCAAAACGCAGACCGTCCTCGGGCTGCCCGTCCAACACCGGTTTTATTTTCCTTTTTGTTTTCTGTGAAAATAGAAAAACGGTAACATATTTACAATTTATGGCATCATCCCACATCGGGAGGTTCAGTTCTTTAACGTTGCAAACGGTAACATTAAACGGTTGCGGCTGCCGCTCTCTCCCACCCAAGTAACCTGGCCCTGATGCTGCCCCTAAAACCCAGGCAGCACCCCTTGACCCCAGTCCAGCACAAGTTACCCGAGCGGGATCTGTCCTTCCCCTCCAGAGGGTAGCCACCGGTCCCTGTGGTGGCTGGGCCCCAGCCTGCTCCACTGCGGGCCCTCCCTCCAACCTGCCTCTCCGGAGGCGGTTACGGTAGTTGCACAACATATTTTATATTTACAAGCCACTTAACGTTTGTGGTTGCCCTGCAAGTTCACGGGCTTGTCCATGAGCAGTTCCTCATGCAAAACTAAGGGGTCCCCACGGGGACAACGGTGCCGGCAACGGCCGGTTTCCAAATCACATGTGAATCAGGTGAACTTCGGTAATCAATTTCTCATTTTTCATCAAACTTTCAAACAAACACACTTGCAACTTTCTTTCCCCTCCCCCTTTTAAAGAATGGTTTCCCTGTACCTAAGTGGGGGCCTACCTAGGTTGGGACGGGTGGACCTCCGGGGTCCGGTGTCAGTGGGGCTAGGCAGTGGGGCAGAGGGAACAATCGGTTCCTCCTCCCGGCTATCGTGTGGGGCAGGCGGAGGCATAGGGGAGCTGGGCGCAGGTTCATCCCTGGGCACTGGCACTGGTTCTGGCTCACGGTTGACCGCTTCCACCACTTCTTCATCCACAGGTTGTGGGAACAGTATCACTGGAAGAATCACCGCGCCATTCTGTGTAGGCCAGTCTGCTGGGAAGTCACCCATCACAGTGTGGATCACCTCTTTTGCCTTCTCTGCTAGTGGAGGAACTGGTACTTCAGCCATCGCCCTCAATGCTGGTGGGCACCTTTTCAGATGGTCCCGGGAAACCGTGGCCAAGGTGCCCCCTTGGTCACGACTGATCTGGAAGGCCTTTACATCTTCCCATCCTGTGGGTTGGATGACGTACGGGATTTGTTCCCATTGATCATCCAGCTTGTGGGTTTTCCTCTTCCGCTTTAACACCACATCTCCAGGCTGGAAAGGGCCCGCAGACACTTTCTGATTGAAACGCTGCTCCTGTTGTTCTCGACTCCGATTTAGGTTCTTCTCCACATACTCCTGGATCTGTCGGTACTGCACCCTCCACCGGGTGTGCCATTCAGCCGTTGAGGGGAGTGTCTCTGGGGCTTCCAGTCCCATTTCCAGGTCCAACGGCAGTCGGCCAGGCCGAGCCCTCATCAGATACGCTGGGGTGCACTTCGTTGAGCTAGACGGGATATTGTTGTACATATCGACCAAGTCAGGCAGCTTCTCCGGCCACAGGTTCCGCTCCTCTAACGGCAACGTTTTGAGGAGGCCAAGGACCAGATGGTTCATCTTCTCACACATACCGTTGGTCTGGGCATGGTAAGGTGTGGTCCTGATCTTCTTGCAGCCGTACAGCTGACAGAACTCATGGAACACCTCCTCCTCAAAGGCTGGACCTTGGTCGGTAAGCACCTTCTCAGGGTATCCATGGGGTCAACAGAAGTACGCTTGGAACGCTCTAGCGGCGGTACGGCCGGTTAACTCCTTGACCGGGACCACCGCCATGAACCGGGAGTAATGATCTACTATGGTCAGAGCGTAAGTGTACCCACTTCGGCTGGGGGTGAGCTTTACATGGTCCAAGGCGACCAGCTCCAGCGGTTGGTGCGTAACGATCGGGCGTAGGGGAGCCTTCTGGCTGGCTTCATCCTTCCTCCTCAACGTACAAGGACCGCACTCTCGACACCAGGCCTCCACAGACTCCCGCATCCCACTCCAATAGAACCGCTGCCTCAACAGCATCTCAAGCTTCTTCCACCCGAAGTGGCCGGCACCATCATGGTACGCCTGCAGAACAGTGGGTACATCAGCTTGGGGAATAACCAACTGGCGGATCTTCTCATGGGTCTTCGGGTTGATCAGCTCACGGTACAACCTCCCCTGATGTAGACACAGCCGGGTCCGTTCCTTCCACAAGCGTTGGGCTTCAGCTGGGGCGGCAGGGTCCATCCCAGCAGCGCCTCGCTCCACCAGGGTCTTGACTAGGCGGACAGCGGGCGCCAGATTTTGAGCTTCCTGCCACTCCTGACTGGGCAGCGGATCCAGGTTCACCCGTTGTTGGTGGACATGTACCTTCTCAGTTGGTGGCCGGTGGAATGCAGGCAACTCGATCTCCTCGAGGTCATCATCCTCGCACCCACCTTTTGACAAGTGGGGCATCCGAGAGAGGGCATCAGCATTAATGTTGACACGACCGGCCCTGTATTTGATGGTGAAGTCATAGTTGGCTAGTCTGGCCACCCACCGCTACTCCAACGCGCCCAGCTTGGCCGTGTCCAGGTGAGTCAACGGATTGTTGTTCGTGAAAGCGGTGAATTTTGCTGCGGCCAAGTAGTGGCGGAACTGCTCGGTGATAGCCCACACCAGTGGCAGGAGCTCGATCCTGAAGGAGCTGTAGTTCTCAGGGTTCCTTTCAGTCGGCCGGAGTTTTCGACTAGCATAGGCAATCACCTTCTCCTTTCCTTCCTGGACCTGGGACAGGACTGCCCCCAAACCCACATTGCTGGCCTCTGTGTAGAGGATGAATGGGCAGCCGTAGTCAGGGTACGCTAGGACCTCTTCTCCAGTCAAGGCCGCTTTCAGCTGACAGAAGGATTCCTCATGCCTGTCCTCCCACACCAGTGGGGCTCCGATGGGTCTACCACCTTTGGTCTGTCCCACAAGGAGGTCTTGCATGGGAGCAGCCATCTTCGTGTACCCCTTGATGAAGTGCCGGTAGTACCCCACCAGACCCAAAAACTGCCTTACTTCCCTCACGGTGGTTGGTCTTGGCCAGTCCTGGATGGCAGTGATTTTCTCAGGGTCGGGGGCAACACCTTCCGCACTCACCACATGCCCCAGGTACTGCACTCTGGGTTTCAGCAGGTGGCACTTGGAGGGCTTCAACTTCATCCCGTATTTGGCAAGGGACGCGAACACCTCGGCAAGGTGCTCCAGATGGGCTTCATACGTCTGAGAGTACACAATCACATCATCCAGGTATAACAGGACGGTCTCGAAGTTTAGATGTCCCAGACAGCATTCCATCAGCCGTTGGAAGGTTCCAGGGACATTGCACAGCCCGAACGGCATACTATTAAATTCACAGAGCCCCGTTGGGGTGGTGAAGGCGGTCTTCTCCCGGTCTTCCGGGGCCACGGCCACTTGCCAGTACCCACTGGTGAGGTCAAGGGTAGAGAAGTAATTTGCGGTTCTCAGTGCGGCCAAAGACTCTTCAATACGGGGCAGTGGGTAGGCATCTTTATGGGTTATCTGATTAATTTTCCGGTAGTCCACACACATCCACATGGTACCATCCTTCTTCTTGACCAGTACCAACGGAGCGGCTCAGGGACTACAGCTGTCCCGAATAACCCCTGCCTCCTTCATATTCCTCAACATATCTTTGGCACACTGGTAATGTGCAGGGGGAATAGGCCTGTACCTCTCTTTGATAGGGGGGTGTTCACCGGTGGGGATGTGGTGTTGGACCCCTTTGATCTGCCCAAAGTCTAGTGGATGTTTGCTGAAAACCTGTTCATACTCTCGCACCACCCTGTATACCCCTGCTTTGTGATGTGTAGGGGTATCATCAGTGCCCACGTGTAGCTGTTGGTGCCACTCATTTACCTCCCCTTGAGGCGGGGAAGTGCTGGTAGTAGGTGGGGAGACTGAGGGAATGGCTTCGTGGATGGTGTGGGGATCCAGGGTGAGCAGCTTGGCAATGGTGGCATACCGGGGAAGCCTGACTTCTTCCTCCCCACAGTTCAGCACCCTCACGGGCACTCTCCCCTTCTTTACGTCCACCACCCCTCGGGCGGCCATTACAGTGGGCCAGTGCTCGGAGGGTATGGGCTCCATCATGGCAGGGTAGTCACGCCCCTGAGGCCCTACTGCTGCCCTACACCAAATCATCATCTCACTCCTAGTGGGCACAATCAATGGAGCAACATCCATCACTCTCACTCCACCAATCTCTCCTCCTGTTGAGTTTACATGCTGGCGGTACATCAAGGCTCGGATCTCACGCTGCACAGCTCTCTGTCAGCTCCCCGCCGCCGTGGCGGCCAGCTGTTGCAGTAGGGCCAACACATCACCCATACAGTGCTCCATCACATTGGTTCCTAGCACTATCTTCGGGTTATGATCACTGGGTTCATTCATGATCACAATCATACCCTGGTGTTGCAGTTCAGCTTGCCCCACTGTCATAGCCACCTGTTTATACCCCACTTGGGTCAATGGGAGTCCATTAGCAGCAATTAGCGTTATACTAGTATCTGGGGGTGCCAGCTCGTCTGTCCCCCAATACCGTTGGTACAATGTGTATGGTATGGTGGTTACCTGTGATCCAGTGTCCAAGAGAGCCATCACCGGTATGCCGTCCACAGCCACGGGGATGATGGGCCGGGCCCCGATATACCGGTCCCGCCAGTCTGGGGGGCCACGGGGTTCTACTCCTGAGGATTGGCCCGGGGCCCCAGGGGTTGCTCGTTTAACGGGCACTGTCAGAAGTAATGCCCAGGCTTACGGCACTTGTAGCAGGTTGGGGGTCTTCTCCGCGGGTTGTTAGCACTTCTCCGCTGCATCCAGGGGACATCCTCAGGGCTGTCGGCAAGCTGTATCTGTGCTGGAGGCTGAGATCTGGTCACAGGTTGGAGTGCAGCAAGAATCTTGGCGAGGTCTCCGTCCATGCGACGGACCTGGGCTGCCAGTTCCTCCATCGTGCTGCTTGGGGCTGTAGGTATTGGAGAGGTTGGTAGGGCAGGGGCCACCATAACGGGGGCTGTCTCAATGGGCCACGGGGCTGGCTCCAAGATTTCTGAAGATGGGGGCTGTAGTGCTTTAATGACCCGTTCTTTTAACACGGCAAAGTCCACATCAGGGTGTTCTAGGGCCCAGAGCCGGAGTTGTTTGCGATCCTCAGGGGACCTCATCCCCTGCACAAATTGCTCTACTAACATCTTGTTGCTGTCCGCCTCATTTATAGGATTCACCCGCTTTAGCGTGCGGAGGGCGGTTTGCAGACGTAAAGCATAGTCCCGAATGCTATCCACAGACCGTTGCCGGCACTGGTAAAACTGCATCCTCAGCTCAGCTTCAGTCCGGGTCTCAAAGGCAGTCTGTAGCTTCTCAAAGATGGTGGCTACAGAGAGCCGGTCCCCCTCGGCCCAGGTCTCCGCCTCCTGCTCAGCCGCACCGGTTAACTGGCCCAGCACTACCGCCGCACGTTGCTTATCGGTCAGGGGTATAGTTCTAGCAACGGGTTAAGCTTTTTCCGGAAGACCTGTAAAGCATCAGGTTTCCCCTCATACTGCGGTAGCCAGGTAGCTCCGGGCGCATAGGGCAAGGAGAACGGCATCACCTGAGCGAGCGCGAGGGCCGCGGCACCTCCCGCCAGCGCGGCCGGGATCTGGGCAGGCCCATTCCCATCCACGGGTGCCACTGCGGCTGCGACCACCGCTCCTCCAGCGGCTCCGTCGGGCGCAGACATCTTGTTTCCGGTTCCCTTAGCCTCTTTCCGGCCCCTCCTCTATCGGGACGGGGTTTTGGCCTTCGCGCCTCTGCTACTCGAGAAGACGCTCGAGCGGCAAAGATGTCGACTTCTGAAATTTTTCAGCCGGATACCTCCGGCGGTCACAAGGCGCACCTCTACCCAATGGCAGAGCGGTAAGATCCTGTTCGTGACGCTAAGTTGTCGCGGGCGGAGGAGGGGACGCCGCGCTCTCCCACTGCTCGGGTCCGGCTGCCGCGGCTGCTGCGGCCTGCCGCTGCTCGGTGGCTCGAGCGATGGGCCGGATCCCGGGGACTCGAGTGGCGCTCCTCGCCCGTGAGTGAAAAGGGGAAATGGTGTTTTGGGATAGTTTATTGTCCGTGACGCCACCCACGGCTGTGGTGATTGAGTGGACACCACCGCTGCTCTGTTTGGGGAGCCCGGGAGTGATGGTACGGAGCAGCCAGTTGTTGATTTGCCCCTCCGTGGGTAGGGGTCTTGGTGCTCCCGGGGCCCGGTGATGGGATTGGGATGGTGGACAGGCGGGGATGGGGCCTGTGGAGGTGCAGGGGCGCAGGGACAGCGCTGTGCCGCACGGCACGGAGGTACTCACTCAGCCAGTAAACACGACACAGTTCTAGGTAAACAAATGGCTGGTTGGACGAGTCCCTCGGATGGTTCACGGTGCTGATGTTCCCTGCAGTTAGCGGTGACGGTCTCTTCCCTGCACCTATGTAAAGTCTCTTGGTAGCGATGGGTCCCACCGGTTACCCACTCCTCGGCTTCAATCTGGGCCGAAGGAGCCCTACTTTGCCCGCAGGTGCTGGCCCTGGGAAACTGGTGCCTTGGCAGTGGCAGTGTCTCCCCTTCACGGTCGGACTGTTGCCTTCAATCGGGACTTGGTTGTTAGGAGACAGAGGTCCCCTTCACTGACGGATTTGGCAAATTATGGCGACTCCTAGCCTTGCCGGGATCCGAAAGGCCCCTGCCCTGGTGCTGACTGTTCTTCGTATACTGCTCCGGTACCGCCGGGTCACCACCCGACCGCGGTCCTTCCAGCAACCTCCAAGCAGTCCCCCTGCAGACTATCACCGCCGTCTGCTGACCTTGCTGTCACTGTCCGGGGCACACACCCGGACCAACTTCAGGCTTTACAAACTGTTTCTTTTCACTTTACTTCAGCTTCTCTCCTAAGCTCCTCTACCACTTCACTTCCTTCTCCTTTCACTTCCCTCACTGTTCTGCCTGGTTTTCCCGCCTCCAGGGCTGTGAACTCCTCAGTGGGCGGAGCCAACCGCCTGGCCCACCCCCTGGTGTGGACATCAGCCCCTGGAGGAAGGCAACAAGGATTTTTGGGTTAGCTTGATGTACCTGCAGGGAATGTGGGGTGCATGTGGTGTTGTGACCTGTGACCCCTGGCTTGCCCAGGGCGTCACACTTTCAAGGTGAAAAACGCAGGGAAAAACACTGAAAGAATGTGTTATTTTGGCACACGCATGATCTCCGTGTGCTATCCGTGATAATACATGGAGATCAGGCACTTATAAGTAATACAGGAAAGTTCAGCTCAAATTAACAGTTTCTTCTTTATTTCTTGAGAATTTCAAGTACACGAGCCATCAAAATTTTCACAAGGAAGCCGCTATAATGTCATATGCAGCAATCCGTTTCTGGTGTGTTTCTACCCTTAATCATGAAAATTTTGATGTCCCATGTATTTGAAATTGTCAAGAAATAAAGAAGAAACTGTGCATTTGACCTGGATTTTCATGTGTTACTTGTTTGATTGTCAGGCCATGGTGGTGCCTTTGTCCAGGATCTGAGTAGAGAGTGGATGCTGAGATGGTGAGCTGGATTTGTTGCTACGTTTACATCAGGCACTTATACTCATCTGCCCCTGATCCTGCTGTACGTGGTGCTGATGTCTCCCACGATGCTGTGTCCGGCTGCCGCTGTTTCCCCTCTCCTGTTACTTCCTGGTCAGCTGTGTAGTGCATAACTGCATATCTATGAGCATAATTAGCCGGGCTGGAAGCAGCAGACAGCTGCAGCCGGAGACAGCGTCGCTGAAGACAGGTGAGTTTAAAAAGCTTTTTATGTCAAATGTACGTGTTTTTCTGGTATGTGTTACACGGATCACACCACTCTGTGGTTCATATGACATCAGTGATGCCAGAAAACAATGGACTTTTATCCGTGCGGAACACATAGATATGTTTGTTTGCCGCACAGAGACACAGTCAGTGAGAAATCACTTATGTGTGTAAAGACCCATTGATATTAATGGGTATGCATGTGGCGCCCCTGAGGCTTCAGTCTCCACAGGGTACTGTATCTCCTTTAAGATGTAGCATTCATCCCGGGTAAAGAGAGGTTAATCACTGGTGTTTTTCACTTACACAACGTCCAGCCAGTGAGTCAGCTTGTTACACAATTCAGGGAGCCAGCCAGCCTGGGAAATTACCGGTTGCTGGGACAACCACTAGTGAGTCATCAGAAAGGTGGGGGCTGCACTGAGGAAGTAAGGAACACACAAATAGTTTCACTTCAGAAAAGTCTGAGACTCTAAACAACACAGTCATAGGAGAGAGTGCTTGAGAGCGTCTCCTGCTAGAACCGGGCAGACTGGAAAAGGGCGAGAGGCAATTGGTGGAGCTAATGAGAGAGAGAACATGGTAGCTGAGGTTGAGCTTAACCATTCCCACAGTGCCAGCGCAGGCAGGGTGCAGAGCCGTGGGGTAGGACATACTCCATGTTGGACTATCAGAATCTGCAGAGGATGGGGATTCCAAGTCCCATCGCTCACCGCCCATTTCCCCGAGCACAGTGACACATAGGGTCCGGGGTCCAGATCACAGTCAGGCCTCATGGCGAGGACCTGCGCTGCTTGCGTGACACTTTACAAGAACACCGGGGTCCCCAAATTGCTTCAAGCCATGGGGATCCACAAGTAAGCGCAAAGGAGGAAGGTCTCACACTCCACAGACACTGGTGATTGCTTCTGATTTACTCGGGACCGGCTGAAGCCCATCGCGGCATAGAGCGGCACCTCTGGGGCATCTTGCGAACTGTGAGTAAAAAGAACTTTGAACCGCAGCCCCGGTGTCGTCCTGGTCATTGCCAGTGCTGCCGCCCTGCGCTTCAGCACCACTGGCCGTCCCCACCGCCCTCATTTCCCCGGGGCTCGCTCCACCTGTGGGGAGCTGAAACCATCTTTGCTGCTACTACCATCCGCCCCAGAGGACAGCGACAGCAGCGGCGGCAAATTCCCTGGCCACATACTGCAGGTGGCATCACGAAATCAACCTCCACCATCACCCTTATCCACCCATCTCCCTCCGTTTACACCTTGGGGTCACGAAACCGGGCAGGGACACCCGTGACATCCCCTGACCCTCACCGGCCCGGTGATAAGTATTTTCCCACGACCCCCTGGGGTGCTACATGAGTATGTCCGTGATTCTGGTACAAATAAAACAGTATTATACGTATCAGAATCACTGACGTGTGAAGGGGGCCTAAAGCCTGCTTTACACGTTGCAATTTTGCATACGATATCATATGCAATTTTCAATGCCCCCATCGTATGTGTGGCACGTTCAATTTGTTGAACATGCCGCACAAACGATTAACCCCCGTCACACGTATTTACCTTCCATACGACCTCGATGTGGGCGGCGAACGTCCACTTCCTGGAGTGGGAGGGACGTTCGGCGTCACATCGACGTCACGCGGCAGCCGGCCAATAGAAGCGGAGGGGCGGAGCTGATCGGGACGTAAACATCCCGCCCACCTCCTTCCTTCCGCATTGTGGGCCGGGAGCAGCAGAACGCAGGTAAGATCTGTTCATCGTTCCCGGGGTGTCACACACTGCAATGTGTGCTACCCCGGGTACGATGAACAATCTGACGTGCAATTCTAGAGAAAGGTACGATGTGTATGCGATGAACATTTTAATGTTCAATCGCAATCGCACGTGCCTGTCACACACTGCAATGTAACTTACAATGCCGGATGTGCGTCACTTACGACGTGACCCCGCCGACACATCGTAAGATACATTGCAGCGTGTAAAGCGGGCTTAACTCACATCAGATATCAACGTGTGAAAAGGATTTATATGTCACCGATATAACTGCAATATCAGGTCTAGAGATAGAAAATAAGCATTACCCAGAAGGGACTCCCTGGAGGTCACAGTTTTGCATTACAAACACCTAATATGTGAAAGTATACGACTAATGGCACAAGGCAAGGACGCAGGAGTGTAACCGCAAGGCTAGGAGCTGACAGGGAAGCAGTGAGTGACTGACGCCGAGATTGAAGCGGAGATGACAGGGCTGAGTGGAAATGTCAGGAGTGACATGGTTTTTGTTAAGGGAACAAAAAAAAAGAGAGAAAGGACGGACAGACAGGAAGTCTGAACATGGCAGGCAGAAAAACTGATGAAAAAGGAGAAAGTTTGGCATATGTCACCAAGTTCCGACTGTGAGATTTGTCAAAATATCAAACCTTCATTGAGCTGAAACAAGAGGTGACCTTCAATTACAGTGATAAGTAAAACAGATGTCTGTCAGGCTGACATTCGGAAGGCAACACAAACAGCTTATACACCAACAAGCTAATATTTGCTCAGCGAGCACCAGTGACTGAGTAATAACAGGTTCAGCAGATGAATGAATTATTTGCTAAATATCCTCCTCACTTATACATTATTTACGAATGACGCCTACTTTAAACTTGCCGTGACATTTGCAGTCCTCCTTTACAATGTGGCCAGATTGAAAGCTGCCACAATTTCAAGTATTCGATTTCCCTCAGAATTGCTAATCACTATGTTCACAGGGTCTATTTTACCACCTGAAAAGATTTCTGCAGTATTTGAAGCCGGGCGGCACATGGAAAATACAGGCATTTAGATGGTGAATTGCTTTTTATGTTGCTTTATTAATTTTCCATAGATCAGACATAAACCTCTCATCCAGCCATTAGACACCTGCAGCTCGGGACGGAGGTGCCCGCGAACACTGCAGTTTGGATGGGTATTTATTCCATTTGACACTAATTTCTGAACACAAATCATTACCAATTTCGCTTTATATGATTAAGAAGATGTGGTCATTGTCAATTTGTAAAGTCAATAACCTAAAATTGCCGGTGGATATTACCTCGTAGATGTAAGATAGAAATAGATAGTGAAAAAGCCAGTGGAAATTATCTCTTTTTCTATTTTTATTGAAAGGCTCTATAGCTTTTGGCTTTCATAGATAAGCATAAGGGTTTTCTGCTGGTAGAAAATCTAATTTTTAAATGACCTATGATGATATGATTAATAGGGACCTTCATCAATAAACTACAGCGAGAAGCTGTTACAAGAAATGCCCTCTGTGGGTAGTATCCAGTCTGTCAGAGGACGCTTGTCACAAAGAGTGCGTCCAAAAGGCAGAGAAAAGGCACAGTTTGTGTGCGTTAGTCAATTAAGTTGGATTTTTAAGACAGGTAAAACAAATCTTGACAGTCACTGATATTTGGCAACCAGGTAGAATTGAAGAGCTTCCTTCCTTCTGGAGATGAGGTAGTTTACATACCTTACTCAAGGAGGTGGCTAACACATGTCTTGCTACCGTGTTTCCCTGAAAATAAGACAGGGGCTTATATTCTTTTCTGCTTTAAAAAATGTGCTAGGGCTTCTTTGGTGGTGGGGGGGTTTGTCATATTCAACATATACGCTTCTAAGCAGAGAAAAAAGATTTTTCCAGCATCCACGTCCAAGTAATATAAAAGATATTCTTTATTGGATATGCATTAAAAAGGTGATGGAAAAATCACATCCCGTACATAAAAATCCCCATGGAGATGAGGGGTATAGAAGATGGTATGCATTTTGAGCGTTAACCGCTCTTAGTCCCAATCCTTGGGACTCATTATCATCTTTCATCACCCTTGGCTGCTGTAACTGACTCGGCTCTACGGGGCGGCCACGATGGGGTGACTTACTCTCCTACTTCTGACCCAGATGGACAAAAGCTGCCCTCCTGCCGCTGCTGCTGCGTTCCTTCACGTACTAACAGGTGCCAGGCTACAGTAGGGGAGCACCAAACTTCTCCTTTTACGTCTCCATAACTTCACTGGACTTACATTACACCATAGATGAGCTTTCTTCCTGCTGAATCTTTTCCACCCTTCTTGCTCCTTCAGTTATGTCTCTGCCACCTCCACCCTGTTCACTCCACTCCACTTCTTCTGACCCTCCTGTTGTTCTTCTCAATATCACAGCATCTCCTTTTCTAACTCTGTGCAACTCCTGCCTTATATCACCTCCTGTGCTGGTGAGCCACCTCCCAAATCAACTCCTGCTGCTCTGTCATTCCCTATCCATCCCTCTTCTCTAAGGGACCCGGGAACCCATGACACCTGGTGGCAGCCGGCCGTATTACACAGGGGAGATTACACAAAAATTACAAGACAATTCACCAATATACACAGGGCCGTATTTACCACTAGGCACCCGTGGTCCGGTGCCTGGGGCGGTGGGTTGCGGGGGACGGCACCTTCTGGCAGCAAAAAAACCCGACATCCTCTCCCCCTCCGTTAGACAGTCGATTAAATCCTCTGTGTTTTCGGAGGGGGGAGGGAGAGGCACACCTCCATTTATTTGTGTCCGCATCAATTAAGACTCGATTGGAAATAAACTGCGGCCGCCGGGCACAGGGAGCTGATTGACCTCGGAACTCCCGTGCCGGCACTTCCGGGGTCACAGGTGCGCGACAATTAGCTCCTTCCTCTGTGCTGCGTCCAATGCTGTGTGGACAGCACATGCAGAGCTCACAGAAGGACGCCGCGGAGGACGACGCGATGGAAGCCGGTGTCAGAAGAGGACATTCACGTGAGCCAGGAAGATGACGGAGGGCACTGGAGCAGGTAAGTGCTCGCAGAGCTGAACATTCATAAGGAGCGTGCGTGGGGGTGTCTCTAATGCAGACCGGAGATCTGCGCATTCGGTGGGGGGAGGGTGGCTGATGATACTGGGGGAGGCTTGGGGTGAGAGAGGCTGAAACTGGGGGAGGCTTGGGGGGAGAGAGGCTGATATCAGGGGAGGCTTGGGGGGAAAGAGGCTGATACTGGGGGAGGCTTGGGGGGAGAGAGGCTGATACTGGGGGAGGCTTGGGGTGAGAGAGGCTGATACTGGGGCAGGCTTGGGGGGAGAGAGGCTGATACTGGGGGAGGCTTGGGGGGAGAGAGGCTGATACTGGGGGGGGTTTGGGGGGAGAGAGGCTGATACTGGGGGAGGCTTGGGGGATGAGAGGCTGATACTGGGGGAGGCTTGGTGGACGAGAGGCTGATACTGGGGGAGGCTTGGGGACAAGAGACTGATACTGGGGGAGGCTGGGAGGAGAAAGACTGATACTGGGGGAGGCTGATGCTGGGGGAGGCTGGGAGGAGAGAGGCTGATGCTGGGGGAGGCTGGGAGGAGAGAGGCTGATGCTGGGGGAGGTTGGGAGGAGAGAGGCTGATGCTGGGTGAGGCTGGGAGGAGAGAGGCTGATGCTGGGGGATGCTGGGAGGAGAGAGGCTCATGCTGGGGAGGCTGGGAGAAGAGAGGCTGATACTGGGGGGGGCTTGGGGGCAGAGAGGCTGATACTGGGGGAGGCTGATGCTGGAGGAGGTTGGAAGGAGAGAGGCTGATGCTGGGGGAGGCTGATGCTGGAGGAGGCTGTGAATAGAGAGAGGCTGATGCTGGGGGAGGCTGGGAGGAGAGAGGCTGATGCTGGGGGAGGCTGGGAGGAGAAAGGCTGATACTGGGGGAGGCTGATGCTGGTAGAGGCTGGGAGGAGAGAGGCTGATGATGGGGGAGGCTGGGAGGAGAGAGCTGATGCTGGGGGATGCTGAGAGGAGAGAGGCTGATGCTGGGGGAGGCTGGGAGGAAAGAGGCTGATGCTGGGGGAGGCTGATGCAGGGGGAGGCTGTGAGGAGAGAGGTCGATGCTAGGGGAGGCTGGGAGGAGAGAGGCTGATGCTGGGGGAGGCTTGGGGGAAAAGAGGCTGATGCTGGGGGAGGCTGATGCTGGAGGAGGCTGTGAGGAGAGAGGCTGATGCTGGGGGAGGCTGGGAGGAGAGAGGCTGATGCTGGGGGAGGCTGGGAGGAGAGAGGCTGATACTGGGGGAGGCTGATGCTGGGGGAGGCTGAGAGGAGAGAGGCTGATGCTGGGAGAGCTTGGGAGGAGAGAGGCTGATGCTGGGGGAGGCTGGGAGGAGAGAGGCTGATACTGGGGGAGGCTGATGCTGGGGGAGGCTGGGAGGAGAGAGGCTGATGATGGGGGAGGCTGGGAGGAGAGAGCTGATGCTGGGGGATGCTGGGAGGAGAGAGGCTGATGCTGGGGGAGGCTGGGAGGAAAGAGGCTGATGCTGGGGGAGGCTGATGCAGGGGGAGGCTGTGAGGAGAGAGGCTGATGCTAGGGGAGGCTGGGAGGAGAGAGGCTGATGCTGGGGGAGGCTGGGAGGAGAGAGGCTGATGCTGGGGGAGGCTGGGAGGAGAGAGGCTGGTACTGGGGGAGTCTGATGCTGGGGGAGGCTGGGAGGAGAGAGGCTGATGTTGGGGGAGGCTGGGAGGAGAGAGGCTGATGCTGGGGGAGGCTGGGAGGAGAGAGGCTGATACTGGGGGAGGCTGATGCTGGGGAGGCTGGGAGGAGAGAGGCTGATGATGGGGGAGGCTGTGAGGAGAGAGCTGATGCTGGGGGATGCTGGGAGGAGAGAGGCTGATGCTGGGGGAGGCTGGGAGGAGAGAGGCTGGTACTGGGGGAGGCTGATTCTGGGGGAGGCTGGGAGGAAGGAGGCTGATGTTGGGGGAGGCTGGGAGGAGAGAGGCTGATGCTGGGGAGGCTGATGCTGTGGGAGGCAGGGAGGAGAGAGGCTGATGCTGGGGGAGAATGGGAGAAGAGAGGCTAATGCTGGAGGAGTCTGGGAGGAGAGAGGCTGATGCTGGGGGAGGCTGGGAGGAGAGAGGCTGATACTGGGGGAGGCTGATGCTGGGGGAGGCTGGAAGGAGAGAGGCTGATGATGGGGAGGCTGGGAGGAGAGAGCTGATGCTGGGGGATGCTGGGAGGAGAGAGGCTGATGCTGGGTGAGGCTGGGAGGAAAGAGGCTGATGCTGGGGGAGGCTGATGCAGGGGGAGGCTGTGAGGAGAGAGGCTGATGCTAGGGGAGGCTGGGAGGAGAGAGGCTGATGCTGGGGGAGGCTGGGAGGAGAGAGGCTGATGCTGGGGGAGGCTGGGAGGAGAGAGGCTGGTACTGGGGGAGTCTGATGCTGGGGGAGGCTGGGAGGAGAGAGGCTGATGTTAGGGGAGGCTGGGAGGAGAGAGGCTGATGCTGGGGGAGGCTGGGAGGAGAGAGGCTGATACTGGGGGAGGCTGATGCTGGGGAGGCTGGGAGGAGAGAGGCTGATGATGGGGGAGGCTGTGAGGAGAGAGCTGATGCTGGGGGATGCTGGGAGGAGAGAGGCTGATGCTGGGGGAGGCTGGGAGGAGAGAGGCTGGTACTGGGGGAGGCTGATTCTGGGGGAGGCTGGGAGGAAGGAGGCTGATGTTGGGGGAGGCTGGGAGGAGAGAGGCTGATGCTGGGGAGGCTGATGCTGTGGGAGGCAGGGAGGAGAGAGGCTGATGCTGGAGGAGTCTGGGAGGAGAGAGGCTGATGCTGGGGGAGGCTGGGAGGAGAGAGGCTGATACTGGGGGAGGCTGATGCTGGGAAAGGCTGGAAGGAGAGAGGCTGATGATGGGGAGGCTGGGAGGAGAGAGCTGATGCTGGGGGATGCTGGGAGGAGAGAGGCTGATGCTGGGTGAGGCTGGGAGGAAAGAGGCTGATGCTGGGGGAAGCTGATGCAGGGGGAGGCTGTGAGGAGAGAGGCTGATGCTAGGGGAGGCAGGGAGGAGAGAGGCTGATGCTGGGGGAGGCTGGGAGGAGAGAGGCTGCTGCTGGGGGAGGCTGGGAGGAGAGAGGCTGGTACTGGGGGAGGCTGATGCTGGGGGAGGCTGGAAGGAGAGAGGCTGATGTTGGGGGAGGCTGGGAGGAGAGAGGCGGATGCTGGGGCAGGCTGGGAGGAGAGAGGCTGATACTGGGGGAGGCTGATGCTGGGGAGGCTGGGAGGAGAGAGGCTGATTATGGGGGAGGCTGGGAGGAGAGAGCTGATGCTGGGGGATGCTGGGAGGAGACAGGCTGATGCTGGGGGAGGCTGGGAGGAAAGAGGCTGATGCTGGGGGAGGCTGATGCAGGGGGAGGCTGTGAGGAGAGAGGCTGATGCTAGGGGAGGCTGGGAAGAGAGAGGCTGATGCTGGAGGAGGCTGGGAGGAGAGAGGATGATGCTGGGGGAGGCTGGGAGGAGAGAGGCTGGTACTGGGGGAGGCTGATGCTGGGGGAGGCTGGGAGGAGAGAGGCTGATGTTGGGGGAGGCTGGGAGGAGAGAGGCGGATGCTGGGGCAGGCTGGGAGGAGAGAGGCTGATACTGGGGGAGGCTGATGCTGGGGAGGCTGGGAGGAGAGAGGCTAATGATGGGGGAGGCTGGGAGGAGAGAGCTGATGCTGGGGGATGCTGGGAGGAGAGAGGCTGATGCTGGGGGAGGCTGGGAGGAAAGAGGCTGATGCTGGGGGAGGCTGATGCAGGGGGAGGCTGTGAGGAGAGAGGCTGATGCTAGGGGAGGCTGGGAGGAGAGAGGCTGATGCTGGGGGAGGCTGGGAGGAGAGAGGCTGATGCTGGGGGAGGCTGGGAGGAGAGAGGCTGGTACTGGGGGAGGCTGATGCTGGGGGAGGCTGGGAGGAAAGAGGCTGATGTTGGGGGAGGCTGGGAGGAGAGAGGCTGTTCCTGGGGAGGCTGATGCTGGGGGAGGCAGGGAGGAGAGAGGCTGATGCTGGGGGAGAATGGGAGAAGAGAGGCTGATGCTGGAGGAGTCTGGGAGGAGAGAGGCTGATGCTGGGGGAGGCTGGGAGGAGAGAGGCTGATACTGGGGGAGGCTTGGAGGTGAGAGGCTGATGCTGCGGGAGGCTGGTGCTGGAGGAGGCTGGGAGGCGAGAGGCTGATACTGGGGGAGGCTGATGCTGGGGAAGGCTGTGAGGAGAGAGGCTGATACTGGGAAAGGCTGATAGTGGGGGAGGCTGATACTGGGGGAGGCTGGTTGGAGAGAGGCTGATGCTGGGAAAGGCTGATGCTGGGGGAGGCTGCGAGGAGAGAGGCTGATGCTGGAGGAGGCTGATGCTGGGGGAGGTTGGGAGGAGAGAGGCTGATGCTGGGGGAGGCTGGGAAGAGAGAGGCTGATAGTGGGGGTGGCTTGGGGGAGAGAGGCTGATACTGGGGGAGGCTTGGGGGAGAGAGGCTGATACTGGCTGAGGCTTGGGGGAGAGAGGTTGATACTGGGGGAGGCTTGGGGGAGAAAGGCTGATACTGGGGGAGGCTTGTGGGGAGGGAGGCTGATACTGGGGGAGGCTTGTGGGGAGGGAGGCTGATACTGGGGGAGGATTGGGGGTAGAGAGGCTGATACTGGTGGAGGCTTGAAGGATGAGAGGCTGATAATGGGGGAGGCTTGGTGGTTGATAGGCTTTTACTGGGGGAGGCTTGGGGATGAGAGACTGATACTGGGGGAGGCTGGGAGGAGAGAGACTGATACTGGGGGAGGCTGATGCTGGGGGAGGCTGGGAGGAGAGAGGCTGATGCTGGGGGAGGTTGGGAGGAGAAAGGCTGATGCTGGGTGAGTCTGGGAGGAGAGAGGCTGATGCTGGGGGAGGCTGGTCGGAGAGAGGCTCATGCTGGGGAGGCTGGGAGAAGAGAGGCTGATACTGGGGGAGGCTTGGGGGCAGAGAGGCTGATACTGGGGGAGGCTGATGCTGGAGGAGGTTGGGAGGAGAGAGGCTGATGCTGGGGGAGGCTGATGCTGGAGGAGGCTGTGAGGAGAGAGGCTGATGCTGGGGGAGGCTGGGAGGAGAGAGGCTGATGCTGGGGGAGGCTGGGAGGAGAGAGCTGATGCTGGGGGATGCTGGGAGGAGAGAGGCTGATGCTGGGGGAGGCTGGGAGGAAAGAGCCTGATGCTGGGGGAGGCTGATGCAGGGGGAGGCTGTGAGGAGAGAGGCTGATGCTAGGGGAGGCTGGGAGGAGAGAGGCTGATGCTGGGGGAGGCTGGGAGGAGAGAGGCTGATGCTGGGGGAGACTGGGAGGAGAGAGGCTGGTACTGGGGAAGGCTGATGCTGGGGGAGGCTGGGAGGAGAGAGGCTGATGATGGGGGAGGCTGGGAGGAGGGAGCTGATGCTGGGGGATGCTGGGAGGAGACAGGCTGATACTGGGGGAGGCTGATGCTGGGGGAGGCTGATGCAGGGGGAGGCTGTGAGGAGAGAGGCTGATGCTAGTGGAGGCTGGGAGGAGAGAGGCTGATGCTGGGGGAGGCTGGGAGGAGAGAGGCTGATGCTGGGGGAGGCTGGGAGGAGAGAGGCTGGTACTGGGGGAGGCTGATGCTGGGGGAGGCTTGGAGGAGAGAGGCTGATGTTGGGGAGGCTGGGAGGAGAGAGGCTGATGCTGGGGAGGCTGATACTGGGGAAGGCAGGGAGGAGAGAGGCTGATGCTGGGGGAGAATGGGAGGAGAGAGGCTGATGCTGGAGGAGGCTGGGAGGAGAGAGGCTGAGGCTGGGGGAGGCTGGGAGGAGAGGGGCTGATACTGGGGGAGGCTTGGAGGTGAGAGGCTGATGCTAGGGGAGGCTGATGCTGGAGGAGGCTGGGAGGAGAGAGGCTGATACTGGGGGAGGCTGATGCTGGGGAAGGCTGGGAGGAGAGAGGCTGATACTGGGAAAGGCTGATACTTGGGGAGGCTGGGAGGAGAGAGGCTGATGCTGGGGGAGGCTGATGCTGGGGGAGGCTTGGGGATGAGAGACTGATACTGGGGGAGGCTGGGAGGAGAGAGACTGATACTGGGGGAGGCTGATGCTGGGGGAGGCTGGGAGGAGAGAGGCTGATGCTGGGGGAGGTTGGGAGGAGAAAGGCTGATGCTGGGTGAGGCTGGGAGGAGAGAGGCTGATGCTGGGGGAGGCTGGTCGGAGAGAGGCTCATGCTGGGGAGGCTGGGAGAAGAGAGGCTGATACTGGGGGAGGCTTGGGGGCAGAGAGGCTGATACTGGGGGAGGCTGATGCTGGAGGAGGTTGGGAGGAGAGAGGCTGATGCTGGGGGAGGCTGATGCTGGAGGAGGCTGTGAGGAGAGAGGCTGATGCTGGGGGAGGCTGGGAGGAGAGAGGCTGATGCTGGGGGAGGCTGGGAGGAGAGAGCTGATGCTGGGGGATGCTGGGAGGAGAGAGGCTGATGCTGGGGGAGGCTGGGAGGAAAGAGCCTGATGCTGGGGGAGGCTGATGCAGGGGGAGGCTGTGAGGAGAGAGGCTGATGCTAGGGGAGGCTGGGAGGAGAGAGGCTGATGCTGGGGGAGGCTGGGAGGAGAGAGGCTGATGCTGGGGGAGACTGGGAGGAGAGAGGCTGGTACTGGGGAAGGCTGATGCTGGGGGAGGCTGGGAGGAGAGAGGCTGATGATGGGGGAGGCTGGGAGGAGGGAGCTGATGCTGGGGGATGCTGGGAGGAGACAGGCTGATACTGGGGGAGGCTGGGAGGAAAGAGGCTGATGCTGGGGGAGGCTGATGCAGGGGGAGGCTGTGAGGAGAGAGGCTGATGCTAGTGGAGGCTGGGAGGAGAGAGGCTGATGCTGGGGGAGGCTGGGAGGAGAGAGGCTGATGCTGGGGGAGGCTGGGAGGAGAGAGGCTGGTACTGGGGGAGGCTGATGCTGGGGGAGGCTTGGAGGAGAGAGGCTGATGTTGGGGAGGCTGGGAGGAGAGAGGCTGATGCTGGGGAGGCTGATACTGGGGAAGGCAGGGAGGAGAGAGGCTGATGCTGGGGGAGAATGGGAGGAGAGAGGCTGATGCTGGAGGAGGCTGGGAGGAGAGAGGCTGATGCTGGGGGAGGCTGGGAGGAGAGGGGCTGATACTGGGGGAGGCTTGGAGGTGAGAGGCTGATGCTGGGGGAGGCTGATGCTGGAGGAGGCTGGGAGGAGAGAGGCTGATACTGGGGGAGGCTGATGCTGGGGAAGGCTGGGAGGAGAGAGGCTGATACTGGGAAAGGCTGATACTTGGGGAGGCTGGGAGGAGAGAGGCTGATGCTGGGGGAGGCTGATGCTGGGGGAGGCTGCGAGGAGAGAGGCTGATGCTGGAGGAGGCTGATGCTGGGGGAGGTTGGGAGGAGAGAGGCTGATGCTGGGGGAGGCTGGGAGGAGAGAGGCTGATAGTGGCGGAGGCTTGGGGGAGAGAGGCTGATACTGGGGGAGGCTTGGGGGAGAGAGGCTGATACTGGGGGAGGCTTGGGGGAGAGAGGCTGATACTGGGGGAGGCTTGGGGGAGAGAGGCTGATCCTGGGGGAGGCTTGTGGGGAGGGAGGCTGATACTGGGGGAGGCTTGGGGGGAGAGAGGGTGATGCTGGGGGATGCTAATGCTGGGGGAGGCTGGGAGGTGAGAGGCTGATGCTAAGGGAGGCTGGGAGGAGGGAGACTGATGCTGGAGGAGGCTGGGAGGAGAGAGACTGATACTGGGGGAGGCTTGGGGTAGAGAGGCTGATACTAGGGGAGGCTGGGAGGAGAGAGGATGATACTGGGGGAGGCTGGGAGGAGAGAGGCTGATACTGGGGTATGCTGATGCTGGGGGAGACTGGGAGGAGAGAGGCTGATGCTGAGGGAGGCTGATGCTGGGGAAGGCTGGGAGCAGAGAGAGGCTGATGCTGGGGGAGGCTGATGCAATTGGAGGCTGGGAGAAGAAAGGCTGCTGGGGGAGGCTGGGAGGAGAGAGGCTGATGATGGGGGAGGCAGATGCTGGGGGAGGCTGGGAGGAGAGAGGCTGTTGCTGGGGGAGGCTGATGCTGGGGAGGTTGAGAGGAGAGAAGCTGATGCTGGGGGAGGCTGATGCTGGGGGAGGCTGGGAGGAGAGAGGCTGGTGCTGGGGGAGGCTGAGAGGAGAGAGGCTGATACTGGGGGAAGCTGATGGTGGGGGAGGCTGGGAGGAGAGAGGCTGGGAGGAGAGAGGCTGATGCTGGGTGAGGCTGGGAGGAGAGAGGCTGATGCTGGGGGAGGCTGGGAGGAGAGAGGCTGATGCTGGGGAAGGCTGATGCTGGGGGAGGCTGGGAGGAGAGGGGCTGATGCTGGGGGAGGCTGATGCTGGGGGAGGCTGGGAGGAGAGAGGCTGATGCTGGGGGAGGCTGGGAGGAGAAAGGCTGATGCTGGGGGAGGCTGGGAGGAGAGAGGCTGATGCTGGGGGAGGGCTGATGCTGGGGGAGGCTGGGAGGTGAGAGGCTGATGCTGAGGAAGGCTGTGGGGAGAGAGGTTGATGCTGGAGGCGGAGGGAGAGAGGCTGCTGCTGGGGGAGTGGGAGAGAGGGGCCAATGCTAGAGACAGGGGACAAGGGTTGAGGGATAGTGCAATGACAAAATCGATGGTAGGGGAGTGTAAGGACTCAGAATGAGAGGGTGCAGCATTGGTAACTTATTATGGAGAAGGGGCAGCATGTGTGGGCTCAGTATGGAGTGGAGCTATGTAGGGGAGTCAATATCAAGAGTAGGGTAGTGTGTGTGTGTGGGGGGTATCAGCATAAGCGCTAGTGTGGTGGTCTTAGTATGATTAGTGGAGCAGCATGGAGGTGTCATTATGGAAAAGAGGAATGCAGCATTAGGAGCTCATGGAGAGGGGCAGCATACATGGGACACTGAGGAGGGAGCAGCATGCATAGGACATTGTGAGGAGGGAGCAGCATGAATGGGACATTGTGAGGAGGGAGCAGCATGCATAGGACATTGTGAGGAGGGAGCAGCATGCATAGGACATTGTGAGGAGGGAGCAGCATGCATAAGACATTGTGAGGAGGGGGCAGCATGCATGGGACCTTGTAGGAGAGAGCAGCATTCATGGGACCTTGTGAGGACGGAGCAGCATGCATGGCACATTGTGAGGACGGAGCAGCATGCATGGCCCATTGTGAGGACGGAGCAGCATGCATGGGACATTGTGAAGAGGGAGCAGCATGCATGGGACATTGTGAGGAGGGAGCAGCATGCATGGGACCTTGTGAGGAGGGAGCAGCATTTATGAGACCTTGTGAGGAGGGAGCAGCATTCATGGGACCTTGTGAGGAGGGAGCAGCATACATGGGACCTTGTGAGGAGGGAGCAGCATACATGACACCTTGGGAGGACGGAGCAGCATGCATGGGACATTGTGAGGAGGGAGCAGCATGCATGGGACATTGTGAGGAGGGAGCAGCATGAATAAGACATTGTGAGGAGGGAGAAGCATGCATAGGACATTGTGAGGCGGGAACAGCATGCATAGGACATTGTGAGGAGGGGGCAGCATGCATGGGACCTTGTAGGAGGGAGCAGCATTCATGGGACCTTGTGAGGATGGAGCAGCATGCATGGGACATTGTGAGGACGGAGCAACATGCATGGGACATTGTGAGGAGGGAGCAGCATGCATGGGACATTGTGAGGAGGGAGCAGCATGCATGGGACATTGTGAGGAGGGGGCAGCATGCATGGGACCTTGTGAGGAGGAAGCAGCATTCATGGGACCTTGTGAGGAGGGAGCAGCATTCATGGGACCTTGTGAGGAGGGAGCAGCATACATGGGACCTTGTGAGGAGGGAGCAGCATACATGACACCTTGTGAGGACGGAGCAGCATGCATGGGACATTGTGAGGAGGGAGCAGCATGCATGGGACATTGTGAGGAGGGAGCAGCATGAATAAGACATTGTGAGGAGGGAGAAGCATGCATAGGACATTGTAAGGCGGGAACAGCATGCATAGGACATTGTGAGGAGGGGGCAGCATGCATGGGACCTTGTAGGAGGGAGCAGCATTCATGGGACCTTGTGAGGACGGAGCAGCATGCATGGGACATTGTGAGGACGGAGCAACATGCATGGGACATTGTGAAGAGGGAGCAGCATGCATGGGACATTGTGAGGAGAGAGCAGCATGCATGGGACATTGTGAGGAGGGGGCAGCATGCATGGGACCTTGTGAGGAGGAAGCAGCATTCATGGGACCTTGTGAGGAGGGAGCAGCATTCATGGGACCTTGTGAGGAGGGAGCAGCATACATGGCACCTTGTGAGGACGGAGCAGCATGCATGGGACATTGTGAGGAGGGAGCAGCATGCATGGGAGATTGTGAGGAGCTAGCAGCATGCATGGGACATTGTGAGGAGGGAGCAGAATGCATCGGACATTGTGAGGAGGGAGCAACATGCATGGGACATTGTGAGGAGGGGGCAGCATGCATGGGACATTGTGAGGATGGAGCAGCATGCATGGGACATTGTGAGGAGGGGGCAGCATGCATGGGACATTGTATGGAGGGAGCAGCATGCATGGGACATTGTGAGGAGGGGGCAGCATGGATGGGACATTGTGAGGATGGATCAGCACGCATGGGATATTGTGAGGAGGGAGCAGCATGATGTGAGGACAATGTGCAGATCATATTTCATAATCGAGGAAGGTGTGCTGGGTATAATTTATAAGGGAGGGTAGTGTGGTGTTTTAGTTTATTAGGGGCAGTGTGACAGTTACAGTATATAAGTGGGGACGGTGTGGTGCGACTATTTTATACTCATGCTATGTTTTGATGTGCCTGTGGTGATCCCCATTGGGGGGGTTAGTGCCCTTTTTTTCTCATTAATACTTTTTCAAGTGTTTTACAGAGTAGATCTGCCTGAAACAGATGTTGTGTGCGAAAACTCAGGTTTACGTTGTCACTAAGGGGCGCGACCACTTAAAGTGCCTAGGGCAGCATGAAGGCAAAATACAGCCCTTAATATACATATTACAGTTCCAGTAGTCACCATCGAGACGTGGGGGTGGTAGGGCACTGGTCACCCTATTACAGCTGCATAGATATACATGCTGTTACTCTCAGATCAGGAGTGTCAGCTAATTAAGTGAATGCATATTCACCCTCTTCCTCACCCAGAATCTCCGAGTTCTGCATGGCACTCTATGTCTGCTGTCCTGTATCACTATACTAGGATTGCATCGTAAATAATCCTTGGTGACTCTCCTGATCTGAGAGTTACAGCTGCATAGACATACACGAAAGCACTCTCAAATAAGGAGTGCCGCCAATGATTGCGATGAGCAAGTTCATGGATAATTAAGAGAATGAATATTCACCCTCCTCTCCCGTAATCCCACCCACCGCTTGAGTCCTGCAGTGCACCCGTCCTCTGCTTGTTATATTACCGGCACTACTAGCCTGAGGTTCGAATCACAATCATTGGTGACTCTCATCAGCTGAGTGTAACAGTTGCATAGACATAGACATACACGCTGTCACTCTCAGCTGAGGAAAGTCACCGCAATTGTCGGTGACACTCCTATCTAAAAGTGACAGAGAGTATGTCTATGCAGCTGTCACTCTTAGCTCAGGGGAGTTGCATATTTTTGCTATGCAATCCCGGCAGGTAATACAGCAGGTAGAGTGCAGGTGTAGTGCAGGACTCAGAGTGGTGGGCGGGATTACATAAAAAGATGGTGAATATTTATTCTCTTAATTAGCCGGTCTTAGAGCAACACAAGAGGACAATAAAAGTTATATATCTTGAAATATGACTGTACAAGCCCTATTTCAGGATACTGTTAGTTTGAGTATGTAACTAGGGTTTATATTTGGTGTAGGGCTTATATTTTAAGCCTACTCTTAAAATGCCAAAAAATTGTGACGCCCTGGCACCGCCAGGTGGTCGCACAAAATAGGCCCCTGCACAACACCTTCTCTCACAGGGTTAAACCTTGCCAACCAAATCATAGTCACCCCCCCCAGGGTAGGAAAGGCACACCAGTGGGCAGGACCAGGTGGATAGAGAACGCCCACCTAGGGGTCTAGAAAACCCGGGGCGGGAAAACAGTGCAGTCTGTCGGAGTCTAAGTTGGAGCTCAAGTGGAGTGGAGTAGTGAAGAGGTAAAGCTCAGGTTCAGAAAGGAGAGGCGCCGGGGTTGGAGCCCCGGTGTATTGGCTAGGTGGAAGATGGTCGTCCGTGTGTGACAGGCGATGGGAAGACGGCAGCCGGAGATCCGAGGTGGACCGGAGCAGGGTTGGAGCCCGCCGGTACCGACACCGGAGACCCGACCTGGAAACCGTGCACAGAGGGGGTACCTGAAGCCAGGACCGAAACTAACAGCCTAGCTAATTAACCAATTGAGGGCAGGATTACAGGTCCTGTCCCAACTAAAGTCCCAAAAGCAGACAACCACCCATAGAGAGGGATAGGGCATCCGCCAAGGCCCGGTAGATCCCACGGGTCAGTGTCAGCGGGCACGGCTCCCAACAGAAGTACCGGGAGCGGACTCCCGTGTTCCACACCGGGAAGTCCACCACATCACAACACAGTGCAGAGGAAAGTGACACAGACCATCACCCCGGGTGAGGGACCAGAGTACACCCAGTCGCGGCGGCCGGCCACCAGCACCTTGGTTAACCATTGGACTCGTCTGATTTATTAATCTTGAGTAAACTGAGACTCCCTGGTCTGACCAGGCGCGCCGGCCCCTGCCATCACTGTCCCCTGCACCGAGTCACCGGCCCCGGGGCAACCATTCCTATCTACGGAGGGGTTAACAACCAGCTGCCATCCCATTGCCCCCGGTGCCCCACAACCGCAGCGGTGGTGCCACACTTCACCGTCACAGACTGACTACGGCAAATCCCGTACAAATACGTCCCCTTTCATTCGGAGTGTCCATGTGACCCCCGGGTCCGGAGAACCCCTCGAGCCACACTGCGGATCCGGATCCGAGCAACCCGGCTGCTACTGACGTGGAGGTGGCACAGCATTACAACTGAGTGCAACAAAGATTTTCTAAGATAATTTAGAAAAATCTCAAGCTCTAACGAGCTGTACATTTGTAAATGACCTAACTTGAAAAAAAAAACATGTAGAAAACAGCTGAAGAAAATAAAATAGAAACAACACTACCATCTTCTTCCCTCACAAACCCCATGTCCAGTTCTATATAAAGGACTGGAAAGAAAAAAGTGAGAAAACGTGGTGCAATAACTTAAACAAGGATTTGTAACCCCAGGGAAGTGGAAACCTACCAGAGAACAGCTCAACGTAGGAGTTTGTGAAAGGACCAGGCATTTGAGAAGCATAATGGCTCAGTGGTTGAAGCGCTGGGGTCCTGGATTCACATCCCACCAACATCTCAAAGGAGTTTGTATATTCTCCCTGTGTTTGCGTGGGTTTCCTCCGGTTCTCCGGTTTCCACCCACATTCCTAAGACATATTGATAGCGAATCTACAGTCATGGACAAACGTTTTGAGAATGACACCAACATTATATTTTCACATGATCTGTTGCCCTCTGGTTTTTAATTGTGTTTGTCTGATGTTTACATCACATAGAGAAATATAATTGTAATCATATTATGAGTACCAAAAGGTTATATTGACAGTTAGAATGAGTTAATGCAGCAAGTCAATATTTGCAGTGTTGACCCTTCTTCTTCAGGACCTCTGCAATTCTCCCTGGCATGCTCTCAATCAACTTCTGGACCAAATCCTGACTGATAGCTGTCCATTCTTGCATAAACAATGCTTGCATTTTGCCAGAATTTGTTGGTTTTTGTTTGTCCACCCGTCTCTTGATGATTGCCCACAAGTTCTCAATGGGATTAAGATCTGGGGAGTTTCCAGGCCATGGACTCAAAATCTCTATTTTTTGTTCCATGAGCCATTCAGTGATCACCTTTGCTTCATGGCAAGGTGCTCCATCATGCTGGAAAAGGCATTGTTGGGTGCCAAACTGCTCTTGGACAGTTGGGAGAAGTTGCTCTTGGAGGACATTCTGGTACCATTCTTTATTCATGGCTGTGTTTTTAGGCAAGACTGTGAGTGAGCCGATTCCCTTGGCTGAGAAGAAACCCCACACATGAATCGTTTCAGGATGCTTAACAGTTGGCATGAGACAAGACTGGTGGTAGCGCTCACCTCGTCTTCTCCTAATAAGCTGTTTTCCAGATGTCCCAAACAATCGAAAAGGGGATTTATCTGAGAAAATGACTTTACCCCAGTCCTCAGCAGTCCACTCCTTGTACCTTTTGCAGAAAATCAGTCGGTCCCTGATGTTTTTTCTGGAGAGAAGTGGCTTCTTTGCTGCCCTCCTTGAAACCAGGCCTTGCTCAAAGAGTCTCAGCCTCACAGTGCGTGCAGAAGCACTCACACCAGCCTTCTGCCATTGCTGAGCTAGCTCGGCACTGCTGGTTATCCGATCCCGGAGCTGAAACAGTTTTAAGATACGGTCCTGGCGTCTGCTGGTCCTTCTTGGGCACCCAGGAGCCTTTTTGGCAACAATGGAAGCTCTCTCCTTCAAGTTCTTGATGATGCGATAGATTGTTGACTGAGGTGC
Source organism: Anomaloglossus baeobatrachus (assembly GCF_048569485.1). Taxonomy (NCBI): domain Eukaryota; kingdom Metazoa; phylum Chordata; class Amphibia; order Anura; family Aromobatidae; genus Anomaloglossus; species Anomaloglossus baeobatrachus. The sequence continues at coordinate 422,208,977 of NC_134357.1, forward strand.
AATCTTTGTAGCTACGATACTCTTCCCTGTTAGGCCATTTTTGTGCAGAGCAATCATGGCTGCACGTGTTTCTTTAGAGATAACCATGGTTAACTGAAGAGAAACAATGATAGCAAGCACCAGCCTCCTTTAAAGTGTCCAGTGGTGTCATTCTTTCTTAATCATGACTGATTGATCGCCAGCCCTGTCCTCATCAACACCCACACCTGTGTTAATGGAACAGTCACTAAAACAATGTTAGCTGCTCCTTTTAAGGCAGGAATGCAATGATGATGAAATGTGTTTTGGGGGGTAAAGTTCATTTTCTTAGGCAATATTGACTTTGCAAGTAATTGCTGTTAAGCTGATCACTCTTTGTGACATTCTGGAGTATATGCAAATTGCCATTAGAAAAACTTAAGCAGTAGACTTTGTAAAAATTAATATTTGTAGCATTCTCAAAACTTTTGGCTATGACTGTAAATTGTGAGCCCCAATGGGGGCAGTGGTGATAATGTCTGTAAAGTGCTGAGGAACTAATGGGATTTTCAAGAAAACTCTGAATCCTTAATCCCTTCCAACGAGCAGGTGACTTGACTCCTGAGGGAAAACTCACTGTTTCTTCTAGAAGTTTCCAGACTAAAACACATCACTGAGCAAACAGGCAAATTCACTGCTCCTTAAGGAAAGGCTAATAGCAGTTTCTCAGTTTGTCACTGACCTTGAAAGTCCAGGTGGCCTAGGGACTGATACCCTGCCAATTTGCAGCTGGCCCTTACAGAGATTTCAACAGTTACGTCAGGATGGACCGTCTCGAAGTTACAATCCTCAATTCACCTCACACCAACTTCAACTGCCACAGTCTGAATTTACCTCAAACCTAAGCTCCTTCCATTTCCTTTCTGGGGGGCACACGCAAGCTTTGTTATCAGCTTAGGTGAACAGCCCCAGTAAGTGTGTGTGGGCAAATGTTTGTTTGTAGTGAACAGCAGAGAAACCAAAACCATGGCAATACATGTTATACAGATTGAAATACACATGCAGCCATTCTTTGTGGCAACTCACATGGCCTCTTTATCTCTCATTTCATACCTTTGTGTTGTTGTGGGTTTTTTTTACCTTTGAGTAACTTTTTAGCAGTAAAATGCTTATTCTACATCCCATTGGATTCACTTTTCATTTCATTAGGATTTCCTCTACCAGTAGCACCCACGATAGTTTCCGCCAGACTTTATTGTAAACCGAGCACTGACAATACAGTGGTCCTTCCGGTCTTGCTCAGTGGTATGAGTCAGGAAGGAGTACAGTATGTGATGACTGAGACCAATGATTGCCTGCAATGGTCATATGCTGGCCACTAATAACAAAAATATACAATGAGGGAGCTGGGACCATTGGAACACTGGAATTAAACCTATTGGGAAAAGTTGAGCTGAGGATTGTTTCTTTTTTTGCTTTGTTTTCTAACATGCAGCTGTTTATATTCTTAAGAAGAAGAAAATAAAACTACTCAATATCCAAAAATTATAATAAAACAGGCACATCATAGTACAAAGATGAAAGTGGAATCAATAGAATGGGTCCAAAACATTTACTAGCTGCCTAACACTAGAAAGCTATTGGCTCTGGTTCTTCATCTTCTATTAGAAAGTTCTTGGCTTCTACTTAGTTCTTGGCTTGACCATGGATAGTAGCTGCCAAATACATAAACATCTCAGTTCCTAATCATTTCCACGCTTTGATAGGAAGCGGGGAATTTTTGTAGTTAGGATTTATGTCCTAAAGGCATTTATATTCTACCATGCCCCAGCTGATGACCATCAGACCCTATACGTACTAACATAATTTACCCAGCAGTAATGGAGTCTTATCTTTCAGACAGAGCAACACAGATGTATGAATTGAATTTCCCTTTTGCATAGTTGGTGTCATTATTTCCTAAGTAAAATGAATCTAGCCTGCAGGCAAACCGTTTGTAGAAGAGATTAAAGCAAGGAGGCCATTAAATCACTAGACCTTGAGTCTTGCTCTTGGCTATTTACAATGTATTATTCTTGGAGCACTGTCCTTTCCAAAGGTTTGTATCAACCTTTTCTCTCTTTTAGCTAGCGCCCATGGATGAAAGCTATGGAGGAGATTGATAATGCGAAGATGAAACAGATTCCACATGTAATGTACAAAGTAGTACAAAAAGTTACATTCAAAAGTCATAAAAAGGTCTTAAGGTTCTTATGTACTATTAAATACTGGAAGGAACAATGGAAAGTCACATTCACCATCAGCAGATATTTGTAAAAAAGGAATATTGCATTATATCTTTTTTATAAATACAGTATTACAATCTGATGCCAAGAAACTCTGGTAAATGCAAAAAAATAGTGTCCAGCAAAGTTGAATGAAAAGACTAAAAAAGTTAATTCTGCCATGCTTCATTTTTATTTTTAGACCAAGTGTAAGTCTTTATCACGTGTAGGGGTTTTCCCTTACGAAAAGGTTAAGAGTTCTATGACTTTAAGGCCCTGTGCGCACTAGACATTTTTGCTGCGTTTTTCGCGGCGCTTCCCCAGCAATGTCTATGGGTTTTCAGAAGTGCTGTCCGCACACAGCATTTTTTTGTAGCTGCGTTTTTGTGGTGACCACAAAAACGCAGCATGTCAATTATTTCTGTGTTTTTCCACAGCGTTTTTCACTCATTGAATGCAGTGCACAAAAAATGCAGCCAAAAACGCAGCTAAAAACGTGGTAAAAACGCACAAAAAACGCAGAGTGAAAAAACGCCTACTGCGCACATAGCCTAAGAGGCGGTGCTCCCTTGTTTTTCTGTGTGTTATGTACTCAGCAGTTCACCAATGCTTTAGTGATGGGCAGTCCGGCCCTTTTTGGTGATCCAGCTCACATGGCTCTATTCACCAAAAATAGCCGGCTCTTTCAGATTCCTATTAAATATTTAAGACGATGTTAGCACAATTGAAACCTTGCCCACCTACTGACAAAGCCCTGCCCACCCGTAATGGACCAATTAAAATGTAGGATGGAGGGTTTTGTACAGGTGGGAGGGATTTTGTATGCCAATCATTGGAATTTTACGCCAAGTGAGAGTCATTAAAAGAATTTAGTCACTCTCACTGATGTGCCATCTCCTGTCGTTCACAGCAAGGAGCCGGCTCTATGTTTCGGATTGTTCGCTACCGACACATTACTACGACACCCCCCCCCTCTGAAATGCAGACTTGGACTAACCCAGCCTAAATAATGTGGGAAAGAGAGAAAGCGCGGGAGAAGAGTTTGGGCGGGAAAGGGAAAAGTCTGATTGCCTGAGAGTGTGAGAGAGGGGAGACGCTGCCTGAGAATGGCGGTTTGGGAAAAGGTATGGTGGCGGCTGCAAGAGATACAGCAAGCCAGCACCGGGAGAGAGCCCTGGTCACCTTCGAGCGAGTACTTGACTGAGATTCTCCTAGTTTGCCGACTCCAAACAGAAGAAGAAGTCACCCTGAAGAATCGGGTGATCCCGGGTCTGTGAGAGAAGAAAAGTTCCCCTCTGCCCTGCAAGACGTGTGCACCGACGAGCATGACAACACCAAGCTTCTGGACATTGACTTGTTACTTTTTTACTTTACCGTAAGTCTTTACTAGTGTGCACACGTAATAGGGTGTAGCGTAGGTCTCAGTAGCCAGAGCGCAGTAACCGTGTGACGCCCTGGCAAAACCAGGTAGTCAAAAATAGGCCCCTGCACAACACCATCCCTCACTTAGGTAACACACAGACGACCTGAAACCCTAGTCACCCCCCCTTAGGGAAAGATAGACACACCAGTGGGCGGGACCAGGCGGTTGGACACACCCACCCAGGGGTTTAGACAGCCCGGGGTGGGAAAACAAGGAGAAAGAGTTGGTAGTTCAAGTGGAGAGGAGTGTGGGCTGGAGCTAGGTGTACAGTTAGGTCCAGAAATATTTGGACAGTGACACAAGTTTTGTTATTTTAGCTGTTTACAAAAACATGTTCAGAAATACAATTATATATATAATATGGGCTGAAAGTGCACACTCCCAGCTGCAATATGAGAGTTTTCACATCCAAATCGGAGAAACGGTTTAGGAATCATAGCTCTGTAATGCATAGCCTCCTCTTTTTCAAGGGACCAAAAGTAATTGGACAAGGGACTCTAAGGGCTGCAATTAACTCTGAAGGTGTCTCCCTCGTTAACCTGTAATCAATGAAGTAGTTAAAAGGTCTGGGGTTGATTACAGGTGTGTGGTTTTGCATTTGGAAGCTGTTGCTGGGACCAGACAACATGCGGTCTAAGGAACTCTCAATTGAGGTGAAGCAGAACATCCTGAGGCTGAAAAAAAAGAAAAAATCCATCAGAGAGATAGCAGACATGCTTGGAGTAGCAAAATCAACAGTCGGGTACATTCTGAGAAAAAAGGAATTGACTGGTGAGCTTGGGAACTCAAAAAGGCCTGGGCGTCCACGGATGACAACAGTGGTGGATGATCGCCGCATACTTTCTTTGGTGAAGAAGAACCCGCTCATAACATCAACTGAAGTCCAGAACACTCTCAGTGAAGTAGGTGTATTTGTCTCTAAGTCAACAGTAAAGAGAAGACTCCATGAAAGTAAATACAAAGGGTTCACATCTAGATGCAAACCATTCATCAATTCCAAAAATAGACAGGCCAGAGTTAAATTTGCTGAAAAACACCTCATGAAGCCAGCTCAGTTCTGGAAAAGTATTCTATGGACAGATGAGACCAAGATCAACCTGTACCAGAATGATGGGAAGAAAAAAGTTTGGAGAAGAAAGGGAACGGCACATGATCCAAGGCACACCACATCCTCTGTAAAACATGGTGGAGGCAACGTGATGGCATGGGCATGCATGGCTTTCAATGGCACTGGGTAACTTGTGTTTATTGATGACATAACAGCAGACAAAAGTAGCCGGATGAATTCTGAAGTGTACCGGGATATACTTTCAGCCCAGATTCAGCCAAATGCCGCAAAGTTGATCGGACGGCGCTTCATAGTACAGATGGACAATGACCCCAAGCATACAGCCAAAGCTACCCAGGAGTTCATGAGTGCAAAAAAGTGGAACATTCTGCAATGGCCAAGTCAATCACCAGATCTTAACCCAATTGAGCATGCATTTCACTTGCTCAAATCCAGACTTAAGACGGAAAGACCCACAAACAAGCAAGACTTGAAGGCTGCGGCTGTAAAGGCCTGGCAAAGCATTAAGAAGGAGGAAACCCAGCGTTTGGTGATGTCCATGGGTTCCAGACTTAAGGCAGTGATTGCCTCCAAAGGATTCGCAACAAAATATTGAAAATAAAAATATTTTGTTTGGGTTTGGTTTATTTGTCCAATTACTTTTGACCTCCTAAAATGTGGAGTGTTTGTAAAGAAATGTGTACATTTCCTACAATTTCTATCAGATATTTTTGTTCAAACCTTCAAATTAAACGTTACAATCTGCACTTGAATTCTGTTGTAGAGATTTCATTTCAAATCCAATGTGGTAGCATGCAGAGCCCAACTCGCGAAAATTGTGTAAATGTCCAAATATTTCTGGACCTAACTGTAGCTCCAGCAGAGGAAGTTCAAGTTGAACGGTGCCAGGGTAGGAGCCCTGGTGCCTTTGGCTAGGTGGCAGATGGTGGTCTCCATCAGCAGGAGATGGGAAGATGGCTTGGCAGAACTGAGGTGGACTGGGACAGGGTTGTAGCCCACTGGGACTGACACGGGGAACTGACCCGGAAACCGTAGCACAGAGGGGGTACTCGGACCCTGAAGCCAGGACCGAAACCAGCGGCCTAGCTAATTAACCGATTGAGGCCAGGATCATAGGTCCTGTCACACGCAAAGTCCCTAAGAGAAGACAACAGTCCACCGATAGGGATAGCAGGCCACCGCCAGGGCCCATAGATCCCACGGGCCAGCGTCTGCGGGCACGGCTCCTTAGGCCACATCCAGCCAGGAGCGGACTTCTGAGTTCCAGGCCAGGCAGTCCACCGTACACAAAACAAGTGCAGAGGAAAAGGACAGTGACCACCAGCCTGTGTGGGGGAACCGAATGCAAACGGCCGTGGCGGCCAGCCACCAGCACCTTGGTTTACCAAAAGACTCATGTGATTCATTTACTATGAGTAACCAAACATCCCCCTGCTTGCACAGGCGCACCGGCCCTCGCCATCGCCATACCCTGCACAAAGACACTGGGCCCCGAGGCAACCATCCCTACCCACTAAGGTGTTAACATCCAGCTGCCACCACATCTCCCCCGGGTGCCCCATAACAGCAGCGGTGGTGTCCCACAACACCACACACCGTGGGTGGCGTCACGAACTTAATACGGCCTAGCCAGTACATCTACATCCCCTTTTATTCGGCATGTCCGCGAGACCCCCGGGTCCGGAGACCCTCGAGCCACCCCCCCAGAAGGTCCGGATCCGAGCAGCGGCGGCTGCTGGCACAGGGGTGGCACAACCACACAGCCCGAGTAGCGGAAGCCAGTTAGTTTGTTAGCTCAGTGTAGTTTTGAAGCATAAAAGGTAAAGGCACAAAAGGTTTAAATGAAAGGAATTGTGCATTCTAAAATATCAACAGCTTATAGCCGAACTGTCACCAGATTTTACAATACAAAGTTCATGTAGAAATAAATTGATGTCTTAGGCCTGATTTACTTTGCAAATCCATTTGAGAATGGTTATATAATTGCTCTTGAATGTTTGAAATCAGTGTCAGTCCACCTTGTCTGATTCTCAGTTCCTCAGTGTTCCTCCTCCCCGCTGTTAATGAGATCTCACTCTGCTCGCTACATGCTGCAGCTTTCAGGCAGGGAGGGAGAGTGGAGATTTATTATGCTTGGACTCCTGAGACCATGCTCCATGCTATAGCTAGGCTTATAAAATGTCTATTGTAATATCAGAATTATACAGTCACTCTGATAAGGATTTTGTAAGTAAAAACTATAGACTCATGACGTTTAAAAAAATCTATTTAATAATGTCTAAAATTTATATTGTGTAGTCACTTGAAGATGAAAAGGATGAAGACAATTTGAAGAAAACTATCTACTGTTAGAGACTCTGTACATTAGCTGAATAACACTACAACTCGCTAAAAAGGTTTGTCATAATGTTTTATCTTCGGGAGCGCACCGCTCCCCTGCCTCTCAGCTTTCTGTTTGCATAAATAGGCATTGTTGCGCCGCGGTTCCTAATGGTGCACATTTCAAGGCTGCTGCAGCAGCATCGGATTAGCGCAGGGACAAAAAAGCTGGCCGGCTTATGTGCTCCACTGATTCAGCCAGCTTTAGATCTGTGTTGTAAGCCCTGTGCATGCTCAGTTATGTTCTAAACTGTGTTGTACAATATCCTAGTCTATGAGCATTAAAAAATAGCATTAAAAAGTTCTCTATTCTTGAGAACCGAGAGGATTTTTTACAAGATTAAAAGTTGTCACTTTTTGCAAGCCCTTTGCAATTTTAACCATTATTGATGTTGTTACAGCCCCTTTAACGTTCACGACATACGACATACATGAAGTGGCGTAACTAGAGTTTGATGGGCCCTGGTGCAAAATTTGGACCGGGGCCCCCCTCCACATACACTGACACTTAGGGTACGGGATAATGACACTGACACTCGGGGTACAGGATAATGACGCTGACACTCGGGGTACAGGATAATGACGCTGACACTCGGGGTACAGGATAATGACGCTGACACTTGGCTTTTACCATCCGCACCCAGGTTTCCCATGATCTGAAATCCCTCTATCAGCACCCAGCTTTCCCATGTTCTGATATCCATCTTGTCCTCAGCACCCAGCTTCCCTATGCTCTGCTATACATCTTTCCCTCAGCACCCAGCTTTCCTATATCAGAGCATGGGGAAGCTGGGTGCTGAGGGAAAGAGCCTTTATCCTTCAGCACAAAACATTCCCATCCCATGCTTGTATCTTTGCCCCCCTTGTATATAGATCTCCAAATACTATAATGGCCCCCACATAACCTTCCATATAGTATAAAGGGTCCCACATAACCCATCATATATTATAATGCACCACCATAGTTCTCCATGTATTACAATGCATTTCCCCAAAGTTCTCCATGTATTATAATTCACCCCATAGTTCTCCATATATTATACTGCACCACATAGTCCTCCATGTTTTATAATGCACCCCCATAGTCCATATATAAGGTAGCCTCCATAGTCCTCCATATATTATAATGTAGCCCCCATTGTCCTATATTATAATGCAGCACCATAAATCATCATATTGTATTATGCAGCCCCATACTCCTCCATGTATAATGCACCCCCTTAGTCCATGTATAAGGTAGCCTCCATAGTCCTTCATATATTATAATGTAGCCCCCATTGTCCTATATTATAATGTAGCACCATAAATCATAATATTGCATTATGCAGCCCCATACTCCTCCATGTATAATGCATCCCTAGTCCATGTATAAGGTGACCTTCATGTTTATTATGCAGTCCCATAGACCTCCATGTATCATGCAGCCAGGCCCCTCCAGGCCTCCATGTGTCATGCAGCCAGCAAAATAAAAAAACAAGGGCCTCTTTTCTCCTTCCGACCGCGGTAGTTACGCCCCTGCCCCCATATGTCACACACCCTGCTCCCCATACAGCCTGCACCCCCCAGATCACACACACTACACCCCCATGTCACACATAATGCTCCCCATACAGCCTGCACCCCATATCACACACACTACACCCCCATATCTCACACACCATGCTCCCCATAAAGCCTACACCCCCATATCATACACACTACACCCCCATATCTCACACACCCTGCTCCCCATACAGCCTGCATCCCCCATATCACACACACTACACCCCCATATGTCACACATCCTGCTCCCCATACAGCCTTCACCCCCATAACTCACACACACTACACCCCATACAGCCTGCACCCCCATATCACACACACTACACCCCCATATCTCACACACCCTGCTCCCCATACAGCCTGCACCCCCATATCACACACACTACACCCCCATATCTCACACACCCTGCTCCCCATACAGCCGGCACCCCCATAGCTCACACACCCTGCTCCCCATACAGCCTGCACCCCCCAGATCACACACACTACACCCCATACAGCCTGCACCCCCATATCACACACACTACACCCCCATATCTCACACACCCTGCTCCCCATACAGCCTGCACCCCCATATCTCACGCACCCTGCTCCCCATACAGCCTGCACCCCCCAGATCACACACACTACACCCCATACAGCCTGCACCCCCATATCACACACACTACACCCCCATATCTCACACACCCTGCTCCCCATAAAGCCTGCACCCCCATATCTCACACACCCTGCTCCCCATACAGCCTGCACCCCCCATATCACACACACTACACCCCCATATGTCACACATCCTGCTCCCCATACAGCCTTCACCCCCATATCACACACACTACACCCCCATATCTCACACACCCTGCTCCCCATACAGTCTGCACCCCCATATCACACACACTACACCCCCATATCTCACACACCCTGCTCCCCATACAGCCTGCACCCCCATATCACACACACTACACCCCCATATCTCACACACCCTGCTCCCCATACAGCCTGCACCCCCATATCTCACACACCCTGCTCCCCATACAGCCTGCACCCCCCAGATCACACACACTACACCCCATACAGCCTGCGCCCCCATATCACACACACTACACCCCCATATCTCACACACCCTGCTCCCCATACAGCCTGCACCCCCCAGATCACACACACTACACCCCATACAGCCTGCACCCCCATATCACACACACTACACCCCCATATCTCACACACCCTGCTCCCCATACAGCCTGCACCCCCCAGATCACACACACTACACCCCATACAGCCTGCACCCCCATATCACACACACTACACCCCCATATCTCACACACCCTGCTCCCCATACAGCCTGCACCCCCCAGATCACACACACTACACCCCATACAGCCTACACCCCCATATCACACACACTACACCCCCATATCTCACACACCCTGCTCCCCATACAGCCTGCACCCCCCAGATCACACACACTACACCCCATACAGCCTGCACCCCCATATCACACACACTACACCCCCATATCTCACACACCCTGCTCCCCATACAGCCTGCACCCCCCAGATCCCACACACTACACCCCATACAGCCTGCACCCCCATATCACACACACTACACCCCCATATCTCACACACCCTGCTCCCCATAAAGCCTGCACCCCCATATCTCACACACCCTGCTCCCCATACAGCCTGCACCCCCCAGATCACACACACTACACCCCCATATCTCACACACCCTGCTCCCCATACAGCCTGCACCCCTCAGATGACACACACTACACTCCATACAGCCTGCACCCCCATATGTCACACACCCTGCTCCCCATACAGCCTGCACCCCCCAGATCACACACACTACACCCCCATATCTCACACACCCTGCTCCCTATACAGCCTGCACCCCTCAGATGACACACACTACACTCCATACAGCCTGCACCCCCATATGACACACACCCTGCTCCCCATACAGCCTGCACACCCCATATCACACACACACTACACCCCCATATCTCACACACCCTTCCCCACATATCTCACCCTGCCTGTACCCCAACTTACACCTCTCAAACACTCTGCACCCCTTCACATCCTTCTGTCACAGTCTGCAGCCCTCATATGCCACTCACCCTGCACCCCCCCTCTCCCTCATGTCCCCTCTTTTCTTATTACCAGTCATCATGTGTCCCAATCTCCTTCAGGAATTGATATCTTCTGATGCTTTCTGCCCGGCATCCTGTGTCTCCTCCCACACAGTCACATGGGCGTGACATCATCGCAGGTCCTGCAGGATGGCTTATTGCGTCTGATGTGCAGGTCAGGAGCTCTCCTGCAGCTCAGAAACGGCTGGTGGGCCTCTCCAGGTCAGGGGCCCCTCTACTGACACTGGGCTCCCCTGACTCACAGTCCGGCCCCCTGACGGTTGCATTGTCGGCCACTACACAGCGGCATTACACATAGGGGCCCGGCAGCCGGCTCTGCAGAGCGGCTGCCGGGCCCCTATAACCCTGCGACCGCGGTCGTTACGCCCCTGCATACATGTATGCCATAATCTATTTCTCTACCTTTGATGCAGGCTCAGTGTGCACCTTTCTCGATCATGACAGCTGATTTAATCAGCCATCATTGCCTTTCACAGCCATGGCCAGCTCTCAGTCTCTGACAGCAGCATTTAACATGCACCGGCAATGGGGTGCGCCATTCCATGTGGCACCCATGACGTGATCACTGGGTGCAGATGTGCTGTCATGACAGCTGTGGCCATTGTTCATAGGAGATTGCAATTTTAGCTATACATTGTGTATCACCCAGGGAATAGGGTACTCGGTCCCGGGCGGTTTACTACTGGGAAATGTCACTTTGGTGGCCGTTGCCCGTTCCCGTGCCCTGGGTGCTTTTTTAATGGGGAGTATTTACAGGGTAGATTGAAGTAATTTGTGGGACACCACCTGCGGGTTGCTGTTAAGATGGTGGAAGTTTATCTCTAGGGCTTTTGGTAATGGCAGCTGTGGTGGTAGGCCCTCCGCAGGTAGGGCTGAGCTCAGGAGATGTATGATGGAGTAATAAGAGAGGCCACACCGTGGGTTGTAATTAACAGTCTCTACTCACTCTGGACCCTCGGATGGCTGGTTCAGGTCCCTGTAGTTCCAGTGCCAGTTGATCACTCGGTTGCTCTGTCCCCGGCACCCTCAGTGTGGTTGGGTCCCCGTAGCGTGGAGCGTTTGGGGACTGACTGTCCCTTTTGTGTGGCAGTCTCCTTGTCCGTATGGCGGGCAGTGTGAACCCTGTAGTTCTGGTCTGTGTCCCGAACCCTAATCCTAATCCTTGTTTACTGCTGGTGCCCCCGGATCTGTGGGTCAGTGAGGTCCGTGGAGGTCCCCTCACTGTGCAGGTATTTGCCAGACCGTATGAAACTGACATCTGACCTAGGGCCCTGTGCCCTGTCGGTGCTCTGGTCCCAGCGGTACTTAGGTGTACCTGCCCTAGCGACCACTCTCCTGTGCCCCCGGGTCACCGTTACACGACCCAGCTCTCAGGCACCTCTCCTCTCTACTACTGACTCTGCATTGACTAACTACTGTCCCCTCCCACCAGGCTTTCTAGTACCTCTGGTCTGGCTCCGCCCTCTAGGTGGCCATCCCCTTGTGTCAGACTAGCCAATTACGCCTGGTGTGGAGTGGAAACTGGGATTTTGGTGTGTGTGGGTGTTGCTGGTGTGACGCCCTGGACTAGCCAGGTAGTCACAAACAGAACACCACACACACCCCTTCCCCGGACAGGTAACACCAGTCACACAGAAATCCTTGTTGCCACTGTTATGGTTAATATTTTATATTAAGTTTGATTATCATTTAAGCAATTTATATATCTTTGATAATTTTGTACTTTTATATTAGCTTCATAAGTGTTATTCATAAAAGCAATAACACAGGGTGTACTCTTTGTTATAAAGATGCTTTTGTCTCAAATGTCTTTGTTAATGAAGGTCCAGAAAACTGGACAGAACTAGATTTTTAGGAATGCAGCAGGATCCATAATTTACGATTTTGTTATTTTCAACCTATATACCCATTTAAGGTAATCTATTAAGTCATGCCCCTTTCTTTGTGATAGTAATAAAACTAGTGTCTTGGGCATCTGAGGGTCAGACAAGCCTAGCACACTGACACAATTGGCTGTGTGTGTGTCCTTGTTCTCCGATCGATCGACCAACTTGATTTAGTTAACACTGGCAAACGTGTGAGACCATTTGTCTTTCTCCTATAGCTTTTTTGTATAGCAAGGTTTCCACGACATTACATGGTGCCGAAACCCGGGAATTGTCAAACTGGACCTTCTTTGGACCCGACTACAAGGATCTCTCTGGGAACCACTGAATAAAACCGCGGTGAGTAACCCATTGTGTTACAAATAATTCAGTGTTACCTAGAGGGCTCTGGGACGGGTAATTGGTGGTCCTAACAAGACAATCTCTGTTGAACCTTTGCCAGTGTTTGAATTATTTTTTTCTCTGTTCTATGTATCAATGTGTCTTTAGATGTATATTTGAATTGAATGATGGATGAATGAAAATTGAATGAAGTGACAAGTAACCAACCTTGCCCAACGATTCTGGACAGGAACCTCCGCAGTTCTACCTGTATATTTCAGGAGTCGGAGGATTGTTATATGTTGTCTCCATTGTCTATGTGATTGTTATGTCTGGACTGATGCGGTTGTAAACTATGAGGATCCTTGAATGTGGGACTGATTGATCTTTGAGTGACTAATAAGGGACTACGGTCTCTGATTGATAAGGGATCCCGTTAGGTGTGTTCCTTTACATGTGGTGAAGAGAAAAATCGGTCCTTATCAGGATCAGGGAAGTATAATTGTCCATAACAGAGGAATCCTTCATGGTAAGGTAGTACTCTGAGGGTATTGAATCTCTCCTGTAAATTGATAAGGGTACTCTCTTGAAAGAGGTGCTGAATGCAGCTTTGACCTGAATACAGCAGGAGTATTAATACCAGCGACTGTGGAAGTGTGGATTGTGTAACTGACGTATTGTAAAGTTGTGTTGATGAATCAGAATCGTTGTCCTCAGTGTCTGTGTTCTGTTTTGTGTGAACTCAAGAGAGGAAAAATCATAGTAGTTGAAGTTTTTGCTCAGCCTATTTACCCAGACCAGGAAATATACAGAATAAGAAGTAAAACTTACTGTAGATATAATTGTCATGCAGTGCCATTACAGGGAGTTGAAGGAAAGCTTTTGAACTGGGTAGTAAATACACATCACTACGCCCCCACCTGGGTGACATCCTTCTTTTGTCCAGGAATTGATTCAGTTGACTGAGAAGCTGCAGAGGCGGCTATTGAATAATTACAGATTACCTCAGGAAATGTTATATGAACCCATAGAGATTGTTACAATTGTTTTTGGTGTAGTAGGGTTTGTATTGCTGTTCATTTGGTTGTGTGTCAGAATCTCTCTAGCTCACAGGGCTGGACAACTGGTGTTAGTGCTTCCTTAGAATCCGTCTTGCGAGTCCTGAAGTAGACTGGGACAGGATTAAATTAAGAGTCTGAGAGACTCAAGCTGTGCTAAAAGGAGTTCTACGGTTAACTCAGCACAGGCACAGGTGTTGCAGTCATGGGGACTGGCAACAGTAAGGAATTCACTAACTCAAAGGCCATTGTCCCAGTTCCAGCATGTGAGATAGTGGAGAGGCTGAAAGGAAAGGAAGCAGTAGATGGATGTGAAGTTATACTGAAGAAATTTGGTGTGGGCAAGTGGGGTAATCTAGAAGAGGGGGAATGGGAGAAGTGTATTTGCAACTGGGAAGGATGGCTGAAAGATAAGAACAAGTTTGAACAGGCTAGGATGTGGTTAGATGTAGCCAAGCGTCTCTCTATGAGTGAGCATAAATCAGAAGAAACCAAGCATGGTACTGTCTATCAAATCTATGATAGTATTAAAAACCCTGAAACTCTTGAAGTCCCTATACTGAATGTAAACCCTACAACCCCTTCGGCACCCCCACCTTATACAGGATCAAAGGGATGGGCATGCAGGTCTTGTGGTCAACAGAACTCCCATGGGGCTAACTATTGTTTGTCTTGTGGGTCCCCACGCCCAGAAATAATGCACAAGGTGCCTCTGTTCCCAATGAGGACCACAAGTCATGTACAGTTTACACCCCCGGGAGTGGATGGGAATAACCAACCAGTACACCATCACCCTCAGGTATGGCCAATAGAAACATATCGGCCCTGGTCTCCCAGTGAGCTTATTGCCCTTGCTACTCAACTCCCCGATCCCCGAAAAACCCCCCTTACATTTAGAACGCGCTTTCAGGGTGTCCAAGAGGCATATCGGGCCACGTGGGATGATCTTGTTTCAGTCATTTTACAGAAAGGGAGCGATCCCTTACTCATGGAAATTACTCAAATGATGCCAGGGCAGGAACCTGCTATTAAGAACACAACAGATTCAGGACGAGAATTTGTACAGAGGTTGCTGCACTGGGCTCGTGCAGAACAGGATAAGAAACAAGATCTGTTGCAGACTGTAGTGCAGGACAAAACGCAGTCAGTCTCAGAATATGCCTCTGTGTTAGAACAAACATGGTTAGATTTTGGGTATGAGCATAATGATGATAAAGATCGCCGATTATTGTTGCAGTGTTTCATGAATGGCCTTAGACCTACAATACAGACTGCTGTGCGTACTAGTCGCCCAGAATGGCGCAATATGCAATGGGTTGATTTGAAAGAAATAGCCAGGGGTGCTGAACTAGAAGCCATGTCAAAAAAAAGGGTTAATTTGGCCCCTATGCAGCCCAGAAGAGGAAGGGGGAGGGGGAGAGGGGGAAACTGTCGACAATCAGGGGATAGAGACTACAGCAATGTAGAATGTTGGTCTTGTGGGCAAAAAGGGCATTTTTCTGCCAAATGTCCCACGAAGTCAACAGCTACTACTCTGACCCCTCCATAGGAAACTGGCAATCCAGATGTCTCCCTTTGCCCCGTTGTCACCCCTCAGAGACCTACACTTACTGTTCCTATTTCTCTGGGGGAGGGACAAACTGTTACATTTATGGTAGACACTGGAGCAGCCCGTACAGTATTAATGCAAGAACATGTTCCTGAGGACATATTGTCGCCTGAATTTGTGACTTGCGAAGGGGTAAAGGGACGACCTACTAAATTACAAATGACTCAGCCTCTCCGACTGAATTTACATGACTCACTTTCAATTGTGACCCAGGTTTTAGTCTCCCCTGATGTACCTTTTAATTTGTTAGGGACAGATGTGTTACAGAAGATTGGAGCCTGCATAGAATTCACTCCAAATGGCCCCAAGATGACCACCCCCTTTGATGAAGGCACTCTATGTAGTCTCCTGTCTCTGACTATTCCCACTACCCTGGACACTGACCACTCTAAACCCCAGTCCCTGCCAACTTGGCTTGAAAATGTACCCAACAAACTGTGGGCAAATAGCAAACTTGATGTGGGAAAACTAACTGTTCCCCCAGTGACTGTAAAACTTAAACCAGGTGCCCAGCCCCCTTGTATAAAGCAGTACCCGTTAAGTGCTGCCCAGGATGCAGCAATACATGAAAATGTCCAAGAGCTCCTGACAAAAGGTCTTATTGTCCCTATAACCTCCCCATTTAACACCCCACTGTACCCAGTCAAAAAGAAAACCCCACCTGGGCAGCCAGTCGCTTATCGTATTGTTCATGATCTCCGAGCGGTCAATGCAGTAACCATAGTGGATACTCCCCTTGTGCCTAACCCACATACTCTCCTGAATCAGGTCCCCAGTACAGCTACTTGTTTTACAGTAATTGATCTGGCCAATGTTTTTTTCTCTGTTTGTCTGTCCACTGAATGTACCTCGTATTTTGCTTTCACACATAGAGGTACCCAGTACGCCTGGGCAGTTCTTCCTCAGGGAGCAGCTAACTCGCCCTCTTTGTTCTCCACATCCTTAAAGACAGTCTTAGATAACTGGTGCCCCCTTGATTCTTCTACTGTTCTGTTACAATACGTGGATGACCTCCTTCTTTGTTGTACCACAGATCAGTTATGTCAAACTGAATCCCAATCTCTGTTGATATTTCTAGCAGAAAATGGGTGCAAAGCTTCAAAAGACAAACTCCAATTGTGTGAGTCCACAGTTATCTTTCTGGGGCATTGCCTGTCTCCAGGAATCAAGCATCTCAGCCCAGGGAGGATTGAGGCAATACTAAAAGTACCTCTCACCAGATCTACTAAGTCCCTACGAGCATTCTTGGGCCTAGTCCAGTATTGTCGGCTTTGGATTCCAAATGCCTCTAGTGTCATGGCCCCATTGTTCCAATGCCTTAAAACTGAACCTTTTACTATTGGCCCTGAAGCAGTTGATGCATTCCACACCCTCAGGTCCACCCTCTCTGGCTCACCAGCTCTTTGTATCCCAAACTATGACAAATCTTTTACTCTTTACTGTCACGAACAGGCAGGCCATGCATCTGGCGTCCTCACTCAAGAACATGGTGGGCGACAACGCCCTGTAGGATATTACTCTGTAACTCTAGATTCAGTCATTATGGGTTCCCCTTCATGTGTACGAGCTGTGGCGGCTGCTTCAGAACTCGTTAAAAAGACAGAGGACATAGTGTTAGGCAACACTCTCACAATTCAGGTTCCTCATGCTGTATCTGAAATACTCCAACAGGCTCAGACCCGCCATCTGTCAGCATCGAGACTGACAAAATATGAAGTATCCCTTCTCACACCCCCTCATATTGTTACAAACGTTGTAATGTTCTAAATCCAGCCACACTATTACCAGTGGATTTAGAAAAGGGAGGAAAAGTTCAGGATGGGGAAGAGGGAGAGACTGTGAGCCAAGACATGCCTCTATTTTGCAAATTAGTAGATGTGGAAGCTAAGGTAGACATGACACATGAACATAACTGTCAGGCATTGATGGAAGCAGAAACAAAGGGCTTGGCAAATATCACTGATGTACCACTCACTAACCCCTCAGCTGAGTATTTTGTAGATGGTTCCAGAGCTTGGGACAATGATCAAGGACGGTTCATCACCGGGTATGCAGTAGTCCACGATGGTAAGGCAGTAATAAAAGAACCACTCCCCTCCAGCAGTTCTGCGCAAGAGGCTGAGCTGAAAGCACTCTCTGCAGCATGCAATCTGGGAAGAGGTAAGGAGATTAATGTATTTTCTGACTCACAATATGCTTTTGGGGTAGCACACGACTTTGGCGCCATTTGGCGAAGCCGTAATTTCCTGACCTCTGCTGGCAAACCCATAAAGAATGCGCAGGCGGTAGAGCAGCTACTGACAGCACTCACCCTTCCCCGAAGGGCAGCCATAGTCAAAGTATCGGCACACACACGGGAACAAACTCCCCTTGCAGTAGGGAATGCACTGGCCGACAAGGCGGCTAAAGAAGCAGCAAGACTACCTCTGACAGACATACTGGCCATAACAGACATAGCCCTCTCAGGGAGCTTAGTGACCGAGAGTGCGGGGTGCCCCCTTACAGCAAAGGAGGCTGGCACCGTACCGGCCCCAGTGGCCGTTGATCGTGAACTGTTGCAGGTCTTCCAGACCCAGGCCCCCTCAAACGAACAGAATGCGTGGGTCAAAGTGGGCGCTGTACGGTCAGAGTCAGGGGTATGGCAGGTAAACACCCGGATTTGCCTCCCACGCTGCCTGTTCCCCATGATGGCTGCCCTTGCACATTCCCCGGTGCATAATTCAAAGGGTGTGATGTGTGCAGTAGTGTTACAAAACTGGTGTGCCCCAGGGTTCCCGAATGCGGCTGCAAAGTATGTTCAGGGATGTCTTGTTTGTGCAAAACATAACCCCGGTAGGCCTATTCGAGTCCCACAGAAATGCACACCAAAACCAGATTACCCGTATCAGAGACTGCAGGTGGACTACATACAGCTACCTAAGGTGGGTACTTATGAATACGCCCTGGTATGCATTGATCTTTTCTCTGGGTGGCCGGAAGCTTGGGCAGTATCCAAAGCAAATACAAAAACTACTGCCAAGAAGTTGATAAGTGAGGTGGTTTGCAGATATGGGGTTCCCGAAACCATAGAAAGTGACAGGGGTACTCACTTCACTGGGGAATTAATGAAACAGATCATGGCTACTTTGCAGATAGAACAGGCTTTCCATGTTCCCTATCACCCACAAAGTAGTGGGAAGGTGGAACGCCTTAACGGTACCCTTAAATTAAAAATTCAGAAGTGCATGGAGGAAACACACTTGTCCTGGGTAGATTGTTTGCCCATCGCATTGTTTTCAGTGCGAACTGCCCCAAGGGGTATAGAGAAGCTGTCCCCATATGAAATACTGTTTGGTGGTGTTCCTAAGACAGGATTGTATTTTCCACAGCAATTGCAGGCTTCATATGGTACTCTCACTGAGTATGTCCTTGAGTTGCATAAACATTTGAATGTCACTCATAAACGTGTTCTCTCCTCCATCCCAGACCCCAACTGTATACGTGGCACACACACACTGGCACCAGGAGACTGGGTTGTGGTCAAGAGACACATAAGGAGACCACTGGAACCTAGATACAGTGAGCCATTTCAAGTGATACTGACCACTGCCACTTCTGTCAAGCTCGAAGGCAAAGACACTTGGATCCATGCGAGCCACTGCAAAAAGATCCTGAACCCTGGTAAAAGCAGAAATGATGACCCTGCCCCTCTGGACCATGCTGATGTCAATTGTGTCCCTTGCCTGGTCTCTCAATGAGGAGCTAAAGGAGGACTGGGATAATAAACTGATAAAGCATCACCAAGTCTTGCTCCGAGACATGGACTCTGGAGACCGCCCTAAGAACTGCTGGATATGCACTCATAGCCCAATAGCCTCTAATTCTATGCCATATCTCGCTGTGCCTCTGACTCCATATGAGGTTTTCAACTATAGCTGTTTCCACGAAGAGACTTCTGATTCCGTCCACTATAATGGAGGAAACCTCACCAGCAGCCATGTGGTTCCGATCCAAATTGCGGGGTGGGTGGAGAGCCCATGGTTACAGATAAATCTTACAGGAAGTTTAAAATGTTGGTATGAGCTAGACCTTGTGGAAGGTAAATTCATAACACATAGGACTAAGAAATTTCCAGTAGGTGAAATTCCAGTAAAAGGACTTAAGTTAAGCCTGCGATGCCCACACTCCAAGGACTGGGAAAGGTGTGAGAGCACTTCTATTATTAGTGATGATCGTTGTTTCCAGAAACGTAATCATGGACTTTTGAATAATAGTGAACTGTGGTTTATAGATGCGGCACAGACTTGTGAACGACTTGACCCATTTAATTACCCCTTTGAGTCTAAGACATGCCGAGGGAATGAGGTCGGTTTCCAAAACAATCGAACTTGGTGTGCCAAACCTTCGATGCAAGGATTTTTGACTTATATACGTTGTCTTGGGAGACCCACCGACATCATACCCTGTATACTGCCTAAGGATTTATATCTAGTCTGTGGCCATCAGGCTTATAAATGGCTTCCTCCTGGTGCAGAGGGAACCTGCACCTTAGCACGCCTTACGCCTGCTACTTTCATACTACCTCATGGTGACCTAGATATAAATGCTGTCCCCAAACATTCATTATATAGGCGAGCTGCAGACGATGAACCTAGACCAAATGGTAGACCTCATATAGTGGAAATGGGGGTAGCAAATAGATTATTTAGTAGTATGTTCATTTATCCTTTTATAATACAAATGTGGAATAAATTAGTGGAATCGACTGACTATCTAGATGACCAGATATGGGAAGTACTGGGGATAGTAAACCAGACCAATGCAGTACAGGCTCAGATTATTACGGTGGTTAATCAGCATACAATAGTATTGGACTACTTGACTGCTAAGGAGGGTGGGATGTGTCAGATAATAGGCCCTTCTTGTTGCCACTACATAGATCCCAAAGGAAATTTTCAAGTAAAGGCCAAGATGGAAATAATTAAAGAAATGAGGGACAAATGGTTACAGGAACACCATGAAAACAAGGACTCTTGGTGGAACAATACTTTTTCATTTCTTAATCCCGCTAATTGGTTTAAGGGTATAGGTGAGTTGCTGATGGGCATTCTGCAAGGCATCCTACAGATGGGAATGTTGATACTACTAGTGTATGTAGCTGCAAGAATTGGTATATTTGGTGTGACAACATTATGTAAAGAGACTCGTAAGATCAAACATCACAGGCCGTCAGTTAACACATCTGCAAAACATCAAAGTGCTCCCTTGGTAAACATATATGATGAAGTTTACAAACAAGATATCTATCGGTGAACGGGGTTGGCCCCTCCATGCTGTCACAGCATGGGGATATAGCTGGTGGATAAATTGTCTGTAAATAATAAAAGGGGAGGAATTGTTATGGTTAATATTTTATATTAAGTTTGATTATCATTTAAGCAATTTATATATCTATATATCTTTGATAATTTTGTACTTTTATATTAGCTTCATAAGTGTTATTCATAAAAGCAATAACACAGGGTGTACTCTTTGTTATAAAGATGCTTTTGTCTCAAATGTCTTTGTTAATGAAGGTCCAGAAAACTGGACAGAACTAGATTTTTAGGAATGCAGCAGGATCCATAATTTACGATTTTGTTATTTTCAACCTATATACCCATTTAAGGTAATCTATTAAGTCATGCCCCTTTCTTTGTGATAGTAATAAAACTAGTGTCTTGGGCATCTGAGGGTCAGACAAGCTTAGCACACTGACACAATTGGCTGTGTGTGTGTCCTTGTTCTCCGATCGATCGACCAACTTGATTTAGTTAACACTGGCAAACGTGTGAGACCATTTGTCTTTCTCCTATAGCTTTTTTGTATAGCAAGGTTTCCACGACACCACCCTCCAGGTTTGATGTCCACACCAGGTGGGGCGGAGCCAGGCGGTTGGCTCCGCCCACCGAGGAGTTCACAGGCCTGGAGGCGGGAAAACAAAGCAGTAAGAAGTAAGAAGTTGAAGTTGGAGTTGAGTGGAGTGAGGAGAGGAGAAAAGACACGCACCGGCGGACCTGAGACCAGGCCCGCCAGTGGAACTGCTTGGTGTCTGGGTCAGAGCCCAGGCACCTCCAGCAAGATCGGCAGACGGTGGTGGCCGTCTGCAGGAGTTGGGAGTACGGTCGGTGGAACCGTAGGACCGGTGTCGGGTGGTACCGAACCGGGGAGCCGATTGGAAGCCAAGCACCAGGCAGGGTACTCAGACCCCGACTAGGCTTGTAGCTGCCTTGATAGTCAAATTCACTGATTGCGGTCTGGACCTCAGGGGTTCATTCCCACCCAAGTCCCGATTGAAGGCAACAGCCCAACCATCCAGGATAAGTGCCTCCGCCAAAGGCAAGAGATCCAAAGGGCCAGCGTCTGCGGGCAAACGGGCTCCTACGACACTTACACGCCGGGGAGCAGACTACCAGTGTCCAGGCACAGGAGTCAACATACACACAACATAGGTGCAGGGAAAGGACAGCCATCACCAACCCGTCCAGGGAGAACACTGCAGCCGGCTGCGGGCCCCGTCCATTCTGCCATTTGGTTTACCAGAGACTCCCGTATCTTGTGTCAGAGTGAGTACACCAGCCCCTTCGGGCTGCGCACCGCACTGCACCGCACCCGTGTCCAGTACGCCCACGCTCCCACGCCTCAGCACCTTCCCGCGGGCCCCCGGGACAAACGTCCCCTGCCCACGGAGGGGTTAACACGGAGCTGCATAACACCGTCCCTGGGAGGCCTAGTCAATGGCAGCGGTGGTGTCCGCCATACAATCACCACAACCCGTGGGTGGCTTCACGAACTTTACCTATTCCACCAAACCCCCCTGCGTGCACTGCCACTACCCCTTTCAGAGCAACGTGACCCATGGGTCCGTGAGAGGCTCGACCCACCACTCGCAGTACACGAGCACTGATCCGAGCGGCTCGGCGGCCGCAGCTGAGGCCGCGGGGCGGTACACATCGACTCTTCTGGCATCACGAACAGGATAGAACCAGTCTACTTACCAGTAGAAGTGCGCCTTGTAGTCCCCGTCAGCGGCGTCCCGCTGAAAATTATGAAGACCCACCATCTTGGGCGCAAAAGTTTCCCGCTCGAGTCGTCTTCCCCGAGCAGTGAAGGCGCGAAAGTGAAGCCCCGCCCCCAAAGAGAGAAGTGCTGGAGAAAGACCAAGGGGGGGCGGGCAAATATCCGGCTCCATGTGATCACGGGGATAAAGAGCAGGGACGCCAGGACTCGGCACCCGTCTTGTTCCTGGAACCTGAGCACGCAACATGTCCGCCCCATCTGGAGAGCCCGAATTTCCCGAGCCCGCGCCTGGATCAGCGGCGTGGGTGGAAGCCCGGACGACCCTAATGTGCTGCCGTTTGCAAGCTCAGGTGAGGTACCTCATGGAGCGATGGGTGGCCAAGATGGGGGAGATAGCGTCGGCCATGCGGGCACGTGAGATGGAGGCAAGTTTGGGGGAGCGGAAGAGCGACTCACGCCCCTTTATTCCCGAGGGATCGGCCGGCACGGCTGAGGGACCCGGTCTGCCCCTGCTTCCCCTGCTGCCTGCTCCACCGCCCGTACCGGTTGTCGGTGCTTCCCCAGTCGGTCCGCTGCCCCCAACACCAGCGGCGGAGTCCGCCCCATCAGCCCCTGAGGGCGCGCCTGTAGACGCAGCCCGCGGACTGCCGCTCCTGCGGCCCGCACTGATACTGCTCCCGTTGAAGGTGCCCGTTGTTGAAACCGAACCACCGGTCCCAGAAGTGACCGCGCCTCAAGCGGCCCAGGCACCGGCAGTCCGCCCGAAACGAGGCGGATGTTGCTCGGAAGCATGCCCCGGCGGGTAAAGCTGGCCGCTCCCAAACCCCAGACCTCGGCGGAGGCGGCGCAGGGTGGTTGCTGCGAGGCAGCACAGCAGGCCGTGACACAGCAGGGCTCCCCAACACAGATGGTGCCGGTCGTAGCCAGCACCGGGGAGCGCCGACTGGGCCTGACCCCGCGCAGTGAGAGCAGACAGACGCTCCGTACTGGGAGTGGCAGCCTAGCCAGCTGACCCGGGAAAAGAGGCGAGCCGAGATCCTGGCCCGGACGATCAGGGAGAAAGAAAATCTCCGGTGCGCCACCTATAGGGTGCGGGGCCCGAGGTACGAAGGCCAAGTCCGGCGATTTGACCCCGACAAAGGGTGGGGGTTTGTGTTTGAGCCCAGCCTGGAAGCGGAGGTCTTCGTATCCCATCGGGACGTGTACCTGCACCTACCAATGGGTCACCCGGACCATGACCTGATCCCGGGAGAATTGGTCACCTACACCCGCCACTGCGGGGAGAGGGGCTGGTTTTCCCTTAGCGTCCAGAGACGGGCACGCCAAGTAGGCCCGGGCACTCCCAGTCCCCTCCCCCACCGTCCAGCCCTGATGTGGAGCTGGAGGAGGAGTACGAGGAAGGTGACCTAAAATAGGGCAGCGGATCCCCGTTGTCTAAAAGATTGTCCCCGTTGGGACTTTCCAGCAGTCCCCGTTGGGACCCTACAGAAAGTCCCCGTTGGGACCTACAGTGTTTTTATGGTAGCGGAACCGGCTACTGAAGCGTCCGTCCCTGTTGGGACTTTTGTTGCCCCCATTCTCTAAAGACAAGGCTGAGAACTTACAAGCCACCCCAATAACTGTTGGGCTTGTAAATAATGCCCCAATTGCCCTTCCCGCAACTGCCAGTCTCCGGAGAGGCTGGTTGGAGGAAGGACCCACAGCAGAGCAGGCTGCGGTCCGGTCACCATCGGGACCGGTGACTATCCTCCGGGTCGGGGGTCCCCCTGGACGTGGGGCCTCTGAGTGACTGCTGGGTACGAAGTACCGTACCCGTTCCCACTTGCGTAGCCTGACCAGGTTCCTGTTTCCGGACTGGGGAAAAGGGGTGCTGCCCACTTCTTAGGGGCAGCATCAGGGCTAGGTTGCTTGGGTGGGAAAGCGGAAGGACATGGACCCGTTCCCTTGTTGCAAATAAAACTGTCTTAATGTTGGTAACGTTAAAGTAACCTGCCCCCCATAAGGGATGATCTGCACATTCTTGTTGAAATGTTGATTATTTGTTTACCTTTTTACAGAAAAATAAAACCGGTGATGGACGGGCAGCCAGTGGACGGTCTGCATTAAACCAAGGGGGATTGTGACACCCTGGACTAGCCAGGTAGTCAAAAACACAACACCACACACCCCTTCCCCGGACATGTGACACCAGTCACACAGAAATCCTTGTTGCCACCCTCCAGGTTTGATGTCCACACCAGGTGGGGCGGAGCCAGGCGGTTGGCTCCGCCCACTGAGGAGTTCACAGGCCTGGAGGCGGGAAAACACAGCAGTAAGAAGTGAGAAGTAAGAAGTTGAAGTTGGAGTTGAGTGGAGTGAGGAGAGGAGAAAAGACACGCACCGGCGGACCGGAGACCAGGCCCACCAGTGGAACTGCTTGGTGTCTGGGTCGGAGCCCAGGCACCTCCAGCAAGGTCGGCAGACGGTGGTGGCCATCTGCAGGAGTTGGAGTACGGTCGGTGGAACCGTAGGACCAGGGTCAGGCGGTGGCCCACCGGTACTGAACCGGGGAGCCGATTGGAAGCCAAGCACCAGGCAGGGTACTCAGTCCCCGACTTGGCTTGTAGCCACCTTGATAGTCAAATTCACTGATTGCGGTCTGGACCTCAGGGGTTCATTCCCACCCAAGTCCCGATTGAAGGCAACAGCCCAACCATCCAGGATAAGGGCCACCGCCAAAGGCAAGAGATCCAAAGGGCCAGCGTCTGCGGGCAAACGGGCTCCTACGACACTTACATGCCGGGGAGCGGACTACCAGTGTCTAGGCACAGGAGTCAACATACACACAACATAGGTGCAGGGAAACGACAGCCATCACCAACCCGTCCAGGGAGAACACTGCAGCCGGCTGCGGGCCCCGTCCATTCTGCCGTTTGGTTTACCAGAGACTCCCGTATCTTGTGTCAGAGTGAGTACACCAGCCCCTTCGGGCCGCGCACCGCACTGCACCGCACCCGCGTCCAGTACGCCCACGCTCCCTCGCCTCAGCACCTTCCCGCGGGCCTCCGGGACCAACGCCCCCTGCCCACGGAGGGGTTAACACCGAGCTGCATAACACCGTCCCTGGGAGGCCTAGTCAACGGCAGCGGTGGTGTCCACCATACAATCACCACAACCCGTGGGTGGCGTCACGAACTTTACCTATTCCACCAAACCCCCCTGCGTGCACCGCCACTACCCCTTTCAGAGCGACGTGACCCCCGGGTCCATGAGAGGCTCGAGCCACCACCCGCAGTACACGAGCACGGATCCGAGCAGCTCGACGGCCTCAGCCGAGGCTGCGGGGCGGTACACTGGCATTGGTGTTCCAGGTCCCAGGAGTAGGCCCTGCATCCTGGTGAGGATGCAGTTCCTAGTAGTGCCCTGAGTGGCTCAGGGGTGCTACAATTGCAAAATTAGAAAGGTATGGCTCTTGGAAGAAAGGGAGAAAAAAGTAAAAACAAAAAAAAATGGAAAATTGCCCGGTCATGATGGGGTTAAAGATTCAACGTAAGAGTAGTAAGTTAAAAAAAAATTGAAATTTTCCGGTTTATAATGGAAAATGCTTGTGCTCAGTCTCTTCTATCCTTAATTTTTGCCTGTTGATATGAGCTAAGCTCCAAGTTGTTACATTTATTATGTGAACAAGTCGTTAGACCACGATTGTAGGAAAAATGTTTAGCTCCGTGGGGCATCACCATAGAGTTCCTGCTGAAGAGGATTAGAGAAGCCAGAACAGTGGCAATCAGTCGAATCTAACAATGTGTCATGGGAAAGGCTTACATGTTTCCTATTTATCTTTGAAATATTACTAGACTGCATTTTTCTAGCAGATCGGTTATGTTCTTCCATCTAGATGACCTTGTGGAAGCTTATTATTACACTGAAAGAGGTTCTACAGCAGCTAGGGTCCATTATTATTATGAGGAACCTTCTTCCCCTACAATCAGAGTTCCTGGGGCCTCATGTCTCTAAGGTTATGGAGCTAAATGGCAACTTCTAATACGGGTACATTATCTTAAATTTTACTGAAAATGCTCCCCATAACTGCAGGAGTGATCGGGAAGCAATGCAATGCCAACAGGCTACAAAGTGACATAAAAGCCAATCTACAGAGTGCAAATGAGAGCCGAATACAATATGCAGAAGCATCATGGCGAGCCGCTGCTGTCTTGGAAAATACTTGGTTCCTGATGATGTTGTGCCCTCTAGTGATGAGAGAGGAGATGGAAATATAAAGATCTGCCTGACACAATGTAAAACCTTTTTTTTTTCCCTTTTATTTTTTTTTGCACCTGCTATGAAGCTTTAATAGACAGAACTACTGCGGATAAGTGCTCTACAGTCACTCAAAGATACGAAACGTGCATCGAAATGCACCAACAACAAGAAACATAATAAATATTCAACTACTGCTCGGATGAATACTTTAGCACACAAAGTCTGCCGGAAGTCTCCTGTACAGTGTCTACAGAGTCTAGAGGGCGTCGTTCTGACACTGGTTAGACCTACCGCATTTTTCGGTAGGTCTATTATAAGACGTATCCAATATTTAGAGAAGGAAAATAAGAAAAAAAATATTTTTTAATGTTAAAATAGGGATCCGTCTTGTAGTTTTATGTTCCGTCTTATAAGCCAAATGGAGCTGTAGCTTACCAGGGTGTGGAGGGGCGCAGGGTCACAGGAAGCCAGAGGAGGCACAAGTGGAGCAATGCTGGGAAGAGAGGTGTCACTAGACAGATACCACTGATTTCCCGACGACAGATGCAATGAACTTCAGGAAAATGGTGCCACAGGCGGCATATGCACAGATTGAGATCTCGGGGAGGTTAATACAGGATCGACCTATCACAATAAGTGATGATCTAGCGCAACCTGTGCACTCCATTCACAATTACCTTTGCTGCTTAATTTCAAAAGATAGGATCGAGATCCAACCATTTTGGCTATGTACATGTGTTATTTCCTGACACAATAGGAAGTTAGAGTCTATAAAAGCCCCAGTGACTATAGATCAATTCAAGAGACTTCAGTCTAGCATACCGGTCAACAGATATCTTTCTTTCCAACATTCTCTACATGACTTTTGATTAGCCAGGGGTGGGGCGACATCAGCTGTGCAATGTGATACACAGATGACGTTGCGCCAGCCCTGAGAAATCAAATTCCACACCTGTATAATATGCATCTGTGGCGCCCCTGGGCTTAAGGTGCCACAGGGTATTACACCACTTTTTTGGGGTAATATCTATCCCGGGTCAGGAGGGGGTTAACCTGCCGGTGCTTTCAAAAAACACACACAAACAACAGCAAGGTGCTTACTCACAGGGGGATGGACTAGGGCAGACAGCAGAGTTAGCCATCACGAAGCATGGGACTTTCCAAGACGCTAGGACAACCACTGGGGTCGGCACTACATGGCGTAGAAGTAGGCATAACCAACACACTTTAGACAGAACCTTCCTGGGCACAGCTTGGGATAACATCTAGCACTGACAACTGGAGTTAGTGTTTCGCTCTCTTCGTGGGCCCGTAGCTTGAGGCAGGAGGCTCGGCCCAGATTCCGGATAGCAACCGAAGGACACTTCACTAAAAGACTTTCACAGGCACCGATGGAGACCGCCGATTATTCAGGATCAGCTGGAGCCCATCGTGGCAGAGATCGGTACTCTGGGGCAGCGCCTGAACTACCAGTGAGTTGAAAGACCTGGAACCGCGGCCCCTGCCTCACCTTTACCAGCGCCATCGCCCAGCACTGCAGCACCAACGGGGACTACCATCACCCCTGCCATTCTCTCTGGGGTAATCCCGCTCCACCTGTGGGGAGTGACACCATCCCGGCTGCACCCAACATCTGCCCCGGTGGGAGAGACCCTGCAGCGGTGGCCCCCATCCTTGGCCACGTACCACAGCTGGCGTCACGATCATCTAATAGACTTTCCTAACCGTCACTACCACCCCTGTCCTCTGTCCTGCCTCCCTACCACCCTCCAACCCTCCTTTCTGTATGCCTTGGGGCAACAGAACTAGGCGAGGCCAACCCGTGACAACATAGAGGATCTGCACCTCTGGCCCGGCAATGAGTAGGTTAAAACACCTACCCCATGGGGCACTACACATCATCCAAGCCCTCCCGCTTTACAGGAAAATGGCAATCCTGGCTTTGTGTACTGCTATTACCTTAGCACTACACATCTGCCTCTTGACATAGCAGGCCAGGTCCAGATGGAATAATGATCAATTTGGGAGACCAGAGTCCATAGGTAAACTTTTCTTTAATGAACAACTTAATGAGAAGTATATGTGACGCCCTGGTAAAGCCACGTAGTCACAAATAGGCCCCTGCATAACACCTTCCCTCATTAAGAAACACACAGCCGACCAGAAACCCTAGTCACCCCCCCTTAGGGACAGACAGACAAACAAGTGGGTGTGACCAGGCGGTTAGGACACGCCCACCCAAGGGTTTAGACGGCCCAGGGCGGGAAAAAGAGCAGTTAAGCTTTAGAGTTCAGTTTGGAGAGGAGTGTGGGCTGGGGCTGGAGCTAAGGGTAGTTCCAGCAGTGAAGTTCAAGTTGAACGGTACCAGGGTAGGAGCCCTGGTGCCTTAGCTAGAAGGCAAACGGTGGTCTCCATCAGCAGGAGACGGGAAGATGGCTCTGCGGAACTGAGGTGGACTAGGCAAGGGTTGTAGCCCGCCGGTACCGACATAGGGAACCGACCCGGAAACCGTAGCACAAAGGGGGGTACTCAGACCCTGAAGCCAGGAACCAGAAACAAGTGGAACTGGTTAATTAACCGATTGAGGCCAGGACTAGAGGTCCTGTCCCACCCAAAGTCCCTCATAGAAGACAACAGCCCACCGATTAGGGATAAGAGGTCACCGCCAGGGCCCATAGATCCCACAGGCCAGCATCTGCGGGCACGGCTCCTTAGGCCACATCCAGCCGGGAGTGGACACCTGAGTTTCATACTGGAAAAGTCCACCTTACACAACAGTGCAGGAAAAGGATAGAGACCACCAGCCAGGTGGGGGATCCCGAACGCAAACGGCCGCGGCACCGGCCACCACCACCTTGGTTTACCAGAGACTTGTGTGTTTTACTAACAGTGAGTACACCAGCACCCCCCTGCGGTCGTCATCCCCCCTGCACCAGAGCCATCGGGTTCCGGGGCCACCATCCCTGCTCACGGAGGGGTTAACAACTTGCTGCACAACATCTCCCCCGGGTGCCCCGTAACAGCAGCGGTGGTGTCCCACCTCACCACACACCGTGGGTGGCGTCACAAACTTACTACGGCCTCGCCTGTACATCTACGTCCCCCCATTTATTCGGCGTGTCCGCAAGACCCCCGGGTCCGGAGACCACCACCCCTGAAGGTCAGGGCCCGAGCAGCCACCGGCTGCTGAAACGGGGGCGGCACATATATACATCAGATAGCAGGCACAACACTTTAAGAATACTTTTCTGCACAATCCAGAGACAGGAACTTCACGGTTACACATGGCAATACATTACTTCTATTATATATTACATCAGTCCAGCAAACCATAATGGGAACTTCCATATTCCCCTGTGAAGACCACAAAGGTCGAGATGTGTCACTACGGCCCCTCACAGCTAGTCTCAACTTCCAATTCATTCTTGAGGACATCATTAGATGAGATGCATCAGTACAACACCTCCCTACTATTCTCACTCGATGTCAGCATCACAATGACGCCAACATAGTTCAATCCTTTGATAGAGCAATGAGCCACAAGCTCCCTGCTCTATCACTGCTCATCTCCTAGGCCACAGACTGCTATATGCTGCTATTTACGAGGTGGCAGCAATGATGTCATTGTACATTCTGCTACCTCTGGAGGCGCACTAAATGCTGTTATAATTAAAACATTAGCTCAATAAACCGTCACACAGCCCCAGATCACGAAAAATGAGAATGCTACAAGTCTCGGAAAATGGCAACAAAAGAGCAATTATTTTATTGTTTATTTTATAAATTTCTGATTTTTTTTTCACCATTTAGATCAAAGTAAAACTATACATGTTTGGTATCTACAAACTCATACTGACCACATAGGAAATCATACTAAGAGGTCAGTTTTACCATATAATGAACATGGTAAAAAAAAAATAATTGTACAATTACACTTTTTTTTTATTTCACCGCACATGGATTTTTTTCCCATTTTTCAATATAATTTATGGCAGAATGAATGCTGTCATTCAAAATAACAACCCATCCCACAAAAACCAAGCTCTCATACGGCTATATGGACGGAAAAATAAAAAAGTTGTGGCTTTTGGAAGAAGAGAAGGAAAAAAACAAAAATTGCTGCCGGAGAGTGAGGGGGTTAAGGCAGGAGTACAAATGAATGTCTGACCGCTAGAAGTGACGTCAGCAGTGTGATGTGCCATACTAGTATTAGGCGGGCTTTGCACATTACGACATCGCAGGCCGATGCTGCGATGCCGAGTGCGATAGTGCCCGCCCCCGTCGCAGCAGCGATATGTGGTGATAGCTGGCGTAGCGAAAGTTATCGCTACGCCAGCTTCACACACACACTCACCTGCCGTGCGACGTCCCTGTGGCCGGCGACCCGCCTCCTTGTTAAGGGGGCGGGTCATGCGGCGTCACTGCGACGTCACACGGCAGGCGGCCAATCAGAGCGGAGGGGCGGAGATGAGCAGGATGTAAACATCCTGCCCACCTCCTTCCTTCCGCATATCCTACGGAAGCCGCAGTGAGGCCGGTAGGAGACGTTCCTCGCTCCTGCGACTTCACACACAGCGATGTGTGCGGCCGCAGGAGCGAGGAACAACATCGGACCATTGCGTCAGCGTAATTATGAATTACGCCGACGCTGTACCGATGATACGATTACGACGCTTTTGCGCTCGTTAATCGTATCATCCAGCCTTTACACACTGCGATGTCGCATGCGATGCCGGAAGTGCGTCATTTTCAATTTGACCCCACCGACATCGCACCTGCGATGTCGCAGTGTGCAAAGTGCCCCTAAGTCCTAGTAAAGTGTGTTTTAAGGTTAGCAGTGGTATACAATTATATATATATATATATATATATATATATATATATATATATATATATATACATATATATATATATATATAATACATATAGTGCCTTGCGAAAGTATTTGGCTCCCTTGAATATTTCAACCTTTTCCCACATTTCAGGCGTCAAACATAAAGATAAAAAATTTAATGGTGAAGAATCAACAACAAGTGGGACACAATTGAGAAGTTGAATGAAATTTATTGCTTAATTTAAACTTTTTTAAACAATAAATAACTGAAAAGTGGGACATGCAATATTATTCGTGCCCTTTAAGTTAATACTTTGTAGCGCCACCTTTTGCTGCAATTACAGCTGCAAGTCGCTTGGGATATGTCTCAATCGAGAGACTGAAATTCTTGCCCATTCTTCCTTTGCAAATACCTTGAGCTGAGTGAGATTGGATGGAGAGTGTTTGTGAACAGCAGTTTTCAGCTCTTTCCACAGATTCTCGATTGGATTTGTCGCGGGCGGAGGGGACGCGCTCGCCACGCACGGGTCCGGGGCTTCTGCTGCTGTTCGGTGGCTCGAGCGGTGGGCCGGACCCGGGGACTCGAGCAGCGCTCCTCGCCCACGAGTGAAAAGGGGGTGGTTTGTTTTGGGAGATAGTTCATGACGCCACCCACGGGTCGTGGTGATTATGGGCACCACCGCTGCTGGTGACGGGGATCCCGGGAGCGATGGTAGGGAGCAGCTAGGATATTGTCCCCTCCGTGGGTAGGGGTTGGTGATCCCTGGGCCCAAAGGTGTAACAGGGAGGCTGGATGGCTGGGGTGCAGGTTTGCAGGGGCAGCGCGGCGCGGTGCCGGATGGCACTGGCGTACTCACTCAGGCAGTCAATGACAGAGTCTCTGGTAAACCAAACGGTTGGATGGACGGGTTCCGCAGCCGGCTGCAGTGTTTGTGCTGTCTCCCCGGACAGTGTGATGGTGGCTGTCTTTCCCTGCACCTGGTAGAATGTTCTGACTCCTGTGGTTGCCCACCGGTAGTCCGCTCCCCTACGTATAGGTACCGAAGGAGCCCATTTTGCCCGCAGGCGCTGGCCCTTGGATCTCTAGTGTGTCGCCCTGGGCAAGCCAGGGGACACAGGTCACAACACCACCACACCCCACACTCCAGGTAGGCACATCACAGCTAACCACAAATCCTTGTTGCCTTCCTCCAGAGGTTGATGATGCACACCAGGGGGTGGGCCAGGCGGTTGGCTCCGCCCATCGAGGAGCTCACAACTCTGGAGGCAGGAAGAAACCAGGCAGTTCTGTCAGGGAGGAGGAAGTGGAAGGAGTGAAGCCCAGGCAGGGCAAGTGTGAGGAGCTAAAGTGGAGGAGTTAAGAAAGTGAAAGTAGAAAAGGAGGAAAAGCAAGTAAAGTGACAGAAGAGAAAGACAGCCTGAAGGGTCCAGCTTTGTGAGGGCCAGAACAGCAAGGTCAGCAACGGCGGTGACTGTCTGGAGGGGGACCGTTTGGAAGTTCCTGGAAGGACCCCGTTGGCTGTGTGCCCGGTGGTCTGGAGCAGTGTTCCGAAGGACAGTCAGCACCAGGGCAGGGGCCTCTCGGACCCCGGCAAGGCTAGGAGTCGCCAGATTTGCCAAATCCGTCAGTGACGGGGACGCAGATCCCCCAACAACCAAGTCCCGATTGAAGGCAACAGCCCAACCCGTATTGGAGAGACACCGCCACCGCCACGGCACCAGTTTCTCAGGGCCAGCGCCTGCGGGCAAAGTGTAGAGCTCCTCCGGCCCAGATTGCAGTCGGGGAGCGGGTAACCGGAGGGAATCCACCACTACCATCAGTCAACACAGGTGCAAGGAAGAGGGACATCACCGTCACCTACCGGGAGTGCAGGTGCAGCCGTCTGTGGGACCGTCCTACCAGCCGTTGGTTTACCGTACAAACTGTGTCCGTGTGTCAGGCTGAGTGAGTACCATAGTGCCGCAAGGCACAGCGCTGCCCTTGCGTCCCTGCGCCCTCCAGGCCCTACACTTCACATCTCATCACCGGGCCCCGGGATCTCCAACCCCTACCCACGGAGGGGCAACACAACACCTGGCTGCTCCGCATCACCATCCCCGGGACCCCCACACTGAGCAGTGGTGGTGCAATCACCACAACCGTGGGTGGTGTCACGAACTATAACAATCCCCACACCCAACAAACACCCCCTTTCACTCACGGGCGAGGAGTGTTGCTCGAGAAACCCCGGGATCCGGCCCACAGCTCGAGCCACCAGGAGCAGCTGCCGGACCCGAGCAGAAGGGGTGAGCGCGGTGTGCTGACACCCTCCTCCCCGCCCGCGACAACTTGGCGTCACGAACAGGATCTTACCGCTCTGCCGTCAGGTAGAGGTGCGCCTTGTTACCGCCGGAGGCATCCGGCAGGAAAATTTCAGAAGCCGCCATCTTTGGCGCGAAAAGTTCCTGCTCGAGCGTCTTCTCGAGCAGTAGAGGCGCGAAGGCCAAAACCCCGCCCCGAGAGAGGAGGGGCCGGAAAGAGCTAACGGGGACGCGATGGCGGCTGGACGCATGTAGCTGCGGCTATAAAAGCAGGGACGCCAGGACCTTGCGAGAATACCGTTCCTGGAAGCAAACAGTGAAGACACCATGTGGATGCCGTCCCGCGACACCGTACCCCCCGCGCCTGGAACCGCGGCGTGGGTGGAGATCCGGACCGCGCAGCTCTCCCAACGGCTGCAGGTGAAGATGCAGCTCCTCGTGGAGGAGTGGGAGGCCGACATGGCGGACGTTGTAGCCACCGTGCGGAGACGCGAGGAGGAGGCGGAGAAAGGGAGGGTGAGTGACCCACGTCCCAATGCCCTTGCAGGGCCGGTCATCGCGGCTGTGGGGCCCGGTCCAAGCCCTCTCCCCCCGTTGCCTCCCTCACCACCCATCCCGGAGGCCGTGACCCCGCCACTAGGCCCGCTACCACCGCAACCGGTAGCGATACCCAGCCCGTCCGCCCCAGCGGACCGACCTGTAGCCGGAGCCCGTAGCAAACCGGAGGCATCACCTTGGAAGGCCCCGAAGATTGTGCCAGAGACAGTCCCCGAGCAGTTTCCCGAGCCGGAGCCGACGACCCGCTCTGAGCCGAAGGCCCGGCTGCGGAAAGCCCCTGTGCCCATCCCCCACACCTCGGCTGAGGTGGCGCCGGGTTGTTGCTGCAAGGCAGCGCCCAAGGCCATGACACCGCGGGATACGCTACCCACCTTCCTGACAGTGGGTAACGTGCTGGATGTCCCGCGGGGCTCAACCCGTGCGCCGGAGCAGGTAGCAGCGCCATACTGGGACAGGGAGCCGACAAAGCTGGGCCTGGAGATCGCGGAGAGGGAGAGAAGGAAAGCCGAGCTGGTGGCCCGAGCCATTCGGGAAAAAGAAAACCTGCGGCAAGCGACCTTCCGTGTCCGGGGCCCGTTCTACGAGGGGCAGGTGAGGCGATTTGATATCCGCCGGGGCTACGGATTCATATACGAACCGGGCCTGGAGGCCGAGGTGTTTGTGGCCCGGCGGGACGTGCATGCCCATCTGCCCGAGGAGCATCCTGGCCGCAATCTTATACCGGGGGACATGGTGCGTTACACCCGGCACTGCGGAGAGAGGGGGTGGTTTGCCCTGGATGTAAAGTTGAAGGGCAGCCCGGAGAGCAAGGTGAGCTCTGCATCCCCTCCCTCGGATGAAGCAGCAAAAGGACCGGAGTAGGGCAGCGGATGCCCGTTGCACCGTCCCCGTTGGGACCATCACTGAAGTTGTTGTTTATTTTGAAAAAGTTTGCAAGTTTGAAATGATAAGAAGAAAATGATTATACCGAGTTTTTCACCTGATTTGCTTTGTTGATTTGCAACCGGCTGGAGCCGGCACCGTTGTCCCCGTGGGGACCGTTAAAGTTTATTGGCATGGGAACTATCCATGGACAAGCCCGTGAACTTGCAGGGCACCACAAACGTTAAGTGGCTTGTAAATATGTTGGGTACCGTTACCGTTTCCGCTATGCCGCCTCCGGAGAGGCAGGTTGGAAGGAGGGCCCTCAGCAGAGCAGGCTAGGGCCCAGCCACCAAAGGAACCGGTGGCCACCCTCTGGAGGGCAAGGACAGATCCCGCTCGGGTGACTTGTGCTGGACTGTGGGTCAAGGGGTGCTGCCTGGGCTTTAGGGGCAGCATCAGGGCCAGGTTGCTTGGGTGGGAGAGAGCGGAAACCGTGACCGTATACCGTTGCAACGTTTAAGTAAATGTGCCTCCCGTCTTGGGAAGAGTTTTGATTAAAAATGTTATTTATGTTTTGCTTAACCCTGTTACCCCCTTTTACAGAAAAATAAAACCGGTGTAGGACGGCAGCCCGCGGACGGTCTGCATTTTGCTAAGGGGGAATGTGTCGCCCTGGGCAAGCCAGGGGACACAGGTCACAACACCACCACACCCCACACTCCAGGTAGGCACATCACAGCTAACCACAAATCCTTGTTGCCTTCCTCCAGAGGTTGATGATGCACACCAGGGGGTGGGCCAGGCGGTTGGCTCCGCCCATCGAGGAGCTCACAACTCTGGAGGCAGGAAGAAACCAGGCAGTTCTGTCAGGGAGGAAGAAGTGGAAGGAGTGAAGCCCAGGCAGGGCAAGTGTGAGGAGCTAAAGTGGAGGAGTTAAGAAAGTGAAAGTAGAAAAGGAGGAAAAGCAAGTAAAGTGACAGAAGAGAAAGACAGCCTGAAGGGTCCAGCTTTGTGAGGGCCAGAACAGCAAGGTCAGCAACGGCGGTGACTGTCTGGAGGGGGACCGTTTGGAAGTTCCTGGAAGGACCCCGTTGGCTGTGTGCCCGGTGGTCTGGAGCAGTGTTCCGAAGGACAGTCAGCACCAGGGCAGGGGCCTCTCGGACCCCGGCAAGGCTAGGAGTCGCCAGATTTGCCAAATCCGTCAGTGACGGGGACGCAGATCCCCCAACAACCAAGTCCCGATTGAAGGCAACAGCCCAACCCGTATTGGAGAGACACCGCCCCCGCCACGGCACCAGTTTCTCAGGGCCAGCGCCTGCAGGCAAAGTGTAGAGCTCCTCCGGCCCAGATTGCAGTCGGGGAGCGGGTAACCGGAGGGAATCCACCGCTACCATCAGTCAACACAGGTGCAAGGAAGAGGGACATCACCGTCACCTACCGGGAGTGCAGGTGCAGCCGTCTGTGGGACCGTCCTACCAGCCGTTGGTTTACCGTACAAACTGTGTCCGTGTGTCAGGCTGAGTGAGTACCATAGTGCCGCAAGGCACAGCGCTGCCCCCGCGTCCCTGCGCCCTCCAGGCCCTACACTTCACATCTCATCACCGGGCCCCGGGATCACCAACCCCTACCCACGGAGGGGCAACACAACACCTGGCTGCTCCGCATCACCATCCCCGGGACCCCCACACTGAGCAGTGGTGGTGCAATCACCACAACCGTGGGTGGCGTCACGAACTATAACAATCCCCACACCCAACAAACACCCCCTTTCACTCACGGGCGAGGAGTGTCGCTCGAGAAACCCCGGGATCCGGCCCACAGCTCGAGCCACCAGGAGCAGCTGCCGGACCCGAGCAGAAGGGGTGAGCGCGGTGTGCTGACACCCTCCTCCCCGCCCGCGACACTAGCGTATGGCGGTGGCTGTATATCCTCACGGTGTGGACTGTTGCCTTCTGTCGGGTCTTTGTTGTTAGGAAACCCCTGGGGTTCCGGTCACACTCGGATTTGACCGTTGTCGGCGGCTCCAAGCCTGGTCGGGGTCCGATGGACCTGCCTGTGTGCTTAGCTTCACTCCGCTCCCCGACTCGGTACCGGCGGGCCACTGCCCGACCCCGGTCCTACGGTTCCACAGAGATCCACTAACTCCTGCAGACAGCCACAACCATCTCCCAACCTTGCTGTTTGTGTCTGGGCCCCTACCCAGACACCAACAGTTTCTGGCCTCCCACTTTCACCTCCAAACTTAATCTGTCTCCTTTCCCGCCTCCAGGCCTGTGAACTCCTCGGTGAGTGGGGCCAACCACCTGGCTCCACCCCACCTGGTATGGACATCAGACCCTGGAGGGAGGCAACAAGGGTTTTTGTTTGACTGGTGTGACTATCCAGGGGAAGGGGTGTGTAAGGTGTAATATCTGTGACTACCTGGCTAGTCCAGGACGTCACAGATTCAGGTCTGGACTTTGACTTGGCCATTCTAACACCCGGATACGTTTATTTGTGAACCATTCGATTGTAGATTTTGCTTTATGTTTGGGATCATTGTCTTGTTGGAAGACAAATCTCTTTCTCAGGTCTTTTGCAGATTCCAACAGGTTTTCTTCAAGAATGGTCCTGTATTTGGCTCCATCCATCTTCCCATCAATTTTAACCATCTTCCCTGTCCCTGCTGAAGAAAAGCAAGCCCAAACCATGATGCTGCCACCACCATGTATGACAGTGGGGATGGTGTGTTCAGGGTGATGAGCTGTGTTGCTTTTACGGCAAACATATCGTTTGGCATTGTGCCCAAATAGTTCGATTTTGGTTTCATCTGACCAGAGCACCTGCTTCCACATGTTTGGTGTGTCTCCCAGGTGGCTTGTGGCAAACTTTAAACGACACTTTTTATGGATATCTTTGAGAAATGGCTTTTTCCTTGCCAGAGTTCCAGAAAGGCCAGATTTGTGCAGTGTTCAACCGATTCTTCTCCTATGGACAGACTCTCCCACCTCAGCTGTAGATCTCTGCAGTTTATCCAGAGTAATCATGGGCCTCTTGGCTGCATCTCTGATCAGTCTTCTCCTTGCTTGAGATGAAAATTTGGATGGACAGCCAGGTCTTGGTAGATTTGCAGTGGTATGATACTCCTTCCATTTCAATATGATTGCTTGCATAGTGCTCCTTTGGATCTTTAAAGTTTTGGAAATCTTTCTGTAACCAAAACCGACTTTAAACTTCTCCACAATAGTATCACGGACTTGCCTGTTGTGTTCCTTGGTCTTAATGATGCTATATGTGCTTGAAACAGAACACTGAGACTATCACAGAGCAGGTGCATTTATACGGAGACTTGATTACACACAGGTGGCTTATATTTATTATCATCAGTCATTTAGGACAGCATTGGATCATTCAGAGATCCTCAATGAACGCTCCACTTTTCAGTTATTTATTTTTTAAAAAAGTTTAAATTAAGCAATAAATTTCATTCAGCTTCACAATTTTGTCCCACTTGTTGATTCTTCACCATAAAATTTAAATTTTTATCTTTATGTTTGACCTGGCAGGGATTGCTGGAGCGTCGCTACATGGTTACTGGTGAGCTGTCAATCAGGCAGATCTCCACAGCGATCAGAGATCAGCCACCAGCCACCAGCGACCCGTATAACGACGCTGTGCTGGGAAACCATAGTACACATCAGGCTACTAAGCAAAGTGCTTTGCTTATAGTTACCCGATGTGTACCTTGGCTACGTGTGCAGGGAGCAGGGACCCGACTTCTAGAAGCTGCGGACACTGGTAACCAAGGTAAATATTGGGTAACCAAGCATAGATTTTGCTTGTTTACCCGATGTGTACAATGGTTACCAGCGTCCGCAGAAGCCGGCTACCTGCACATTCAGATCGTTGCTCTCTCACTGTCAAACACAGAGATGTGTGCTTCACAGTGGGAGAGCAATGACCTAAAAATGGTCCAGGACATTCATCAACGACCGGTGACCTCACAGCAGGGGCCAGGTCGTTGCTGGATGTCACAGACAGCGACATCACTAGCAAGATCGCTGTTGCATCATAAAAACCGTGACTCAGCAGCGATGTCGCTAGCGATGTCGCTTAGTGAGATGTGGCCTTTAGATCTACACTCTAGCTTCTTGGAAGACATAATAGATTCTTCTGTCACTTAATCCCTGCTTCCTCCAGAACATTATGTCCAAAATGGACTTGCCCTCCTTTGTATACAAACACCAATTTGAATGCAGGTTGGTGAGCAACAGGACCATCATCCATGGGTCACTTCACTTCTCAGTACTCTTCCATATTATCTCCCAAACACACAGAAAGCAACTTCCTATGCCCATGTAACTCACTCCACCATAAGTTGGCCCGAATAGTTAACCCTGTTTGCAAATAAGTGTATGCAAACCACAAAATAGGTAAGACCACATATTAAACAGTAGATTTATATGTACTTTATATAACTATAAGTTCTTCTAGGGGGATGTCGACAGTTCTCCACTCCTATACACTGGGACATCGGAAGCTTAGAGATTTGCGGGCTTACTACCTAGCCACCAGGTAACAGTGACCTGGACAGTGGGCCAAAGATCCACAAATAATTCCGCTCATCTCAACCAGTGGTCAGTGTGAAAATTTCAAGATTTCTACTTTTTTTGCAATTATAAAATAGAAAAAAACATTGCCAAATAAAAAAAAATACATTTAATACAAAAACCTGTTTTAAACAATGAGCATATACCAAAAGTCAGCTAATTGCTACTGTATTGAGGACTTTTACGGACATCTACTTGGACCCATGAACTTCTCAATACCAAGCTTAGAAATAGTCCAGCAATGCAGAATCAATCCCATAACACTTAAGGGGGCTTTACATGCTGCGATATCGGTAATGATATATCACCGGGGTCACGTCGGCAGTGACGCACATCCGGCGCCGTTACCGACATCGCAGCGTGTAACACAAATGAGCGACGATCAACGAGCACAAAAACGTGAAAAATCGTTGCTCGTTGACACGTCGCTCCTTTTCTTAATATTGTTGCTGCTGGCGGTACGATGTTGTTAGTCGACTCGTTCCTGCGGCATCACACATCGCTATGTGTGACACCGCAGGAGCGACGAACATCTCCTTACCTGCCTCCACCGGCAATGCGGAAGGAAGCAGGTGGGCAGGATGTTACGTCCCGCTCGTCAACGCCCCTCTGCTTCTATTGGCCAGCTGCTTAGTGACGTCACTGTGAGGTCGCTGTGACGCCGAACGCATCTCCCCCTTGAGGCCTTCACAGCGACGTCGCTGCACATGTATGTGCGTGTGACGCTGCCGTAGCGATAATGTTCGCTACGGCGGCGATCACCACATATTGTTACAACGACGGGGGCGGGTGCAATCGCATGCGACATCGCTAGCAATCACTAGCGATGTCACAGCGTGTAAAGCACCAATTCATCCAATTCATCAAAGTTTAAATGACAAAATTCTAAAGTAAAAAGGCTTTGAAATTTCACAAAGTCTTTGTTTAATGGCAGGCTATGCAAAACGTTTGCAACTGTTTCAGCTCCGACAAAGTGGGCACAGCTGGCACGGCATAGGGCACGGCATGAAGGGGCATGACAACCACTGTCAAATTCCACAGGAGTAGTAGCGTACCTTACTACAAAAGTCCTTGTTTCCATATTCATAGCCTATAACACCTTAAACAATAGGTTATTTTCTGATAATAGCTTATCTTTAATCCAAGACAAAAGCAAAATACATTATCATGGTTCAGAAAGTCAACTTAACACAATAAAGTTTTTAAATTTATGACGCATAGGATACATCATATGCTGGCTCCCTGACTTTGATGCGGGCTCAGAGACTGAGACTACATCTCTGTCGGTGGATGATGGCTGTGTTATTCAGCCATCATCTGCCTCTAACAGCCCTGCGTGGAGTGAACCTCCACCTCGCCTACAGCTAGTATCCTGTGAAATGCCGCTGTCAATCTGTATTTACAGTGGGGCAGGGGTGCTGTTCTAACCCACCATTAGCATCGTCATCAAAGGACATCAATGATATACCATGACAGCAAGGGCTCTGAAGATCCTTGTGCCTGTCATGATGGTACTCCTGTAAAAGACAGCCTGTGGCTCGCATTCATAGGAAACCATGATTGTTGGTATGTACACCAATACTGCAGTATTGCTGTATATAGCACAACAGATTAGACAATCACAATTTTTAAAAAAAGGAAAAATAAATACGCTAAAAAGTAAAAAATTAAATGTTTTATAAAATATGAAAAAAAAAATAAAAATATAAAAGTTCAAATCCGTCCCTTTTCCCACATTAAAAAATTAGGAAAGATAAAAAAATACACGTGCTATTGCTGCTTTCATAAAAGTCTGATCTATCAAAATATTAAAGTAATTAATCTGATGAATAAATGGTACAGTGAGAAAAAAACATTTTTTGTTTCATCATTTAAATAAAAAAATATATTTTTGGTATCACCGTACTGACCCAGAGAATCATAGTTTTAGGGGATTTTTGCCATATAATCTTATATACTGTGTATATATATATATATATATATATATATATATATATATATATATATATATATATATATAATATGTGTGACGCCTCTGAACTAGTCAGGGTGACACAGGGTACTGCAGCTCCTTTATTCTGTGGTGCAGGATTCAACCCCTCTTGGTTCTGGGTTCCCAACCTATGGTGTTGCCTCCATCCGCATCCAAATCCCAACCACACCTCACACCACACCCTGTCAGACACACCAGTGGACTGCCTAGCTGGAATAGCAAATGAGAAAGCCGCGGAGACACCATCACATGTTTCTCAACGCTGGCAGGAAACTAGCCAGGTCTTTCACCGGGAAGGAACAACCACGGGAAGGGCAGTCTCCAGTCAAGGCGACCACCTATACCAAACATGGTATCCATCCACAGACAGCCGTTTCGGGGTATTTGCCCCTCATCAGTGTGGAGTAGGAATCTGGCTAGTGGGGGCAATGCCTAGTAAAAGACTACTTAAGCAAGCATTGTTGACCTTAGGGAGATCAACATATCCACTGCGGAGACACCATCACGTGTTTCTCAACGCAGTGATTCTAGAGCAAAGCCCCCTGGGAAGTATGCAAATGAGAAAGCCGCAGAGACACCATCACATGTTTCTCAACGCTGGCAGGAAACTAGCCAGGTCTTTCACCGGGAAGGAACAACCACGGGAAGGGCAGTCTCCAGTCAGGGAGACCACCTATACCAAACATGGTATCCATCCACAGACAGCCGTTTCGGGGGATTTGCCCCTCATCAGTGTGGAGTAGGAATCTGGCTAGTGGGGGCAATGCCTAGTAAAAGACTACTTAAGCAAGCATTGTTGACCTTAGTGAGATCAACATATCCACTGCGGAGACACCATCACGTGTTTCTCAACGCAGTGATTCTAGAGCAAAGCCCCCTGGGAAGTATGCAAATGAGAAAGCCGCGGAGACACCTTCACATGTTTCTCAACGCTGGCAGGAAACTAGCCAGGTCTTTCACCGGGAAGGAACAACCACGGGAAGGGCAGTCTCCAGTCAAGGAGACCACCTATACCAAACATGGTATCCATCCACAGACAGCCGTTTCGGGGTATTTGCCCCTCATCAGTGTGGAGTAGGAATCTGGCTAGTGGGGGGCAATGCCTAGTAAAAGACTACTTAAGCAAGCATTGTTGACCTTAAGGAGATCAACATATCCAC
Source organism: Anomaloglossus baeobatrachus (assembly GCF_048569485.1). Classification (NCBI taxonomy): domain Eukaryota; kingdom Metazoa; phylum Chordata; class Amphibia; order Anura; family Aromobatidae; genus Anomaloglossus; species Anomaloglossus baeobatrachus. The sequence continues at coordinate 422,252,214 of NC_134357.1, forward strand.
TGCGGAGACACCATCACGTGTTTCTCAACGCAGTGATTCTAGAGCAAAGCCCCCTGGGAAGTATGCAAATGAGAAAGCCGCGGAGACACCATCACATGTTTCTCAAGCTGGCAGGAAACTAGCCAGGTCTTTCACCGGGAAGGAACAACCACGGGAAGGGCAGTCTCCAGTCAAGGAGACCACCAATACCAAACATGGTATCCATCCACAGACAGCCGTTTCGGGGTATTTGCCCCTCATCAGTGTGGAGTAGGAATGTGGCTAGTGGGGGCAATGCCTAGTAAAAGACTACTTAAGCAAGCATTGTTGACCTTAGGGAGATCAACATATCCACTGCGGAGACACCATCACGTGTTTCTCAACGCAGTGATTCTAGAGCAAAGCCCCCTGGGAAGTATGCAAATGAGAAAGCCGCGGAGACACCGCTGGAATAGCGACGCCCACCTAGGGGTCAGGTAGGCTGGTGGGAGGGAATTGAGCAGAACAGTGTTAGCCCTCAAGAAGTGAAGGACTGAGGGAGTAGTGGCTCCCTGTATGTAGATGGTTGGGTCACAGACGGTGGTCTGGGCCCAGAGAAGTCGGAGACCCGGTTGCAGGGTATTGAGACTGGGTGCCTAGACCCGGTCTTGGAGGACGGAGAGCATCTTAAGCTTAATAAACGGTCCAGGACTGAAAGCACGGCAGGGTACAGGACCCTAGATCGGGGAGTAGCTTTAGGAAACCCGGCAATGACCCTGTGGAGGATAGTGTCTTCACGTACTGTCCCCAAGAAGCTCAGAGATCAGGGGCACTAGTGCAACGAGGGGGATAGGGCTTTCCAATCCATGCAGCCTGCAAAAATCCCAAGCGTGAGCCCCTGAGAGCACAGCTCCACTACCAACACGTAGGGAGCGTGACCCGGACAGCTTTAAGCCAACGGGCCACCAGAACATTCCAAAAGTTGTGCACGGAGGCAGGCTCCGTGCCATCCAGCAGTACCAAAGGAGACAGACACCCGGACGAGCTCCATTAAGAGGGCAGCGGCACCCAGAGACTTGGTTTACCATTGTGTCAGAGTCTGCTTTGTGGTCGCAGCACTGCCAATACGGCCTGAGTAAGTACGCTGTCCTCCCCTGCTTCCAATCTCCACCACGCTCCCCCACCACCTTCATCATCCAGAGCCCCAGGTACTCCCATCGGCAGCGGCGGTACTCCCCTTACCGCAAACCACGGGTGGCATCAAAAACTTTTATCCCATGTAAATACCCCCATTTCATTTGAAGTGGCCGCGAGCCCCCGGGTCCAGAGACCCTCGAGCCACAGCAGCAACCCCCAGATCTGAGCGGTTCGACCACTGCAGGGGTGGCACATTATATCTATATATATATATACACACAGTACAGACCAAACGTTTGGACACACATTCTCATTCAAAGAGTTTTCTTCATTTTCATGACTCTGAAAATTGTAGATTGAAGGCATCAAAACTATGAATTAACACATGTGGAATGAAATACTTAATAAAAAAGTGTGAAACAACTGAAAATATGTCTTATATTCTAGGTTCTTCAAAAAAGCCACATTTTGCTTTGATTACTGCTTTGCACACTCTTGGCATTCTCTTGATGAGCTTCAAGAGGTAGTCACCGGAAATGGTTTTCACTTCACAGGTGTGCCCTGTCAGATTTAATAAGTGGGATTTCTTGCTTATAAATGGGGTTGGGACCATCAGATGTGTTGTGCAGAATTCTGGTGGATACACAGCTGATAGTCCTACTGAATAGACTGTTAGAATTTGTATTATAGCAAGAAAAAAGCAGATAATTTATGAAAAATGAGTTGCCATCATTACTTTAAGAAATGAAGGTCAGTCTGTCCGAAAAATTGGTAAAACCTTGATAGTGTCCCCAAGTGCAGTGGCAAAAACCATCAAACGCTACAAAGAAACTGGCTCCCATGAGGACCGCCCTAGGAAAGGAAGACCTAGAGTAACCTCTGCTGCGAAGGATAAGTTTATCCGACTCACCAGCCTCAGAAATTGCAGGTTAACGGCAGCTCAGATTAGAGACCAGGTCAATGCAACACAGAGTTCTAACAGCAGACACATCTCTAAAACAACTGTTAAGAGCAGACTTTGTGCAGCAGGCTTCATGGTAAAATAGCTGCTAGGAAACCACTGCTAAGGACAGGAAACAAGCAGAAGAGACTTCTTTGGGCTAAAGAACACAAGGAATGGACATTAGACCAGTGGAAATCTGTGCTTTGATCTGATGAGTCCAAATTTGAGATCTTTGGATCCAACCACCGTGTCTTTGTGCGACGCAGAAAACGTGAACAGATGGGCTCTACATGCCTGGTTCCCACCGTGAAGCATGGATGAGGAGGTGTGATGGTGTAGGGGTGCTTTGCTGGTGACACTGTTGGGGATTTATTCAAAATTGAAGGCATACTGAACCAGCATGGCTACCACAGCATCTTGCAGCGGCATGCTAATCCATCCGGTTTGCGTTTAGTTGGACCATCATTTATTTTTCAACAGGTCAATGACCCCAAACACACCACCAGGCTGTGTAAGGGCTATTTGACTGAGAAGGAAGGTGATGGGGTGCTACGCCAGATGACCTGGCCTCCACAGTCACCAGACCTGAACCCAATCAAGATGGTTTGGGATGAGCTGGACCGCAGAGTGAAGGCAAAAGGGACAACAAGTGCTAAGTATCTCTGGGATCTCCATCAAGACTGTTGGAAGACCATTTCCGGTGACTACCTCTTGAAGCTAATTAAGAGAATGCCAAGAGTGTGCAAAGCAGTAATCAAAGCAAAAGGTGGCTACAATTTTCAGAGTCATGAAAATAAGGAAAACTCTTTGAATGAGAACGTGTGTGCAAACTTTTGGTCTGCACTGTGTGTATATATATTATATATATATATATATATATATATAATATATATATATATATATATATATATATTATATGTACAGTCATATGAAAAAGTTTGGGCACCCCTATTAATGTTAACCTTTTTTCTTTATAACAATTTGGGTTTTTGAAACAGCTATTTCAGTTTCATATATCTATAACTGATGGACTGAGTAATATTTCTGGATTTAAATGAGGTTTATTGTACTAACAGAAAATGTGCAATCCGCATTTAAACAAAATTTGACCGGTGCAAAATTATGGGCACCCTTATCAATTTCTTGATTTGAACACTCCTAACTACTTTTTTCTGACTTACTAAAGCACTAAATTGGTTTTGTAACCTCATTGAGCTTTGAACTTCATAGGCAGGTGTATCCAATTATGAGAAAAGGTGTTTAAGGTGGCCACTTGCAAGTTGTTCTCCTATTTGAATCTCCTATGAAGAGTGGCATCATGGGCTCCTCAAAACAACTCTCAAATGATCTGAAAACAAAGATTATTCAACATAGTTGTTCAGGGGAAGGATACAAAAAGTTGTCTCAGAGATTTAAACTGTCAGTTTCCACTTTCCACAGGAACATAGTAAGGAAATGGAAGAACACAGGTACAGTTCTTGTTAAGCCCAGAAGTGGCAGGCCAAGAAAAATATCAGAAAGGCAGAGAAGAATGGTGAGAACAGCCAATGACAATCCACAGACCACCTCAAAGACCTCCAGCATCATCTTGCTGCAGATGGTGTCACTGTGCATCGGTCAACAATACAGCGCACGTTGCACAAGGAGAAGCTGTATGGGAGAGTGATGCGAAAGAAGCCGTTTCTGCAAGCACGCCACAAACAGAGTTGCCTGAGATATGCAAAAGCACATTTGGACAAGCCAGTTACATTTTGGAAGAAGGTCCTGTGGACTGAGGAAACAAAGATTGAGTTGTTTGGTCATACAAAAAGGCGTTATGCATGGAGGCAAAAAAACACGACATTCCAAGAAAAGCACTTGCTACCCACAGTAAAATTTGGTGGAGGTTCCATCATGCTTTGGGGCTGTGTGGCCAATGCCGGCACCGGGAATCTTGTTAAAGTTGAGGGTCGCATGGATGCAACTCAGTATCAGCAGATTCTTGACAATAATGTGGAAGAATCAGTGACGAAGTTGAAGTTACGCAGGGGATGGATATTTCAGCAAGACAATGATCCAAAACACTGCTCCAAATCTACTCAGGCATTCATGCAGAGGAACAATTACAATGTTCTGGAATGGCCATCCCAGTCCCCAGACCTGAATATCATTGAACATCTGTGAGATGATTTGAAGTGTGCTGTCCATGCTCGGCGACCATCAAACTTAACTGAACTGGAATTGTTTTGTAAACAGGAATGGTCAAATATACCTTCATCAGGGATCAAGGAACTCATTAAAAGCTACAGGAAGCGACTAGAGGCTGTTATTTTTGCAAAAGCAGTATCTGCAAAATATTAATGTCCCTTTTACCGTATGTTGAGGTGCCCATACTTTTGCACCGGTCAAATTTTGTTTAAATGCGGATTGCACATTTTCTGTTAGTACAATAAACCTCATTTCAATCTAGAAATATTACTCAGTCCATCAGTTATTAGATATATGAAACTGAAATAGCTGTTTCAAAAACCGAAATTGTTATAAAGAAAAAAGGTTAACAATATTAGGGGTGCCCAAACTTTTTCATATGACTGATATATATATAAGACCGAGGGTCTTAATTACGGTAGTCAAAAAAGGCTGGAAAAAGAGATAATTAATCCAAACATGTGAAGCTCATTGTTCTTTGTGCCTGAAATACTTCTTAATACTTTAGGGGAACCAAACAGAATTCTTGTGGTTTGAGGGGTTGAATAATAAATGACCCTCTGAATAAACTTTTCACAATTTTAAAAAAAAATAAATAACATTCTTTTTTGCTGCAGTGCATTTCACACTTCCAGGCTGATCTACAGTCCAAATGTCACAATGCCAAGTTAATTCCGAATGTGTAAACCTGCTAAATCTGCAGGGGGTTGAATACTACTTCTGGGCACTGTATATATATATATATAAGAAATATATATATATAAGAAAAAAGCAGTTGCAGAATTACGCTTTATTTTATATTTTTCCAAAGTGAAATGTTTTTCTGCATTGTGATATCTTTTTCATTTTAAGAATGCCTACGGTATATCCGTGTATTTGGTTGCATAGCTGTTAATGAGAAAATATAATGGGTTCTACTTCTTCTATATTTTGGAAATGTGCAGTAATGTGATTATAATGCGCTTATGATTAACATGCTGATGACTATGCCGAGGTTTGAATTCTTCATCTGCCTTTATTACGGTCCAGCTACATCCATTACAATTCTCTTCTATATTCCACTTGTCGTTACAAATGTAATATATTCAGTGGACAGCACGTCAGAAAGGAACACATCTACATACCATAAAAGCTCCAAAGAGAACTTGTCGTCATTGTTTTACATATGGAAAAAGTCATATCGCTGTGTGTAAAAATTATTCTTTTTTTTTAGAGAGCCGATGTGTCAGTCATAAGAAATCCAGTGCAGAAGCCATATGCAAATCAGGTTGGAAGTGATTAGGGGAGTGTCTAAATGTAGTGACACGCCCCCAAGGAACCTCTAGAGTTCTTTGGTTGATTTCTCATGAATGGCACATCAGATCTTGAAAAAAAAAGGTGTAATTTTTTATTAGGGGGGACAAGTGCCTCTATTTCTGGGTATAGTTTTTATGAATTCAGTTTTCTTAGGCGGGGTTTGCACGTGGCGACATCGCAGGTGCGATGTCGGTGGGGTCAAATTGAAAGTGACGCACATCCGGCATCGCATGCTACATCGCAGTGTGTAAAGCCTAGATGATACGATTAACGAGCGCAAAATCGGCGTAATCGTATCATCGGTGCAGCGTCGGCGTAATCCATAATTACGCTGACGCGACGGTCCGATGTTGTTCCTCGTTCCTGCGGCAGCACACATCGCTGTGTGTGAAGTCGCAGGAGTGAGGAACATCTCCTACCGGCGTCACCGCGGCTCCCGTAGGTTATGCGGAAGGAAGGAGGTGAGCGGGATGTTTACATCCTGCTCATCTCCGCCCCTCCGCTCCTATTGGCCGCCTGCCGTGTGACGTCGCAGTGACGCCGCACGACCCGCCCCCTTAATAAGGAGGCGGGTCGCCGTCCAGAGCGACGGTCGCAGGGCAGGTGAGTGCATGTGAAGCCGGCGTAGCGATAATTTTCACTACGCCAGCTTTCACAAGATATTGTACCTGCGACGGGGGCGGGGACTATCGCGTGCGACATCGCAGCATCGGCTTGCGATGTCGCAACGTGCAAAGTACCCCTTACTTTCATATAAGCATAAACCCAACAGGGCTTTTGTCAGATCAAGGTTTGCTTTATTTGTGCTCTATGAAAAGATTCATTTTCTGTCTTTTCCTAGAAAAAATGTCTATGAATATTTCAAGATTCAACTCCCAGTTCTTATTTGTTGTTGATGTTTTCAACAAAATGAGCTGGATGTAATTCTGAGGCATGCACATAAACATGGCCTTTAGACTTGTGTAGGTTTGTTTTCTCTGTATCTGGGTGTCAATCATTGTTGTAAACCGCTAGCAGAATATTTAGATTTTTCTCTGCTTGAAAAATGTTATTCTTATAAAAAATATGTTAAAATTATTACATTGAAACTATTTTTTTAAGAGAGCTTGGTTATACGCTTTCTAAAGAAATGGGAAGAGAAAAAGACATGTCAATGGTGAATCTGTCATAGAGTACTGAACCAATTAATCATTGCCTGTTATTTCACTCCTCCATCATTACTAAACATTTCAGTAATGTTTTATTTAATATGCAATGCAATCATTTAAAGAGAACCTGATAGCATGATTTCATAAAGACTTGGCTGTAATGGTGCTGTAATATTGATTAAATTGATAACTTTGCTGAAGAAATCTGAAATTTGTTGTTTTTTAATCCACATTTGACGTTTTCTGCTGATTAGATTTTGGTGCATAGGGGCTAAACTGTACTCTGGGACTTCTCCCTGTCTGTGATTCCCCGGCCCCCCGCCTGCCCCCAATCTGTGAATGATAGGTTACTACTGTGATTTCTAACACATGAGGCAGGTCATTCACAGACCTGAGGCAGGTGGAGGGGTCAGGGAATAACAGACAGGGAGATGAAGACCCATAGTAAAGTCCAGACCCTGCGCAGCGAAATCTACTTAGCAGAAAATTTCAATTGGTGATTATAGAAGAACAACAAAGCAGACTTCTTCACCAAAAGTGTCAATGTAATCGGTATTGCAGCGTTACATAAAAAGAGAAAACAGCTGATATATGTAGGTGGCCAGATAGGATCCCAATACATATATACACACATAAGAACAGAAATCCGGCACACATGTGTAAAGTGAAAAATGAACTCAAATTTTAATTCTTGTAATCCATCAACCAAATGTGTGCAGTAACATTTCAGAGTATAACAGACATTTATCAAACTCACACAGGATTGGTAACCAGTGGGGTACACTAGAACAAGCAGTGCTGAGGCATATGCGACTATATTGCTAAAGGGAAGTGCCAGGCACATGTGAGGGCTGTGTTACTTCACCAAGAGCTTAACTAACACTGCATTCCCCACCAGGTGGCCACATCTCCCAACTGAGGCCCCATTCTAACTAAGTTCACATTTCCGTCAATTTGTATCAGTCACAATCCACGGCTCTGGTAAACAACGGAATCCGTTTGGCAGATTCCGTTGTTTCCCATAGCGGCGGATTGTGACTGATGACGCTGCGTTGCATCCGCCGCCCGACTGATCAGTCGTGTAAAGACTGACCGTCGGGCGGCAGGAACACAGCATGCAGCGTTTTTTGAGCAGCGGAATCCTTTTGATTCCGTTGCGCATGCTCTCTCGCGGTGGCCAAACGATCAGCTGATTGCCCAGTGGCCGTCTTCTGTGAGCGATCAGCTGTGCACCCGGCGGCTGGCTGCTGTGAGCGATCAGCTTATCACCCGGCGGCCGGCTGCTGTGAGCGATCAGCTGATCACCCGGCGGCTGGCTAATGAGAGCGATCAGCTGATCGCTCTCATTAGCCAGCTGCCGAGAGATCATGTGTTCGCTCTAAAAAGCCACCTGCCGGCTAATGAGAGCGATCAGCTGATCGCTCTCTCTCTTTCACGTTTTACAACGGAGTCCAACAATGAATTCTTATTCTTGTCACCTGTTGTACAAAGCATCAGTCACAAGCGCCAAGCAACGCATGTGACTGATGAAAAGCAATGGAAATGTGAACCTAGCCTAACCTCCTAACCCTGCTTCTCACAATCAGGACCCATAAATAGGAGTGCAGAGTGTACCTTAAAGGGATTTTCCAAGATTATTTTTTCTTACGTAGACTTTCTCACTGAAAAGATAAAATCATCTCTCGCAGGTCCAGCACTTCCCCTGTATCATTATCCCCTATAATTTCTGCAGGATATCTCTACTACAGCACATGTGACCTCTGCAGTCTGGGCTCAGTGGTGGGGTGTATGTAGTCAGCACAAGACTGCTAAGTTGTGTGATTGGCTGCAACAGTTGTGATGTCGTTACTGCAGCTTTTCGATAGAGACAGGGGTGGAAAGGTAGTGCTGGACCTAAGGTGGATGGGTAGAGCTTATTTTACTTAATTTACAGTGGAAAAGTGCATGAAATAATATAAAAAAACTTCAAGGGTTCCATTATATATCACTACATCTCGCTCATCCAGAGCCATAGCCACACTAGCACTTTCAGAGGCAGCTCTGTTAAAGCTGGCCATATATATACATTACATTGGATAGCTTAACCCCTTCATCCCTAGGCGATTTTCTGTTTTTCGATTTTATTTTATTTTTTTTGCTCCCCTTCTTCTGACAGCCGTAACTTTTTTTATTTTTCTGTCAGTCTTACTATATGAGGGCTTGTTTTTTGCACGTCAAGTTGTACTTTTAAAAGAAACCATAAGTTTTACTATATAGTGTACTGGAAAACGGCAACAAAATTCAGAGTGCAGAAAAATTCTAATTGCATGATGCAATTATTGCGTGATTGCATGATGGTTTTTGAGATATTTTATTCACCGTATTCACAATATGGAAAAACTGATGTGTTGTAGTTATGCCTCAGGTCGGTATGAGTTTGTACATACCAACCATGTATAGGTTTACTTTTACCTAAGGGGTTAAAAAAAAATTCAGAAGTTCATCCAAAAAAGGTGGTGCACTTTTTGTGTCATTTTCCGCAACCCATAACGTTCGCATTTTTCAGGATCTATGGCTCAATGACAGCTTCTTTTTTGCATCTCGAGCTGATGTTTTTAATGGTATCAGATGCTATGTTTTGATCGCCTGTAATTGCATTTTGTGCAAAATTTGTGGTGACCAAAAACATAATTTTGACATTTGGAATTTTTTGCCACTACACTGTTTGTTGATCAGATTAATTGATTTTATATTTTGATAGATCAGGCATTTCTGAATGCAGTGATACCAAATGTGTGCATATTTTTTTATTTTTTTAACCCTTTAATTTTCAATGGCATGAAAGGCGGGTGATTTGAACTTTTAGATTTTTGTTTTTTTTTAATTTATTAAAACTTTTTTTTACTTTTTTTTGTTTTACTAATCCCTCTAGGGGGCTATAAGGATCAGCAGTCTGATCGCTCATTCATTTCTCCTAATCAGAGCTGCACAGCTCAGAACAGGAGAAATACTCATCTGTTGTAACAGAGGCTGCTTTGCTGGTTGTTACATGAAGTGAGTCATGTGAGCTACAGTAGTCATCACAAGGCCTGGTCTACCACTGCAACCATCGGCTCCCCGTGATTACTTCACGGCGCCGCCGATGGAGGTGGGTAAGTGCATGTTTACCTCCGCTGGCATTTAAATTGTGCTGTCACAGTTTGACAGCGTGATTTAAGGGGTTAACAGGTGCAAGTGGATCGCAGATTCACCCTTGCCTGCGAGGCACACATGTCAGCTGTTCAAATCAGCTGAAATGGGCAAGAATCACCGCCAGCTGCCCACAGCAGCTGGAGGTGATTACCCCTTGATGATTTAGGACGTACCAGTACGTCCTCGGTTGTTAAGGGGTTAATAGTTATCTTTCTCAACTCCCCTATACACTGGAAAACAGCTCATAAAAAGGTTTGTGTTCTCTATGAGAAACCCGCTGTTAGAATAATCTGTTAATGGCTTATTGGGTGATTGAATTTCAATTGGCCTATCCTTATGTCACCCAACATAATTAGTTGATGTGTAGTCAAGAGTCTCCCATATAAAATTAGATAGTCTGCTGATCCTTCCCAAATTGGTGGGTTTGGAAGACTTGAATTTGGAAGACACAATTGAACTTGCAGACCACACCTCAGGTCTACAGGCCTTTGATACAGTTCCTCTATCGTCCCAACAAAACTAGCTTATCTCACAGTCATGAGGGATCCAGTCATTGCTTCCCTCAGTGTTTGACTTCAGTAACATTGACATACACTTGTCCCTTCTAGGTGGACTTTATGGCCTTTCATAGGCAGATAACATGAGGTACGGCCTGCTGAGAACATTGCAAACTACAGTCTTTGAACTTGACCTCGGCATTATGGGATCACAGTATTAGCTTAAGGCCCAGTCACACTAAACAACTTACCAGCGATCCCAACAACAATACAACCTGATAGGGATCGCTGGTAACTTGCTAGGAGGTCGCTGGTGAGATGTCACACTTAGCGACGCTCCAGCGATCCCACCAGCAACCTGACCTTGCAGGGATCACTAGAGTGTCGCTACAAAGGTTGCTGGTGAGCTGTCAAACAGGCAGATCTCACCAGCAACCAGTGACCAGCCCCCAGCCAGCAGCGACGCGTGAAAGCGATGCTGCGCTTGGTAACTAAGGTAAATATCGGGTAACCAACCCGATATTTACCTTGGTTGTCAGGGCACACCGCTTAGCGCTGGCTCCCTGCACTCCTAGCCAGAGTACACATCGGGTTAATTACCCGATGTGTAGTCTGGCTATGTGTGCAGGGAGCAGGGAGCCGGCACTGACAGCGTGAGAACGGCGGACGCTGGTAACGAAGGTAAATATCGGGTAACCAAGGAAAGGGCTTCTTGGTTACTCGATATTTACATTGGTTACTAGCGTCAGCTGAAGCCGGCTCCCTGCTTCCTGCACATTTAGTTGTTGCTCTGTCGCTGTCACACACAGCGATGTGTGCTTCACAGCGGGAGATCAACAACTAAAAAAGGGTCCAGGACATTCAGCAACAACCAACGACCTCACAGCAGGGGCCAGGTTGTTGCTGGATGTCACACACAGCAACATCGCTAGCAAGTTGTGCCTCAGCAGCGATGTTGCTAGCGATGTTGCTTAGTGTGACGGTACCTTTAGTCTACTTCTAAGACAACCTAGTCACTTTCTTTTCAAAAACTATCCCAACCTTCACACAGATCCTTTCTGGCTCCGTTTCAAGTTTCCCAGTCTTCTGCAAACTGAAAATTTCCACATTTGTTGTCACTGTCTTAAAGGGGCTGTTCACTTCTTGAAAAACGCTCATTATAAAGCATTGGACTGTGTATATGTGACGCCCTGGACTAGCCAGGTAGTCACAGACAGGCCCTTGCACAAAAACCCGTCCCCCTAAAAAGGTAACAGCAGCCAACCTAAAAACCTTGGTCACCCCTCTCAGGTCTTGATGTTCACACCAGGGGGCGGAGCCAGACAGTTGGCCACGCCCATCGAGGAGTTCAGATAGCCTGAGGCGGGAAAGACAAGGCAGATGAGTTGTGGAGGTGAAAGAGAGAGGAGTAAATGTCTGACAGGGGTCTGGGTCGTAGCCTGGACACCCTTTGGCCAAGAGGCAGATGGTGGTCGCCGCCTGAGGGAGCCAGGAAGACGGCCTGGTGGAACTGTAAGGGACCGGGACAGGGTAGTGGCCTGCCGGTACCAAACCGAGGAACCGGCTGGAAACCGGAGCACAAAGGGGGGTACTCAGACCCTGAAACGAGGTCCCGAATCTACCAGACTAAGTTAATTCACTGATTGAGGTCTGGACCTTAGGTCCTTTACCAACCAAGTCCCGACTGAAGACAACAGCCCAACGAGGGGGATAGAAAGCCACCGCTCAGGCAGAAAGATCCCACGGGCCAGTGTCTGTGGGCAAAAGGGCTCTCCTGACACACACACAGCTGGAGAGCGGACTCCCGTCGCTGAAGCGCAGGCAGTCCACAGCTACAATACAAGGTGCAGTAGAAAGGCGGGGACCACCAACCCAGGTGGGGGACCACATGCAGCCAGCTGCGGGCACCGACCACCATCTTTTGGTTTAGTGTAGCGCCCTGGACTAGCCAGGTTGTCACAGGTAACACACAAACACCCCCACCCCCACTAGACAGTAACATTAGCCAAACATAAAACCCTTGTTGCCTCCCTCCAGGGTCTGATGTCCACACCAGGTGGAGCGGAGCCAAGTGGTTGGCCCCACCCACCGAGGAGTTCACAGGCCTGGAGGCGGGAAAAGTGACAGTAGAGTTCAGGAGTTCAGTGGAGGAGGTTGAAGTGAAGAGTGTCTGGGTTTGGGGCCCAGGCACTGACAACAAGGTTGGCAGACGGTGGTGGCCGTCTGCAGGAGTGGTGATTCGACGCGGAACCGTAGGACCGGGGTCGGGCGTTGGCCCGCCGGTACCGACCGGGGAGCAAAATGAAGCCAGCACACACAGGCAGGGCCATCAGACCCCGACTAGGCTTGGAGTCGCCGTCAACAGTCAAATCCGAGTGTGACAGGAACCCCAGGGGTTTCCTAACAGCCAAAGACCCATCAGAAGGCAACCGCCCACACCGTGAGGGTATACAGCTACCGCCTAAGGCTAGAGACCCAAGGGCCAGCGCCTGCGGGCAAACGGGCTCCTCTGGCATCCATACACCAGGGAGCGGACTACCATTGAGGATCCACCGTAGTCAAACAAGTACACAAAAGTGCAGGGAAAGACAGCCGCCATCACCTGTCCGGGGAGAGACACTGCAGCCGGCTGCGGGACCCGTCCATCCAGCCGTTTGGTTTACCGAGGACTTTGTGCATCTCTTACTGAGTGAGTACACCCATGCCATCCGGCACCACGCCGCACTGTCCCAGCAACCCTGTACCTCACCTACCCTGCCTCCCCGTCACACCACTGGGCCCCGGGACCACCGACCCCTACCCACGGAAGGGGAAAACAACATCCCAGCTGCTCCCTACCATCGCTCCCGGGATCCCCGTCACCATCAGCGGTGGTGCCTATCTTCACCACAACCCGTGGGTGGCGTCACAGACTAAATCCCCCCAAACCAACCACCCCTTTCACTCATGGGCGAGGAGCGCCGCTCGAGTCCCCGGATCCGGCCCACCGCTCGAGCCACCGAGCAGCAGCAGCCGCAGCAGCACCGGACCCGAGCATTAGCGAGCGCGGCAGTGGCATACCTCCCCGCCTGCGACATTACCAGAGACTCCGGTGTATCTGTCAGAGTGAGTACAACTGTGCCCTCGGGTCGCGAATCGCCCCGCACTACACCAATCCGTCTGCATCCTCACAATCGGGCCCTGGGACCATCAACCCCCTACCCATGAAGGGGTCAACACCTGGCTGCGCAACACCTTCCCCGGGGGCCAAGTAAACAGCAGCGGTGGTGTCTACATTCACCACAACCCGTGGGTGGCGTCACGAACTTAACCCAAACCACGGCCCCGGCCGTAAACCTACCTACCAGCCCCCTACGTAGCGCCAGCATCCTTTCAGAGCGACGTGACCCTGGGTCTGGAGGCGCTCAAGTCACTCACCGACGAGCCCAGATCTGAGCGGCTCGGCTGCAGCCGAGCGCGGGACGGTACATATAAGTTAAAAATAAATCTATACTTATGTTTTGGACTGGTGTCGCTCTTTCCCTTTCAATAAACAATGACACTTGACTGCTGCAGTCAATTAGTGGCCATTCATTGACTGCAGAGTTAACATTTTTGTCCTATTAGAAGAATAATGTTTCTTTGCCTCCAATAAAAATGTGAAGGTTGCAGTGGAAATGGGACATTGTTTATGTCACGAGACTGGTAGGGGAACACAGGGCTGAGAGAAGAGGAGTTGGGGAGGTATGGGAGGTATGTTTGCAGCAGATTATTTTCAATTATGGCCAAAAAATTGGGCCATTAATAAGGGTTTGCCCAGTGGTGGTCACACCATTTGGACTCCTTAGCACAAGGGAAGAAATTTTTCTAGGTTCATGATCCCTTGGCCTTATGCTATTATAAATCTCTAAAACCCATTAAACTTGTAAGATATTCACAATGAAGCAAAATCCAACTTCATCGAAAGTAGAATCCTTTTACTTAACAGATCTATGCGTCTTTCCTAAAATTCAGTCCCTATCATATTATTTAAAGTTTAATTGCATCCTAATAGGAACAGTCCAGTACAGCCTACGTAAAGAGAAATTATAATAGAAGCCTCCACAAATGTCAGGATTGCAAATCTCATGAAAGTCAAAATTGTATCAATTTATCATTTCTGCTTGAAAATGAAAAGTACTTTCCTCTTTTGACATTACTTAATGTAAATCATGTAAATCTGGGAACAGCTGTAGGCTGATGTGAAAATGAAATCTGGAACAGTAATGCAAGCCTGAGTCTTCTCCGTTCAGGATCACTTGTATTAATGGCTTTTCAATTTAAAGAGATTTCAGTTTATTTTGGTATAGAGTTTATGATTTCTTCGGACCAGCATGTCAGATGCTGCGAAAATTAGTGACATGTTGTATGGTCACAAATTAAATAGTGACCGATTGATATTCCCAAAGGAATCTGATAAACTGTTATCACTATCGTTCATACATGTAATACGCCCGACTAGAAAGAGAATATCTAAATTTGGTGCCAAGAGAATAGTGTCTGCTCTGCGGTACCTGGCAGTATATGCTACACGTTGCTCGGAGCTGTGTAGTAGTCAATGCTTCCATCTGTCCACCGCCAGAACTAATAACTACTGAACAATAGGGGTCTTGGGCATCAGACTCCCACAGTTCTGATATTGCTTACCTATCAATATTATAAAAAGGTGACAATCTTTTTAAGTTTCAGTTGTACCTTGAATCAACAATGTTTTATAATAGTCATTTATATCTATGCGTATGGAAAACTGCAGAGACACAATCTGCCCACCAACGGCTTAAGAAGGCCATGCTTACGCAGATAACCATGGGTCCCCTAAGTGGAATGAACACTGGCATATGTCAAATGTGAGAGAATAGAATCCATATTGTTCTCATTGTGTCCATCTTCTCTTACGGCTAATGATGTCATAGGGTTCAGCTAATGCTGATGGTCAGGAAAGTTTCACACTTCTGTTCACGCCCTCACTGCTGTTATTGGTTCATAGTTCAGAAGGGACTATTCCTATGTCTATGACGCTGTATAAACTGGTCACATGTACTAATAAAGGAGAATTCTTTCAGTACACCATACTATGCATGTGCTGTATTGATTTCCCGAGCGCTGGTAAAACAAATCTTTTTCATTTGGCGTTTACAAGGCATAGAAGGAGTGTATATTGCTCACCGACGTTTTCCCTACTGTCGGCTCTTTCTAGTACAGGTCTCAAATTAGGTTTTGTGTAGGAAAGTTGCTGGATATACTAAAACTATGTAAATTGAAGTAACCCATCTGACAAAGCAATTTCAAACATCTGATATATCACACTTATTTATTTTTTTTATTATGCTTTGCTTATATGACAACTTCATATTCTGCAGTATTTTACATTGTTATCACTATCTCCATAGGGGCTCACAATCTAAATTCCTTATCAGTATGTCTTTCCATCTTGGGAGGAAACCGGAAAACACAGAGGAAATCCATACAAATATAGGAAGACTTCTTGCAGATGTTATCCTTGATGGGATTTGAACCCAGGACTCCAGCGCTGCAGATCAACAATGCTAATCATTGAGATGACATAGGCACATACCAGTATAGTTTATTCTCTCAAGCTGAAATGACATTAATATAAACTGTTATTATCATGAGGTGGTGAAAACAGAAAAGATAAAAATACACTGCCACATATTTCCTACAATGCCAGTGATTGACAGTATAAAAGATGACACGGTTGGTGGTCGCAATTATAAATGTTCAGGGTGTTAGATAATCATTGGAATATTTGACATTAGAGAGGGGCACATTAAGTGCTTGTTATGAATTTCCAGGTTACTAATCACATCCTGTAATTAAATTAATAGAACACATCAACTGTTCATAATATTTGTGTCTTAATGTTGTTTTGCCATTTATAATCACTCTATATGATCCAGAATTACAGGAGTCAGTGATATAGAAAACCAAAAAAGATACATAAGTACCACCATTAGTACAGTTACTACTATGGTACTATTACGTGTCTAGTAGATATCATAAACTAGCTAGTACTTCTGTTAATTAATCGTCATGTGTCATACATTAGCTTTCCAGTATCACAGTTCCTTGTTACCTATAGCCTACATTTCTTCTCTATCTTTGCAGAGACAGATCTTGTGTCTCCAAACCCTTATTTGAGAAGCTTATTCTATCCTATGTCATGAACTTTCATATGGTTATCTCTGACTACTGCTTGTGATAAGTTTCTCCTTCTCAGCTCCTCTGAACAAAAGTTGTGAATGAAACTACTTTTCATAGTTTACACTTGAGTTTCTGCACACAGTATTCACAAATACTACAGATGGGCAATGTGGCAATGTGGGTCAGTGAAGGTTTACAAGTCTGCAAATATTCAGTGTATAGACTGCTGTATCACTGCTATTCTACCCCTTTAGTATGGGTAGAAATTATATTTAAAGGGAATCTGTAAGCAGGTTTTTGTTCTACCTGATCTAAGAGCAGCATTATGTAGGCAAAGAAATCCTGAGTTCAGTGATGTATCACTTAGATTAGTGGCTGCAGCCATTATGAGAAAGTGAAAGATTTTAGACTTTGCATGTAGTAGAGCTCTCAGGCTTTCAGTGTACATTTCCATAGACAGAAGTTGCTAATCACAGAGGAGGGTGCAGTTAAGGCCACGTCTCACTAAGCAACATCGCTAGCAACATCGCTGCTGAGGCACGACTTTTGTGACGCAACAGCGATGTTTCTAGCGATGTTGCTGTGTGTGACATCCAGCAACAACGTGGCCCCTGCGGTGAGGTCGCTGGTTGTTGCTGAATGTCCTGGACCATTTTTTAGTTGTTGCTCTGCTGCTGTGAAGCACACATCGCTGTGTGTGACAGCGAGAGAGCAACAACTGAATGTGCAGTGAGCAGGGAGCCGACTTCTGCGGACGCTGGCAACCAATGTAAATATCGGGTAACCAAGAAGCCCTTTCCTTGGTTACCCGATATTTACCTTCGTTACCAGCGTCCACCGCTCTCACGCTGTCAGTGCCGGCTCCCTGCTCCCTGCACACATAGCCGGAGTACACATCGGGTAATTAACCCGATGTGTACTCTGGCTATGAGTGCAGGGAGCCAGTGCTAAGCGGTGTGCGCTGGTAACCAAGGTAAATATCGGGTTGGTTACCCGATATTTACCTTAGTTACCAAGCGCAGCATCGCTTCCACGCGTCGCTGCTGGCTGGGGGCTGGTCACTGGTTGCTTGTGAGATCTGCCTGTTTGACAGCTCACCATCAACCCGCGTAGCGACGCTCCAGCAATCCCTGCCAGGTCAGGTTGCTGGTGGGATCGCTGGAGCATCGCCTAGTGTGACGTTACCTTTAGACTACAGCTGAAGTGCTGCTGAGACCCACAAATGATAAAGATAAAAGGCTTAAACTAAAATTGCAGGTAACAAAAGTAGACATTGAGATAAGAGACGCAGGACTTAATTTTCTGTTTTAACTCTTGCAGCATGCTGTCTTTAGGTTGCATTGCAGAAACCTGCTGATAGTCCCTTTAAGCAGCACTATTTGCATATAGGGGCATATTGAAAAATAAACAAAGCAGAGTTTGCTGGGGAGGGAACTGAGAGTTGGCAAGGGGATGAGATAGAAAATGGTAATAATGGTAATGTCATCCAGCCTGTTTTGCCCTACACAAAAAGACTGATGGTCAGAATAGAATCATTTGCCCCTGCTGACCATAGTAAAAAAATGGCAAATGTAAGGGTGCAAGTAAATCACAAGGAAGCAGGTAGAATCCATATAAACTGGTAAATGCTATCACTCAATTTACCAGTCTGATATATTAAAGTACAAAATTAAAGTGTTGTATTGCAGTATATAGGCTACTATCAGGTAAATTAATATTAGTCTCCTTTAAGTGTTATGTCTCCTTGATACTTTTACACCCCCTCCCCAATCTTCATGACTTTTAAGCAATCTATAACTATGATTTCCCTTGATTTACCATCTTCATTCTTGTTTTCTGCAGTAGATAAGCTGTTTTGCGAACAATTGATCACTTCTGTAACCTTTTCCTTCAACTGCAGTAGAAGGCTAACTTGTTCTCTAGGCTTTTGTTGCACTGAGATTTTCTATTCTTTATCTCAAAGCAAATGCCTTTAGCCTACAAGAAAATAGAGGCAATCAACATTTTACATGAAATGTTGTAACCAACATGTTGTAGCAAATAAACATGAAAGCAAAGGAAACCATTTCTCATTTGTTATAGGATATATGACAGAGCGTAATGAATGCAAAATATACAGTTAGGTCCAGAAATATTTGGACAGTGACACAATTTTCGCGAGTTGGGCTCTGCATGCCACCACATTGGATTTGAAATGAAACCTCTACAACAGAATTCAAGTGCAGATTGTAACGTTTAATTTGAAGGTTTGAACAAAAATATCTGATAGAAATTGTAGGAATTGTACACATTTCTTTACAAACACTCCACATTTTAGGAGGTCAAAAGTAATTGGACAAATAAACCAAACCCAAACAAAATATTTTTATTTTCAATATTTTGTTGCGAATCCTTTGGAGGCAATCACTGCCTTAAGTCTGGAACCCATGGACATCACCAAACGCTGGGTTTCCTCCTTCTTAATGCTTTGCCAGGCCTTTACAGCCGCAGCCTTCAGGTCTTGCTTGTTTGTGGGTCTTTCCGTCTTAAGTCTGGATTTGAGCAAGTGAAATGCATGCTCAATTGGGTTAAGATCTGGTGATTGACTTGGCCATTGCAGAATGTTCCACTTTTTTGCACTCATGAACTCCTGGGTAGCTTTGGCTGTATGCTTGGGGTCATTGTCCATCTGTACTATGAAGCGCCGTCCGATCAACTTTGCAGCATTTGGCTGAATCTGGGCTGAAAGTATATCCCGGTACACTTCAGAATTCATCCGGCTACTCTTGTCTGCTGTTATGTCATCAATAAACACAAGTGACCCAGTGCCATTGAAAGCCATGCATGCCCATGCCATCACGTTGCCTCCACCATGTTTTACAGAGGATGTGGTATGCCTTGGATCATGTGCCGTTCCCTTTCTTCTCCAAACCTTTTTCTTCCCATCATTCTGGTACAGGTTGATCTTTGTCTCATCTGTCCATAGAATACTTTTCCAGAACTGAGCTGGCTTCATGAGGTGTTTTTCAGCAAATTTAACTCTGGCCTGTCTATTTTTGGATTTTATGAATGGTTTGCATCTAGATGTGAACCCTTTGTATTTACTTTCATGGAGTCTTCTCTTTACTGTTGACTTAGAGACAGATACACCTACTTCACTGAGAGTGTTCTGGACTTCAGTTGATGTTGTGAACGGGTTTTTCTTCACCAAAGAAAGTATGCGGCGATCATCCACCACTGTTGTCATCCGTGGACGCCCAGGCCTTTTTGAGTTCCCAAGCTCACCAGTCAATTCCTTTTTTCTCAGAATGTACCCGACTGTTGATTTTGCTACTTCAAGCATGTCTGCTATCTCTCTGATGGATTTTTTCTTTTTTTTCAGCCTCAGGATGTTCTGCTTCACCTCAATTGAGAGTTCCTTAGACCGCATGTTGTCTGATCACAGCAACAGCTTCCAAATGCAAAACCACACACCTGTAATCAACCCCAGACCTTTTAACTACTTCATTGATTACAGGTTAACGAGGGAGATGCCTTCAGAGTTAATTGCAGCCCTTAGAGTCCCTTGTCCAATTACTTTTGGTCCCTTGAAAAAGAGGAGGCTATGCATTACAGAGCTATGATTCCTAAACCCTTTCTCCGATTTGGATGTGAAAACTCTCATATTGCAGCTGGGAGTGTGCACTTTCAGCCCATATTATATATATAATTGTATTTCTGAACATGTTTTTGTAAACAGCTAAAATAACAAAACTTGTGTCACTGTCCAAATATTTCTGGCCCTGACTGTATATCTGAATAATCACATACCTTTGACAGGGGTGTGCCGCCCCAATGCCTGTAGCAGCTGGGCTGCTCGGATCCGGACCCGCTGTGTGGCTCGAGGGATCCTCCGGACCCGGGAGTCACACGGACACGCCAAATGAAAAGGGTAACGTAGTTGTACGGGCTTGGCCGTATTCAGTTCGTGACGCCACTCACGGCGTGAAGTGAAAGGTGGCACCACCGCTGCTGTTGTGGGACACCCCGGGGGAGATGTAATGGCAGCTGGATGTTAACCCCTCCGTGGGTAGGGATGGTTGCCCCGGGGCCCAGTGGCTCTTTACAGGGGATGGCGATAGCAGGGGCCTGCGCGCCCAGACGTACCAGAGGATGTTTGGTTACTCACAGTTGAATAAATCACATGAGTCTTTTGGTAAAGCAAGGTGCTGGTGGACGGCCGCCGTGGCCGGTTGTGCTCTGGTCCTCCACCTGGGCTGGTGGTCGCCGTCTTTTCCCTCTGCACTGTTTTTGCTTGTGTTGGACTTCCCGGTATGGAACACGGGAGTCCGCTCCCGGCTTGTTGTGTACCTGAGGAGCTGTGCCCGCTGACGCTGACCCGTGGGATCTACCGGGCCCTGGCAGTTGCCCTATCCCTCTCAGTGGGTGGTTGTCTGCTTTTGGGACTTTGGTTGGGCAGGACCTAAAATCCTGCCCTCAATTGGTTAATTAGCTAGGCCGTTGGTTCCGGTCCTGGCTTCAGGGTCCAAGTACCCCCTCTGTGCACAGTTTCCGGGTCGGTTCTCCGGTGTCGGTACCAGCGGGCTCCAACCCTGTCCCGGTCCACCTCGGATCTCCGGCTGCAGTCTTCCAGTCACCTGCTGACGGGGACCACCGTCTGCCACTTAGCCAAGGCACCAGGCCTCCAACCCTGGTGCCAGTCAACTTGAGCTTCACCTCCACAGGAGCTACACCTAGCCCCAGCCTCCACTCCTCTCAACTTGAACTCTGGACTACATCTGAGGTTTTTCTCGCCCCAGGCTGTCTAGACCCCTAGGTTGGCGTTTCCTAACCGCCTGCTCCCGCCCACTGGTGTGTCTGTCTTGCCCTAAGGGGGGTGGCTAGGGTTTCAGGTCAGCTGTATGTAACCCTGTGGGGGATGGTGTCATGCGGGGGCCTCGTGTGACTACCTGGTTCTGCCAGGGCGTCAAAGTATCACAGTAATCTTATGTGATGGAGGGACCAATCAGTCTTTTGAGATACCATAGTCTGGATGTGACATAAATTTTTAAAGGGAACCAACCAGCAGGCTTTTGCTATATAAATTAAAGTAAAGACAGTGCCATACTGACACTAACATGGTGAATAAAACCATGCATTCAGTTTTCCGGCACCATTTTACTGAAGACACTGTGGAGAAAGAAGACTATGAACAGCAGGGGCGAGTGTAGAGATGAAAAAAAAAATTAATCTACGCATTCGCCAATGCTTCTCACAGTCTTCTCCAACTTTATCCTTTTTGGCCAACAACCGACTACAGGGACCATGACTTATCTCCCCTCACGGGATGCAGAACAGTCTTGCCAGACTTTGTACAACTGGAAGAGCAGGGGGATATTACGGATCTTCTCTTACGGTCATCCACATAATTACCTAGCTGAGCCTAGATCCAGGTTTCTTTTAGGTAGGCCACTCATACATAGGCAGCCGAGTTGGTTCCCGGAGCCACATGTAGCCAAGGGTTCCATTGTCTCACTGCCCTTGCTGCTGGCACTCCTGGCTCCTGGCTGGGAATAGAGGGGCACAGATAGGTTCTTGGCCTCAACTATGCTCTCAGGACTGCCACTGCAAACGACCCCCATGGGCCATCCTCCTTCACATACTGGACTCAATATCCCTATTTCAGAGTGTGTCCCTCCCGGACAGATCAGGCGCTCATGTAGACCTAGTTCCCAGTCTTTTACCTGTACCCTCGATGTCATTTTAGGTACTGCATAGTGCCATAGGTCATCCAGTCACCAACAGCTCCACCTCTGAAAAGATCTAGCTGCATCCAGGTCCATTTCTCCTTCCGTCTCTTCCCCTGGATTAGCTTAGTGATCCAACAGGCCTTGATGGGGTTCAGAGTGAGGGCCTCTTCCTCCACATATACTCCAGGTCGTGGGATCAGGATCACTTTGGCTGCACTAACTTGCAACCACGGTATGGGAGCTGATTCCCGCACGAGTACCTCCTTTTAAGGGAACTCAGTAGTCACTGTAGACCTTGACCGCTCTTCCTGGTGATGGGATTTCAATTCTTTTGTAACTTCTGTGGCCGTTAACTCCTCCAGTTTCAAACTCCAGACTTTACCGGGGACCTCAAACTCCATCAGGCCTCTGGGCTATAGTGCCTTCTCCTGCAGCTCCAGCCATTTCCTCTAGGCCACTGGCCCGGGGCTTCCACAAAGCAGAACACCAAGTCACTGCTCTCCACGATCAGGTCTCACTCCTCTCTGCTCCATCCTAGCTTCCTCACTCACCAACAGTGGCACCGGCCAGCTAGGCGGTGGGAGTCCTTTTTCGCTGGTTATTGCCTTCCAGGGCAGTGCCACTTCCTGCTCTTCAGCTATTTCTCCAGTACTGCCACCCGTTCTCCATCTGCTTGTTGCCATTGGCGGTGAATTCCTTTTCGCCGAGCCCATCTGGGTTGAACAATGCTCACTATTGCTCCCAGGGGCCAGTTGAACTTTTGCACCTTGTCACTGCAGCTACACCCATAATGGGTCTGTCTGGTTGTTCTTGATGTGTCATCATCCATTTTACTTTTTTCTTTCAACTGCATGCTGGCTGCGTAGTTGTACTTTGCAGGGGTCTTCCCCTCAGCTTAACACTTCTCTTGAAATGAAAGCTCATTCTGCTGACTACGCCCCATGATGTGAGGATGGTGCTGGGCAGTAGTCTCAGGTGAGGGGCACCTTGGCAGTCCTCTTTCTTGGTCCATGCCCCGACCACCTCCACAGAGCAAGGGGAAAGGGATTAATCACGATCATCCTAACTAGTTGTGTGTGGTCTTTATGTGTGCAAGCCATACCTGTCTTTAGACCCTTGTGTTGACCAGGATTCTTCCACTGAGGAGTCACAGACACAAATGCTGATTTATTTTTCAACAGTCTATTACACAACATTACTCACAGTACTTCCAACACATTGTGACTGTGGGCACAATACTTGAACAAGTCTTTTACAGTACAATTGACTTCAAGGAACAGTTTTCCTTTAGGCTGCTCCATCATTCCTGGTACTATTGCTGCTGTTTGTCTATCCTGCTCCTTACTGCCTGGCACCACAGTTTCATACAATAAAGTCATAGAGTCTCGCATGGCCATGGTCTCTTCCCATCCCCAGGGACCTGTTCTTTATAACGGTATAACGATTTTGACCGCCATCATACAAAGCTCATCTACTGCACTCTCTGTGCTGACCTGTTCACCCAGAACTAAGCCAAGCCTCCACTTGAGGACAAATACCACTGGAGTCAGTTCACCGACGGGAAACCTCTCTAGAGTTCGGACCTGGTACTCCAGACTTGGGAACCGAGGTGATTCTCACATGTCCCTGACTGGAGTTCTTCACCCGTGTTCTTTTCTTGGTTTGACCCTGAAGGTCAGGTCACAGCTGCCACAGACATCCAGTGTCTTTGGCCTAAGATATTTGATGGGCTTGCAGACATCTCCTTCTCGCTATACTACCCACTAGTACAGATTTCAAACTACTCCTCAACTGACTAGACTCAACTGAAGTTAGGCTGTATCTTGAAGCTTGCTCCTCCCCCCGTTGGCGACCCACACAACTTAACTGTTCCCTGCCTAAGTCCTCCTGTCACTAGGCAGAACCTATTCTCTTTACCACAGAACAATTCTTAACGACTAGCTGGCCACAATTATACTTTATGCATAAACACATTGCATACTGTACATAAACACAATTCACATTATTACGATTCAACAACAATCGGTGTCCTCAGGGCACCCGCTTACAGTCCTTTGCAAATGCAGACTCTATCATTACTATTGGTAAAAGAATCAGACAAAACTTGGACACTTGTCCATTTCTTTATTGAAGATTATTGGTTGGTAAAAAAAAAACACACACGCAAAAAGGACCATAGACTATAAAGCATATATGTTCTATCCATTATAAAGCAAATTGCACATGTACATGTGACTCAAACGTCTGAATAAGCCCTAATTAAAGATATTATTTTAGCATTCAAACCTTTATGTTTTAAGTAGCTTGAAGACTAAAAATATTATTTAAAAAAATGATCCAAATAACCTAAATATATGTTGTACATTTGTATTAGATCTCCACTAGATGGTGATCAATCTCTTTGTAAATGTGGAAGAAAGCCTGTAAGATGCACATAGATCTGTAATTACAATAAAAGCTAAATACAAAACCAGGAGGAGAATAACATGTTAATCACAAATACTTTACCCATCCTCACAAAACTGCAAAAGATAAATTACTGTAAGTGGCAAAATGAACAATACATAGTAAATTGCAGTACTAGATTCTTATTTCTTAGTTGAAATTTTCATCTTCGAACAATATGGTTATTTTTGCCACTACGATGAAGGACACAATAGCTCTGAGGCGATGAGATCTGGGACACGCATTTCAGGACCAATCAGTGTAAATGTTTGCATCCAATAAAACAGAAAGGATTTGTGAATATTCTTTTATGGATATTATATTCTACACCATCTATTCCATCACACAATTTTAAAAACTAGTCCAGTCAAAATACGAAAAAAAAATCCTTTACCCTGAACAAATTCCAAGAAAGCGTTTTATTTTTTTTTTGGTAGTATTACATGTAGGGAAAAACATACTAAAAGTTTACCAAGATAGGGTTACCACAAAGGGTCCAAATGTGACGTCAAAGAATATGGCCGCCAAAGCTGTAAAATGTTAAAGGCGACTCGCCTTTCAGTGTCTATCATATTTCTTTTACAATTACTACTATTATTATATTTATTATTTAATGATTTATGAATGGCTTGCATGTTGTAAGGCACACTGATCAATACTGGGCAGGCCTGGGTTGCGACCTAGTCATCGAGCAAGCTCTGAAGCGCTCCCTAAAAACTGCAGGAGGACTCACCAGAGGAAGTGGCATGTC
Source organism: Anomaloglossus baeobatrachus (assembly GCF_048569485.1). Lineage (NCBI taxonomy): Eukaryota > Metazoa > Chordata > Amphibia > Anura > Aromobatidae > Anomaloglossus > Anomaloglossus baeobatrachus. Next base: position 422,277,635 of record NC_134357.1, read on the forward strand.
CGAACATCAGAGGGCCTTGTGGACTCTGTCTGTGCCAGTGTCCTCTTCCTACAGTGATGCAATGCAGGGTTTCACTCGCCAGAGCTTTGTCACCAGTGAACAACACAAGGAGACAAGAACGTCAAGGACGAGAAGAGATCATGAAGACCTGGAGAAAATTGCAGATAAACTCGAGACCTTTTCACCTTTCTCTGATGAAGTATCTCTTCGCAAAATTATCACCGGTGTCAATGCAAATAAGGATGTGAATGTCCATAACCTGTTGACCATTGGCAGAGAAATAGCAACAATGGAGGATCAATCACTGTTTTCAGATAAGTACAAGCGGCCAATGAAAGCCAAGACCCTGGCATCCAGTGAAGCAATTGACGTTGCTAAGGACAAAACAATAGACCCCGCTCTTTTGTTCCAAAGGCTTCTTCTGGTGTCTCAAACTGCTGATCTTTCCCTTGATGAGGTGATGGCCTATGAACTTTCACCATACCCACCATCCCTTTTTGAGGCAAAACATCTCTTACGCAAACCAAACAAACCACAACTGATGGCTGCTATAAAAGAACAGAGTTCAGATGACGCAGCACTCAAGGATCTACCAGAAGTGGAACATTATGTTCTTGATGGAGGTTCTCTTCTCCATCGACTGAAGTGGTCAGAAGGAAAGACATATTGTTCAATCACTGAAGACTATGCATCTTTCACAGTAAAGCACTATGGTAAGGCTACGATAGTATTTGATGGTTACATTGGAGGACCAAACACTAAGGAACATTATCCATCAGTGACGGCGCAAAAATCGAACAAGTAAAAAAGTGAACATTGCTGAAGGAACGAAATTTGTCGGGAAAAAGGAGGACTTCCTTTCGAATGTGGAGAACAAGCAGTCTCTTATCAAACTCGTTTCACAGCGCATGAATGACAGAGGTTGCCACGTAATACAATCAGGGGGATGCAGATGTGGAGATTGTTAAGGCAGCAGTGTCAATGTCATCCAACAAAAGTACTAGTCTCATTGGCGAAGATACAGATCTTTTGGTGTTGTTACTTCATCACGCGTCAACCAGCGATGGCAACAAGTTTTATTTCTACTTGGACAAAGGGAGTCCAGCAACAGTATGCGACATTAAGGTGATAAAAACATAGCTAAGATTGAAGACGCTGGGTGTAAAGCGATGGTGGCATTGTTCAGGGACAAACCTGTAGACAATCTGTCTGCAATGAGGTATTCTACTCTCTGCAAAAAAGTCAGTTCAGCCAAAATCTTTGTTACACCTGAACGACTGCCACAACCTCCTCTGCAATGAAGTATCATGCCCTTCGGAGTTACCTCCAAGTGATGCTTTGGATGGACAATGGTGAGGCCATGGACACTACTGAATGGGGATGGGAAATGCAGAACAACAGTCTAGTTCCAGTGATGATGGATACTTTACCTGCGCCAGAAACACTTCTGAAAATAGTTCACTGCAATTGTTCTCATGGTTGTATTACACTTCGGTGCAGTTGCAAAAGACACGGACTTACCTGTTCACGGGTATGCGAACCATGTCAAGAAGGGCATTGTGACAATGTGAGTGAGGAAGCAGTGTCTGATGATGAAAATAGTGACTATTGACCTGACACGGTTATTCAGTGATGAAGTAGGTCTTAAAATGCACTGTGTATTAATTCTATAATTTCTAGAAATGTACATGTATGTCATGACGTCATTGATGACGTCATGACCTCGCCTGTCCATGTAGCTAGTAGTGATGAGCGAGTACTCATAGTAGTAAATCTGGGGTGCTCGAGGCTCGGGCTGAGCATCCCAAGATACTCGTGTACTCGGCCCGAGCACCGAGCCCAATGTTATCCTATGGGAGACCCGAGTATTTTTATGAAATGACCCCCGGCAGCATGTAGAAACCCTAAAAATGTCACAAAAGTCTCAGAAGAGTGCTCAAATGACATGGCAACAGCATGGGGAAGACCCCTTGAAGCATTTATCACTCAAAAGTCACAGCTGTGAACAATTTTGTCCGCGTTTTACACCATTTTTACGGACTCACCAGAAAACCTTCAAAAATGACACCAAAATGAATTTTCATGGCAGAAATGTTAAGGGCACATACCCAATAGTGAGATAGAGCTGGTGTATGTTACTTTTTGAGATTAATACATGAAAGATTTTACGTAAAACATTGTGTGGCACTCCGATGTCCCTGAGAAGAGACGTACATGAAGGCCTCTTGAGTCTAATGTGCCCATTTTGAGGAAGTGAGTCTTTGTAGTATTTTCCTTTGCCAGGGCAGTCCAAAATTGGGAGGTTCACCAATGCCCCTGCATACAGACGTGCATGAGGGCCTGTAAACCTGAAGTGCCCATTGGAAGGAAGTGGGTCTATTGTAGTATAGCCCTTTGGCAGGGCAGCCAAAAATTGTGAGGCTCCACGTTGTCCCTGGATAGAGACGTGCATGAGGGCCTGTAAACCTGAAGTGTCCATTGTCAGGAAGTGGGTCTATTGTAGTATAGCCCTTAGGCAGGGCAGCCAAAAATTGGGAGGCTCCACATTGTCCCTGGATAGAGACGTGCATGATGGCCTGTAAACCTGAAGTGCCCATTGTAAGGAAGTGGGTCTATTGTAGTATAGCCCTTTGGCAGGGCAGCCAAAAATTGGGAGGCTCCACGTTGTCCCTGGATAGAGACGTGCATGATGGCCTGTAAACCTGAAGTGTCCATTGTCAGGAAGTGGGTCTATTGTAGTATAGCCCTTAGGCTATGTGCGCACGTTGCGTAAAAACATGCAGTTACGCTGCGCTTTGTAGCGCAGCGTAACTGCATGCGTCCTGCGTCCCCTGCACAGTCTATGGAGATTGTGCAGGGGCCGTGCGCACGTGGCGTCTAAGAGCGCAGCGCTTCGGCTACTGCCGAAGCGCTGCGCAAAAAGAAGTGACATGTCACTTCTTTCCTGCGCTTTGCCGGCAGCTCCTGCTCTGTCTATGGCAGGAGCTGCAGGCAGAGCGCATGGAATCGGCGCTCACTACGGACATTTCTGCAGCGATCTAAAGCGCACATGTGCTCTTCAGATCGCTGCAGAAATTTCTGCAGGGCTAGTACGCAACGTGCGCACATAGCCTAAGACAGGGCAGCCAAAAATTGGGAGGCTCCACGTTGTCCCTGGATAGAGACGTGCATGAGGGCCTGTAAACCTGAAGTGCCCATTGTAAGGAAGTGGGTCTATTGTAGTATAGCCCTTAGGCAGGGCAGCCAAAAATTGGGAGGCTCCACATTGTCCCTGGATAGAGACGTGAATGAGGGCCTGTAAACCTGAAGTGCCCATTGTAAGGAAGTGGGTCTATTGTAGTATAGCCCTTTGGCAGGGCAGCCAAAAATTGGGAGGCTCCACGTTGTCCCTGGATAGAGACGTGCATGAGGGCCTGTAAACCTGAAGTGCCCATTGTAAGGAAGTGGGTCTATTGTAGTATAGCCCTTAGGCAGGGCAGCCAAAAATTGGGAGGCTCCACATTGTCCCTGGATAGAGACGTGCATGAGGGCCTGTAAAACTGAAGTGCCCATTGTAAGGAAGTGGGTCTATTGTAGTATAGCCCTTTGGCAGGGCAGCCAAAAATTGTGAGGCTCCACGTTGTCCCTGGATAGAGACGTGCATGAGGGCCTGTAAACCTGAAGTGCCCATTGTAAGGAAGTGGGTCTATTGTAGTATAGCCCTTTGGCAGGGCAGCCAAAAATTGGGAGGCTCCACGTTGTCCCTGGATAGAGACGTGCATGAGGGCCTGTAAACCTGAAGTGTCCATTGTCAGGAAGTGGGTCTATTGTAGTATAGCCCTTAGGCAGGGCAGCCAAAAATTGGGAGGCTCCACATTGTCCCTGGATAGAGACGTGCATGATGGCCTGTAAACCTGAAGTGCCCATTGTAAGGAAGTGGGTCTATTGTAGTATAGCCCTTTGGCAGGGCAGCCAAAAATTGGGAGGCTCCACGTTGTCCCTGGATAGAGACGTGCATGATGGCCTGTAAACCTGAAGTGTCCATTGTCAGGAAGTGGGTCTATTGTAGTATAGCCCTTAGGCTATGTGCGCACGTTGCGTAAAAACATGCAGTTACGCTGCGCTTTGTAGCGCAGCGTAACTGCATGCGTCCTGCGTCCCCTGCACAGTCTATGGAGATTGTGCAGGGGCCGTGCGCACGTGGCGTCTAAGAGCGCAGCGCTTCGGCTACTGCCGAAGCGCTGCGCAAAAAGAAGTGACATGTCACTTCTTTCCTGCGCTTTGCCGGCAGCTCCTGCTCTGTCTATGGCAGGAGCTGCAGGCAGAGCGCATGGAATCGGCGCTCACTACGGACATTTCTGCAGCGATCTAAAGCGCACATGTGCTCTTCAGATCGCTGCAGAAATTTCTGCAGGGCTAGTACGCAACGTGCGCACATAGCCTAAGACAGGGCAGCCAAAAATTGGGAGGCTCCACGTTGTCCCTGGATAGAGACGTGCATGAGGGCCTGTAAACCTGAAGTGCCCATTGTAAGGAAGTGGGTCTATTGTAGTATAGCCCTTAGGCAGGGCAGCCAAAAATTGGGAGGCTCCACATTGTCCCTGGATAGAGACGTGCATGAGGGCCTGTAAACCTGAAGTGCCCATTGTAAGGAAGTGGGTCTATTGTAGTATAGCCCTTAGGCAGGGCAGCCAAAAATTGGGAGGCTCCACATTGTCCCTGGATAGAGACCTGTTAGGTTCTTAGTGCCTCCGTGCTTGCATTTAAAAACCGCACGTGTGTGCCTGTTGGTGGCAGCGTTAAGGTGCACTTGTGTGCGTTTTGCAAAAACTTGGATATAACGCACAAGTCTAGTGAATACACATCAGCACAGCACTGCAAAATGCGCAAGGGCGTTGGCAACGAACAAGGAAGTGGACGTGATGGTGGTGCAGGCAGAGACCGAGGTCGTGTGCAAGCTCTAATTTCGCCACAACAAAGGGCCACATCTACTCGCTCGCACGTCCTGTCCCAATTTCTTGGGGATCGCAGCAGTACACCGCTCTTGAACCAAGACCAGTGTCAACAGGTTGTTAGTTGGATAGCGGATAATGCTTCCAGTCAGATTGGTACCACCACAAACACTCTGTCTTCCACACGGTCAAGTGTCAGTAGCCGTGATACTGCACCGCACATTTCAGAACCTGATCCTCCTTCCTACCACCAGGCCGAGTACACGTCCATGGACATTACTGATCCCACACTTGGACACTCGGAAGAGCTGTTCACGTTTCCATTCACACATTCTGGCCTCTCGCCAGCTCCTGTTGAAGTGGGCCATGACGAGATTGTATGTACAGATGCCCAAATATTTGAGAAGCCTCATTCTCACGAAGTTGGCAACGTGTCTCAACAAGGGGTGGACGATGATGAGACAGAATTGTCAGGAAGTCAGGAGGAGGAGCAGGGTGCGGAAGAGGAAGACGACGTGGTGGATGATCCAGTAACTGACCCAACCTGGCAGGAGGATATGCAGAGCGAGGACAGCAGTGCACAGGGGGAGGAAGGAGTAGCATCCCAACAGGCAGTAAGAAGCAGGGTGGTGGCCCCAGGCAGACGTCAGGCAACCGTTCCCCGGAACAACAACACGACACAAGATGCTTGTACAAATGTTAGGTCTTCCCGAGTCTGGCAGTTTTTTAAGTTGGCTCCAGATGATTCTAAAAAGGCCATTTGCAACACCTGCCATGCCAGCATCAGCAGGGGTACCAAAACTAGCAGCCTGACCACCACCAGCATGATCAGGCACATGTCAGCCAACACCCGACTTTGTGGGATGTACAACAGAGTCGAGGAGCAGTGCTTGCTGATGTCACTGCTACGTCTTCGCTTGTTGTGCATGCGAGCCAATCCCCTGTCCATGCTGCCCGCGAACAAGCGTCCTCCGGCCCTGCACCTGCAGTTGCCCACGCAGAAATACCATCATCAAGCACGTCCTTGTCCCAGTGCAGCGTTCAGTTATCCATTCAGCAAACCTTTGAACGCAGGCGCAAATACACTGCCAACGCCCCACATGCCACACTTCTAAATGCTAACATTTCGCGACTGCTTGCGCTGGAAATGTTGCCTTTTAGGCTGGTGGAGACAGAAGCATTCCGCGACCTGATGGCGGCAGCTGTCCCACGTTACTCGGTCCCCAGCCGCCACTATTTCTTCCGGTGTGCCGTCCCCGCATTGCATAACCACGTGTCACAAAACATCACACGTGCCCTGAACAACGCTGTTTCAGCCAAAGTCCACCTAACCACAGACACGTGGACAAGTGCTTGTGGGCAAGGCCGCTACATCTCGTTGATGGCACACTGGGTTAATATTGTGGAAGCTGGGACCCAGTCTGAGCGATGGCCGGATCCCGGGGACTCGAGCGGCGCTCCTCGCCCGTGAGTGAAAAGGGGTGGTTTGGGTTTTGGGGATATTGTCCGTGATGCCACCCACGGTTGTGGTGATTGTGTGGACACCACCGCTGCTCTGGACGGGGATCCCGGGAGCCTGTGACAGGGAGCAGCTTTGCTGTTATTTCTCCCCTCCGTGGGTAGGGGGGTTGGTTGTCCCGGGGCCCGGTGATGGGGTAGAGATGGATGACAGGCGGGTTGCGGGGCCTGATGAGGTGCAGGGTCGCAGGGGCAGCGCTGTGCCACACGGCACGGAGGTACTCACTCAGCCCAATGATGATGACACAGTTCACGGTAAAACAAGTGGCTGGATGGACGGGTCCCTCGGACGGCTGCGGTTGTTCCTCCCTGCAGGTTAGTGATGACTGTCTCTCCCTGCACCTAAGTTCAGTGTTGGTAGTGATGGTTTCCCACCGGTAACCCGCTCCCTGACCTGGATATAGGCCGGAGGAGCCCCTTTTGCCCACAGGCGCTGGCCCTGGGAGATGGTTGCCCTTGGCAGTGGCGGTGTCTCCCCTTCACGGTTGGACGGTTGCCTTCTATCGGGACTTGGCTGTTTGGAAACCCGGAGGTCCCCTTCACTAACGGATTTGTCAAATTCACGGCGACACCAAGCCTTGCCGGGATCCGAAAGGCCCCTGCCAATGGTGCTGGCTTCTCTTTGTATACCGGTCCGGTACGGCCGGGTCACCACCCGTCCACGGTCCTTACGGCAGACTCCAATCGGCCTCCACTGCAGACGGTCACCACATCCTGCCAACCTTGCTGTCCTGTCCGGGCCACACACCCAGACCAACTTCAGGCTCTTTGCTGTCACTTTTCTCCTCTCTACTACTTTCCTCCTTCCACTTCCTTAGCTTAACTCTCACTGCCTGTGTTTTCCCTCCTCCAGGACTGTGAACTCCTTGGTGGGTGGAGACCAACCGCCTAGCTCCACACCCTGGTGTGGACAACAGCCCCTGGGGAAGGCAACAAGGATTTTGTGTTTTGACTATGATGTGCCTGCAGGGAGTGTGGGGTGTGTAAGTGTTGTGCTTTGTGGCCCCTGGCTTGTCCAGGGCGACACAGAAGCACTGCAGCACTGCCTCGGCGAAGCGGCAACAGGCTGTGCTGAAGCTAATCTGCATAGGTGACAAACCCCACAATGCAGAAGAGGTGTGGACAGCTCTGAAACAGCATGCAGATCACTGGCTCACACCTCTGAACCTAAAGCCAGGAAAGGTTTTTTGTGACAATGGCCGGAACCTGGTGGCGGCTTTGAGGCGAGGACAGCTGACACATGGTCCATGCGTGGCCCATGTGCTCAACCTCGTGGTTCAGCGGTTTCTAAAGTCATACCCAGAGCTGTCTGATCTGCTGGTAAAAGTTCGCCGCCTGTCTGCACATTTTCGAAAGTCACCTACTGCTTCAGCCGGCCTTGCCGGCTTTCAGCGCCATTTGCATCTTCCGGCTCACAGACTGGTGTGTGATGTCCCCACGCGTTGGAATTCAACTCTGCACATGTTGGTCAGGATATGTGAGCAGAAGAGGGCAGTTGTTGAGTACCTGCATCACCTAAGCCGTAGGGAAGTGGGTCAAACTCCACACATAACACCTGAGGAGTGGAGATGGATGTCCGACCTTGCAATGGGAACAATGTTTTGAGGCCCTCATGCACATCTCTATCCAGGGACAATGTGGAGCCTCCAAATTTTTGGCTGCCCTGCCTAAGGGCTATACTACAATAGACCCACTTCCTTACAATGGGCACTTCAGGTTTACAGGCCATCATGCACGTCTCTATCCAGGGACAATATGGAGCCTGACGCTGCCACCGACAGGCACACACGTGCGGTTTTTAAATGCAAGCACGGACGCACTAAGAACCTAACAGGTTTTTAGGAGCGACAGTTACTGAGAAGTCTGACACTATCAGACACTGCTGACTGACGTGTATTATTCACTAGACTTGTGCGTTATATAATAGTTTGTGCAAAACGTGCATCTGTACGCTGCCACCGAAAGGCACACACGTGCGGTTTTTAAATGCAAGCACGGACGCACTAAGAACCTAACAGGTTTTTAGGAGCGACAATTACTGAGAAGTCTGACACTATCAGACACTGCTGACTGACGTGTATTATTCACTAGACTTGTGCGTTTTATAATAGTTTGTGCAAAACGTGCACCTGTACGCTGCCACCGACAGGAACACACGTGCGGTTTTTAAATGCAAGCACGGTCGCACTAAGAACCTAACAGGTTTTTAGGAGCGACAATTACTGAGAAGTCTGACACTATCTGGACTGTTTTAGACTGTGTACACCAGCCCCAGATTTGATGAAGGCTGGTATACGGTCACCACTAGGAATGGCTATATACCCTGCCTGCCTGCCTGCCTGCCTGTATACTGCTACAATAGTCCTGACAAGGACTCTTCTGGTCACTAGCCTGTATTCCGACCTGGCTATACCCTGCCTGTATACAGCAACAATAGTCCTGAGAAGGACTCTGCTACTGTACTCCGACCTGGCTATACCCTGCCTGCCTGTATACAACTATAATAGTCCTGAGAAGGACTTCTGGTCACACTGTTTGCAGCCCTGCTCCGGTACTAACTATAAAGGGCCGCAAACCTTTCCCTGAAGCAGCAACACTCTCCCTGCACTCACTGTCTGGATGGCTGTGAGCAGAGCACAGCGCGCCCGCCGGTATAAAGGCTCGGTCACGCTGTGCAGGCCGGCCAATCACTGCAATTCCACAACTAACAGGGCTGTGGCATTGCAGTGGTCTGCCAGCCAATCCCTGCATGAGGGCTGGCTCTCAAAAGAGCGCCAACATGCAGGGATGAAGACCACGAGTACAGCACGAGTATCGCGAGATTACTCGGTCCCCGCCGAGTAGCCCGAGTACAGTGATACTCGTGCGAGTACCGAGTAGTAACAAGCATACTCGCTCATCACTAGTAGTTAGTATAAAACTTTGTATAAAAATTGTTATATGAAAATATATAGTATAAAAAATTCAAACTCTTCTGTAACCTACAGCTACAGCTTTGAAATAGGGAAATATTCGTTATTTTTAGTGCGATGGCTGTCATCGTCTTATGACGTCATAGTTAGGACCTTTGTGGTGATCAATTTTTGGTAAACTTTTAATATGTTGTCCCCCACATATACCGTAATAGTAAAAAAAAAAATCATAAAAAAAAACGCTTTCTTGGAATTTGTTCCGGGTCAAACCATATTTTGGACTAAACAGGAAATTGTCAATTTAAACTTTTGGGAATCAAAGGGAATTGTCAGGTTATTCATGCAGGACAATTCGTGGAGTATGGGGGGAGCATTGTTCCCGGCTGCATGATTGCAGTCGGGTATATTATTCTCTGATATGCTCTAGTTTTTGAGAGAAGGCAGGACAATGCTGTGCGCGGTGCTGCACTATGCGGCGAGCAGCGAGGCTTTGTGCAGTTGTCAGTGAGGCTCTGTGTGGTGGGCAGAGAGGCACAGGCCATTGTGAAGATGTCGGCAGTAAGGGCTTCAAATAATGGCGCCCAGAGTCGGCACGTCTGAAGATGAAGCTGTTGGCTCAAGCTCTCATCTGCGCACGTGCATCTGCGCACTCTTAATAATAATAATAATAATAGTAATAATAATAATAATTTTAATATAATAATTTATATAGCGCTATTAATTCCACAGCGCTTTACATACATTGGCAACACTGTCCCCATTGGGGCTCACAATCTAGAGTCCCTATCTGTATGTCTTTGGAGTGTGGGAAAAAACCGGAGTACCCGGAGGAAACCCACGCAAGCACGGGGAGAACATACAAACTCCTAGCAGATGTTGTCCTTGGTGGGACGTGAACCCAGGACCCCTTGCCATCATTTCTTTGAAGCCCGCACTGCCGACTTCTTTAGAATGGCCAGTGCCTCACCGCCCACAGCGAGCACCAGCCCAGAGCTGCACCCGCTGCCCTAGCACATAGCAGCACCCGCTGCCCCAGCACAGAGAGGCGTCTGCTGCCCCAGCACAGAGCAGCACCTGCTGCCCCAGCACAGAGCAGCACCTGCTGCCCCAGCACAGAGCAGCACCTGCTGCCCCAGCACTGCGCCGCAGCTTGCAGTGAGCATCTGGGTCCCCCTAAGCACCTTACGCAGCATCGCCATACTCTAGCATTGCCCCTGCCTCCTGTAACCCCTGCTCCACCACCACTGCCGCCTCACTTCCCCCGTAATATATCACCGGATTAGAAAACGGACAGCATATTTTTTTTTTTACCTTTATTTATCTCTAAATTTGGGATGCCTCTTATAATCCGGTGCATCTTATAAAATGAAAAATACGGTACTTTGAAGGTTCATCCGGGAACCACAGCCAGAGAGGAGACTAGTTTGGCCTGCTCTTCCCAGCCCTACTGCAAATGGTTGAAACCATTGTCTCTCCCTTATGTGTACATTGGGAGATAACTATCTGCAACAGTGCTGGGAAAAGCAGGCTGAATCTTTCTCTTAAACGCTAGGTGATTTCAGAGAATACTTGGATGCGATGGCTGCGGCCCAGACTACGATTTAAAATGAATGTGGTTTGGAAAGTGAATTTTATTGCAGCATTCCACAAACAAGAATAGTTTTACATTTTATGATCAATATACTGTAGCTGTAAGAAAAGACGCAAATTTAGGTTTTCTGGCACCTGGGTTATTAATAATTCTGTTTGATTCCCCCGCCAAATGCAGTTTGAGTAGTCATCAGGCAACTCCTCATATGCTATCTGCACACTTATGGTCACGTGACAACAAGCTGCTCCTTCTAATTCTCTCAATGTTTTTTTTTTTTTATTTTTAAAATTCTTTATTTAACCGAAAAACATGGGAATACATCAATCCAGAACGGTAGCATAACAATTTACGACCATTGTACATTGTCACCCATCAGGCTAACTGTAACAACTGATAACTACCACACTTTGACTCCTCCATGTTTACCCGGGAATTTTCAAGTATAGAGATTCTGTAGAGAATTAAGGAGAGAAAGAGAAAGAAGCAAGAGAGCAGAAGAAAGTAGACCATAGACGAATAGGAGGGAGCACACAAAAAGGGGGGGAGGAAGGGGGGGGTAAAGAGCAGAACATAAGGGAACAAACAGCCACTAGGCAGAGATCCATCATCTCAGAACACCGCTGTCTAACGGCAGAAGAAGACCCCCTCAGTCAGGGGGGATCCAGGTACCGTATTTCTTGGAGAATTTAAACTCGATCCAGGGAAACCAAGTCCTGTGAAAAGCCTCCTGTCTGTCGTGGAGAGACACCGTCAGGTCCTCCATATGCAGCAATTCATTCACCCTGTTCGCCCACATTGATAGTGTCGGCGGAGTGGGGGATCTCCATCTCAGGGGGATGCACATCCTGGCGGCCATCACCAGGAAGCTTAATAGAGACCCCTTATAAGCACGGACAGAGGAGTCGGGCAGTTGAAGCAAGAAGAGCTCCGGGCCCAGGGTCTGCGCGTTTCCAACCACATGCCCGATCACCCCCCGCACCCTCTCCCAAAACCGCTGCAACTCCGGGCATGCCCATGTCGCGGGTGGGGAGGAGGGTGTCAGCACTGCGCTCACCCCTCTGCTCGGGTCCAGCTGCTGCTGCTCAGTGGTGGCTCGAGCGGTGGGCCGGATCCCGGGGGTCTCAAGCGGCGCTCCTCGCCCGTGAGTGAAAGGGGATTGGGTTTTGGGATAAAGTCTATTGTCCGAGACGCCACCCACGGTTGTGGTGATTTGTTGACACCACCGCTGCTCTGTATGGGGATCCCGGGAGTGATGATGTGGAGCAGCCAGTTGTTGTGTTGCCGCTCCGTGGGTAGGGGTTGGTGATCCTGGGGCCCAGTGATGAGGTGGGAGATGCAGGGCTTGGTGGGCGCAGGGACGCGGGGGGCAGCGCTGTGCCTTGCGGCACTGTGGTACTCACTCAGCCTGAGACAATGACACAGTTCTCGGTAAAACACACGGCTGGAAAGACGGTTCCCACGGATGGCTGCACTTGCTTCCCCAGTAGGTGACAGTGATGTCCCTTTTCCTGCACCTAATGTTCCTGTGTTGGTAGCGATGGGTTCCCACCGGTAACCCGCTCCCCGGCTTGGATAAGGGCCGGAGGAGCCCTACTTTGCCCGCAGGCGCTGGCCCCGAGGAACTGGTGCCCTGGCGGTGGCGGTGTTCCTCCTTAATGGTTGGACTGTTGCCTTCAATCGGGACTTGGTTGTTTGGAGACAGACGTCCCCTTCACTGACGGATTTGGCAAATTATGGCGACTCCTAGCCTTGCCGGGGTCCGAGAGGCCCCTGCCCTGGTGCTGACTGTCCTTCGTATACTGCTCCAGACCGCCGGGTCACCACCCGTCCGCGGTCCTTCCAGCCACCTCCGAGCAGTCACCCCTCCAGACAGTCACCGCCGTCTGCTGACCTTGCTGTCACTGTCCGGGCACACAGCCGGACTCACTTCAGGCTTTACTTCTGTCACCTTTCACTTTACTTCAGCTCCTCTTTTGCCACTTCACTTCCTTCACGTCCCTAGCTGGACTCCTACTCAAGCTCCCCCTGAGCTAATCTGTTCTCAAGCTCTTCCCTGAGCTGACTACCTGGTTCCTCCTGCCTCCAGGGCTGTGAACTCCTCGGTGGGCGGAGCCAACCGCCTGGCCCACCCCCTGGTGTGAACATCAGCCCCTGGAGGAAGGCAACAAGGATTTATGGGTTAGCTGTATGTGCCTAACTGGGGTGCAGGGTGTGGTGGTGTGATGACCTGTGACCCCTGGCTTGCCCAGGGCGTCACACCCAGAATATGTGCAGGAAGTCACCTTCCCCAGTCCCACATCTCCAACAACTGGAGTCTACACCTGGGAACATCCTGTGGAGTTTCGCCGGGACCCTATACCATCGAGAGATACATTTATAGTTGGCCTCTTGGAGTTTGGAGCTAACTGATGTTTTGTGGGCGAGTAACAGCACTTTATTTCTTTGCGAGGTCGAGAGGGTGAGGCCCAGGTCTGACTCCCAATGCAAGAGAAACCCCGGCGGGGAAAGGTCTGTAGAGTTGCATAGCATGGAGTGTGAAATGGCCAGGGAGTGTCGGAGAGACCCCCTTTCCATACACAGCTTCTCAAAGTCGGTGAGGGGTCTGTCAAACTGACTATGGACCGGTAGAGTAACGAGAAAGTGTCGCAATTGTAAGGAACGCCACAGGCCCAGGGGTCCAGGGACCCGGAAGCTCCGAAGTTCCTCTATTGTTGGCCAATGCCCCCCGACTCCGATGTGTTGAGCGCGGAATCTATTCCGCGAGATCCAGAGGCGAAACATCGGGTCAGAGAGACCTGGCGAAAAATTCAGGGCGCCAATGATCGGAGAAAGGGGAGAGGGCAAGGGCAGTAGGGCTATCCGGACCACCTCCTGGGAACAACAAGATAGCGTAGCACCAATCGTAGGATGGGATTTGAGTTCTGTGCCCACAGGGGGAAGCGCCCAGGGAAGCCCCGCCAATGGAATGTCAGTAAAGCTCTGCTCAACCTGAACCCAAGCCTTGGCTTTAGAATGGCGACACCAGTCCACCACCCTGGCCATGTGTGTGGCAATGTAATACGTCTTGAGGTCCGGGAGACCCAGCCCCCCCCCGAGCCCTAGGTCTACACAACAACGACCGTGCCAGTCTCGCCGGCTTGTTTGCCCATAGGAACTTCGTTTGTAGAGAGGAAACTTCTCTAAAGAATGGCCTGGGGATCCCTATGGGTAGGGTCTGAAGGAGGTACAAGAGTCTCGGAAAAATGTTCATCTTAAAAATCGCGGCCCGTCCGAACCACGTGAAAGTGCCTTTTGACCAGGTTTTACAGTCTTCTTTAATTTTTTAGAGCAGAGGGGTAAAGTGCAACTGGAAAAGGGAGCTCACGTCGGCCGAAATTTAAGTCCCAAGTATCGCAGGTACTGAGGAGCCCACTGAATATCAGAGGCTCCCCGCAGCTGCGAATCTACCTCCGTGGGGAGGTTAACGCCCAGAGCCTCCGATTTAGACAAGTTGACCTTGAAGTTGGAGAGGGGGGAGTAACGATTAAATTCCTGCATTAGCGCTGGGAGTGATTCAGCTGGGTCAGCGATAAAAAATAATAGATCATCCGCAAAGGCTGCTATCTTATGAGTCGCTCCCCCGATCTCCGGTCCCTTAATGCTAGTGTTCATCCGAATGTGTCGCAGTAGGGGCTCTAATGTGAGTATGAATATCATTGGGGAAAGCGGACAACCCTGCCGGGTGCCATTGGTAATCGGAAAACTCTCTGAAAGCACTCCATTAACCCGAACACGAGCCGACGGTGCACTATATAGAGAGCCTATCCAACTTAGCATGTTTCCCCCCAGCCCTAGGAAAGCAAGGACACTGTCCAGGAACGTCCAGCTGACCCGGTCGAACGCCTTCTCGGCGTCTGTCGACAACAACATTGAGAGATTCACCATCAGACCTGGCCCTATGAATCAGGTTTATGGCCTTCGTGGTGTTATCCCTAGCCTCCCTGCCCAGCATGAACCCGGCCTGGTCAGAGTGGACTAGACCCCCTAGCAGTGGGGACAGTCGCTCGGCCTGAATCTTAGCAAACAACTTTAGGTCCACATTGAGCAGGGAGATCGGGCGATAGTTGGCACAAGTGGAGGGATCCCTCCCCTCTTTAGGAATAACCACAATGGTAACAGCAAGGGCATCTCTTGGAAAAGGTGGGGATGGACACTATGGGATGTTGTTGAAGGCTGCTAGAAAATGGGGGGTCAATATAGGACCCAGCTTCTTGTAATAGGCCACTGGGAGCCCATCCGGCCCCGGTGCCTTACCCGAAGGGGAATTCTTAAGGGCCGCAGCTAGCTCCGCCTCAGAATTCGGTGCCTCCAGTGCCTTTATATCTTCCGGTTTAAGCCTCGGGAGTCCTGAGGATCTTAAATAATCCTGGATTCTTTCCCTGGCTGTCTCCCTATCGTCCTCTGTCAAGTTGTTGTCAATCGAATACAGGGCTGAGTAAAAGTCCCTAAATGCAGCAGCAATGTCAGCCGGAAGTGAGGCTCTCTCCCCAGATTGTTTCCGTATATGTGGTATAAACCCCTTCAACCTTTGAATCCGCAACGCCCTTGCTAGAGTCCTGCTATTTTTGTTTCCGAATTCATAAAAATGCCTTCGGCATCTTGCTAATGAGGCTTTAGCTTTGTTGGAAAGTAGCGATTTCAACTTTTCTCTTTTCTGAAAGAGAAGGGTTTTGGTCTCATCATCCAGTCGGTCTTTGTGAATCCTCTCCAACGCGTGTATGTCTGCCAATAGCGACTCGATTTCCACGTTTCTCTCCCGTTTCAACCGAGCGTCATGTTTAACAAACAGACCTCTCACTACACATTTATGTGCTTCCCATGTTACCGCGGGTGTGGTGTCTCCCCGGGCGCAGAGGTTGAAGTACTCCTCCACCGCCTCCCGTATTTCCTGCATGGTCCCACGATCCCCCAGCAAAGAAGTATTCAATGTCCATTGGCCTTGTTTAACCAATGGGCGCACTAGGGAGACATCTAGAATTATTAAAGCGTGGTCAGAAAACAAGATCTCATCTATTTCAGTACCCACCAGGCAGTGGAGATCCCTGTGTTTGATAAAGAAGTGGTCCAACCTTGAGTACGTATTATGGACAGCGGAGTAGAAGGAATAGTCCCTATCTGTCGGGTGTTGCACCCTCCACGCGTCGACTAGCTGGTATTCGTGTAACCCCCGTTTGACCCGACTATGAGCGGCTCTAGACATAGTGGGGGCACCCTTTGAAGTATCTATCTCTGGGTCCATAACAAAATTAAAATCCCCTCCCACTATCAACGTGCCCTCTGAGAACTCGTCCAGGATGCTCAGGTATTTTAGCAGGGACGAGCATTGCCCCGTGTTGGGAAGGTAAAGGGCCGCAAAGGTGAAGACCTGGGACTGGACACGACCTTTTATCATGATCAATCTCACCTCCTTGTCCGTGTGGGTCCCCATCAACTCCCATGGCAGAGAGCTCACAACCAGAATGCTTGTCCCCCTGGATTGTGGGTCAGGTGATGGCGAATGGTAGACCGTCGAGTATCTCCGGTCAGACAGCTTATATGGTTTATCTAGGCAATAGTGGGTTTCTTGTAAGAAGATTACCTGAAGTCGCCTTTTCCACAACAGGTTCAGGAGGATTGAGCGCTTCTCTGGGCTGTGAAGGCCCTTGACGTTCAGGGACCCCACTCTAAGATCAGGTTTGGACATCTGCTTCACGGCTTCAACAGGGACCTATGGGGAAACGACAAGGACAAGACGCACAAACACACCACGGGGAAAGGTATTAAGGGGGGGAAAAAAAGGGGGAGATGTAGAAGTAGAGGGAGGGTGAAAAAGGAGAAAAAGGAAAAGAAAGAAAAATTAGGCGAAAAAAGGAGAAAAAGGAAGAAAACGGAAACCAAGAAAAGACGCTCTCAAAGAGCTTGCAGGCCTATGGGCCCGCCCTAGGCCTACTAGGGCAGTCTCAACGAAGACGGTAGTGAACACACATATGAAGCCCACTCGCCTCCCCCACCCCGCTATATACTGGCTATCACCCCTGTAAACCCACAGAAGGCAATGCTTATTATGAATTCCAACAGCCTCTCCTCCACCGCCACCTTCAGACCATATGTATGGCCCACCTCCACCCCCCCCCACACTGGAACAGAAACCCCAGAAAATGCAAGGGTACGCAATACACCAAAACAGTAATCCAAGAATGGAGCCTTGTAAACTTCTCAGCCACTGCCACCGCTTGGCACGAAACCTGGAACCTTTCCCCTCTTCTGCATCTGGGGGCTCGTGGACTCCCAGGATAACTAGTCTGGAATGGGGAGATCGGGCAAATCCAGGAATTTGTATAGGGCCGGCAGGTCCGCAGGATGCTTCAATAGGAAGACAGACGACCCTTTCCGGACAATAAGGTGGAACGGATGGCCCCAGCGATACGAGGCGTTCACCTCCTTGATTTTAACCAGGAGTGGTTGTAGCTGACGCCTCATGTAAAGTGTGCGGCTAGAGACATCAGAGAAAAGCTTAATAACTGCACCATCCATCTTTACAGGCCCGAACTCCCAGGCCCTCCTCAGGATCTGCTCCTTGTCCGTGAAGAAGTGTAAACGGCAGAGAACGTCTCTTGGTGCGGATGAGCCGGCTCCCTGGGTGGCCCTGGCAACTCTGTGTACTCTGTCGCATAGAAACGTGGCATCCAGTGGTCTATTAGGGCTAAGCCACACGGCCAGAAAAAGGCTGGGGCCACACGGGGACTACTGCGATCCCCTTGCATGAGACTCGGCTCGTGCTGGCAGTACAGCAGAGCCGAGTCTCATGCTTGTGTCCTTGCAACTGAGGTCCGTTCGTGCGAGCAGACCTCAGCTGCGGGGGGCGGGCCGGCACTCAGGAGGGGAGGGAGGGATTTCTCTCCCTCTCGCCTGTGTAGCCCGCTATAGACATTCTCGCTCTGCACGCACGGTACACCGGTGTACCGCGAGTGCAGTGCGATTTTTCTCTCGCCCCATTCACTTGAATGGGTGCGAGAGAAAGAGTCTCGGATTACAATCGCAGCATGCTGCGATTGTTTTCTCGGTCCGATTAGGGCTGAGAAAATAATCGCTCATGTGTGCTGTCACACAGGCTAGAATTGGTCCGAGGGGAATGCGATGTTTTATCGCACTCCACTCGCACCGATTTTCTCGCCGTGTGGCTTAGGCCAAACAGTGCGAGTGGAGTGCGATAAAACATCGCATTCCCCTCGGACCAATTCTAGCCTGTGTGTCAGCACACATGAGCGATTATTTTCTCAGCCCTAATCGGACTGAGAAAACAATCGCAGCATGCTGCGATTGTAAGCTGAGTCTCTTTCTCTCGCACCCATTCAAGTGAATGGGGCGAGAGAAAAATCGCACTGCACTCGCGGTACACCGGTGTACTGCTAGTGCAGTGCGAGAATGGCAATAGCCGGCTACGCAGTAGAGAGGGAGAGAAATCCCTCCCTCCCCTCCTGAGTGCCGGCCCGCCCCCCGCAGCTGAGGTCTGCTCGCACGAACGGACCTCAGTTGCAAAGACACAGGCATGACACTCGGCTCTGCTGTACTGCCAGCACGAGCCGAGTCTCATGCAAGTGGATCGCAGTAGTGCCCGTGTGGCCCCAGCCTTAGTGACAGTATTAAATATTTCTTGCACCTTGGTACGGAGCAACTCAGTGGGCCAGTCCTCTGGGATACCTTTTACTCTTATGTTGTTGCGGCGTCCTCTGTTCTCTTGATCGTCCAGCAACAGTGTCATATACTTTAAGCGGTTATTGTAGGCCACACATTCTTTCTCCAGCCGTGTGACTCTGCTTTCCATAGAATCTTGAGCCTGTTCAGTGGCTGTGACCCTGTCGTCCAAGACCCCTATCTCCTCTCTCACCGCAGTGATGGCCTGTTGATGAGATTGCTCTATTCTGCAGACCAGTGCATCTAGGTCACTTTTACTTGGAAGGGCTAAGATTAACTCCCTCAGTGCCTGTATATCTGGTGTATTATGAGCAGGGCTCACACATGTGGGGGAGGGAGCCGGGCTGCCCAGGGGAGGCCCCCCCACAGGGAGGAAGATAGCTGGAATGTCTCTGCCTGGGGATTTCTCTGGTGAGTGCAGGGAGCAGCTCTCATGCACTGGGCTTGTGCTGGCCGGGTGCTGCAGGCCTGTCAGGGCCCCCACGATCTGGGCCTCCCCCCACTCCTCCGTTTCTCCTCACCTTCCTCCTCACGGTGCCCTGCGGGTCCCGTGGCGTCCCCGCTGTGGAGCTTTTCAGCTGTGCGGTGTCCTTTCATCGGCTGGGACGCCCTCTCTGCAGCCGCTCTCGTCCCTGCTCTGTTGCGGGGGCTCGCGCTGGCCGCCGCTGACTTCTGCGGCGTCCCTGCCTGTGGGGATTCCCCCCCAGCGGGCCGCAGCATGGGAGCCGGCGCCATCTTAACGCTACTGCCCGCACTCCTCATCTCCAGCGGCGCCCCGCTGAAGAAACACTCCATTCTTCCTCCTGGATGCACAGCTCCAGCCACCGTGGTGAGTGCTCCCTGGGGCTTCCTTTTAGGCGGCATTAGATTGCGGAGAGGCTGTATATTAACTGAATACGGGCAGTGGGTGTAGGAGCTCATGTAGTTTGCTTCCTCACACCACCATGTTCAAGCCACGCCCCTCAATTCTCTCAATGTTTAGTAGAAAACTACAGCTCCTTCTTTATAGCGAGAAGAAGGAAGAATCACTAGATGTCATGTGACCGTAAGTATGAAAATCACATATGAGTGGAGTGACCATGTGATGACTGCTGAAATCCTGAAGCCGAGCTGAATCCTAATGGTAGGATTCCACTAGTGAGAGTCTCACGCATATCTCACATTGCATTACCCGTGACGGCCTGCCTCTCTCCCAACAGGACCGGGTCAGCTGCATGTATTTCTATGCAGCTGAGATGCTCGCATCGGGAAAGAGGCAGGCCGTCCCGGGTGATGAGAAGCGAGATACACGCGAGTCTCTCGGAAGTGGAATCCCACCCTTACAGGGAGTATATTGCATGCTGTTAGGATTGGACATGCTAGAGAACTAATTTTATACTCAAAAGGATTGTCCAGGTTTGGGATGAAAACTGTAGTCTAGATGACTGCAGACTTGTGAATTCTCACAGCACACACACTGCACATTTTCTGGAGTCTCCCATGCCGGTGGCAAGAGTGTACGGTCATGTGGGCACAAGAATGTGATTTGCATACTTCCAGCTACATTCCAGCTAGATTTATCTGGTCTCACTCAATTCACTTTTATTGCGCAAGAGTAGGCATGTCTAATTGGTATGTCATCGCATGTACTATATGTATGTCGCACAGTTGTAGTTTTGTGACCTCCCACTCTCACCGCTGCAACCAGAAAATCCTGACAGGATGCAGTGGGTGCTATGAGAATTCAGAAGTCTGTAGTCACAGAGTGACTGCAGACTTTCATCAAAAACTTAGACAAACCCTTTAATTCTCCTAACATAAATAAAAATATAGGAACCTTTAACTTGTTTGATGACACAATACTTTAATAGCATAGCAATGTATAATGTAAGCTTACAAGATATGGATTGTTAGATGTGTACAGGATAAAAACTAATAGCACAAGAATGCATAACCAAAAACATAGCATCACAACACTCATTAGTATAGATATACATCACCAGAACCACCATCAGTACATGGTATGTCAATTGTAATGTCAGGTCAGAACAATATACATTTGTATCTCATAAACTTATAACTCCCAGTTTGTCTTTAACAAAGGCAATTTACAAACAGGTACCTTATATACGACATTGTCTCTGATTGGAGTCATTCTTTCTTTTGTTCATCTCGTCCAGATGCCATAAAGATTTTTCACATCCACAGCTCATTTCTGCAGACTTCCATCCTCTCCGGCACATCCCAGCACAATACCCTTAAAAATAGAAGAATGATTATAATTTTGTTGAAAAAAAATCTGCCATACACTGTGTGTCTGACTAAATAATTACCCTTCATTTTGTTCACTGCACAAAATATAACCCACAGACTGTCCATCTTATGGTACATGCCCTCCATACTGCCCCCTCCTTTCTCCTTTCCATAGTGAACTCCTCTTCACACTGTCATCTACACGGTACCATCCTATACTGCTCAGTCTGTATACTGTGCCCCCTCATCACACTCCCTCTCCTTGGAATACTGTTCCCTTCTGGCTGTGTCCTTACATTGTCCACCCTATGGTATTCCCCCTCTATACTGCTACCAAAACACACACTATCCAATTTCTATTCTGTGCCCCCTCACACATTCCCCCCATTGTGTCTCCTCTCACATCCCTCCCCCGCTAATCATACTGTCTCCTCATATTTTTACCCCCTCACCTCCCATACTGTCTCCTCACACATACCCTATTTCCCATTCTGTGTTTGTACCCTTACTGTGCACACATACATCCCCCTCTCATCCCACCTTTCATCCTGTTTCCTCATACATACATACATGCATACATACTGTTTCCTCATACATGCTCCCCATTCCCTTTTGCATTTTGTTTCATCATACATCCCCTTGCCCTCATACTGTGTGCTCAAATTTCTCCCTGCCTTGCTCTTTATACTGTGTCTGCCCCCATCCCCCTTTGCTCATCATACTTAGTTTGCACCTATCCCCCACTCCTCAAATTGTGTCCTCATATATCCCCCCTCACTCCTCATACTGTCCGCACGTATCCCCTTGCTCCCCATACTGTGTCCTCATACATCCCCTCACTCCCCATGCTGTTAGCACCCATCCCCCCTTGCTCCCCATACTGTCTGCCTCCTTCCCCTCCCTTGCCTAAGAAACTGTTTCCTCAAATTCCCCCTAGCCCCTAGCTCCATATTCTGTATCAGCACCCATCTTCCCATCACTTTTCATTTTGTGTCAGCACTTATCCCCTCTTGCTCCCCAAACTGTCATCAAATAATGAAATAATAATAAATCTTTTTTGTCTTCGGCACAACTGAAACACTTACCACCAACTTTGTGTGCGCTTCTGCGCAGCCATCAAGTGATGTCAGCAGCGTGATCAGATGACCTGATCATGTTGCTGATGTCACCCTGACCCGGAAGTGCCGATGGTCAGGGCTTTAATTGTACTCACGCCTGAAAGAAGCGAGTACCATTGATTGCTGGGAGCCAGTGCGCTACTCTTTCTCTGAGCCCCCACTCTGATGGCAGCAAGTGGTCCAACAGTGCCCCCCTGACGACTGCACCTGGGGAAAATGTCCCACCCCAGATATCCTATTGCATAACAGGGCTTGTTTTTTGTTTTTTGCAGGGCGAGTGGTATATTTCTACACCACTTTTGTAGGGTACATACCGATAGAGCAGATTCCAGAATGACATTTTCATGACTGTTTAACCTGTCAATTTTGCAAGGAAAATTAGGACTGTGAAAATAGTATATGGTGTCTTACTACATTACACTATTAAAATAACAAGGCAGATGTTATGCTGGTAACTGTTACATCTGTACTTTATTAGCTTATATTTATTTCTGGGGGAGAAGATAAAGAAACCCTGCAATTTCTCTATTGTTTTTTGCATTATTTATTTTACTTCTTTTCTTTCAGGTTTACTGTAAAAATACAAAGTTAATTGTTTGCTTGGGTCGGGATGAATACTATAATAATACTAAAATAAGTTTAACGTTTGTTTTCATTTTAAA
The DNA here is from genome assembly GCF_048569485.1 of Anomaloglossus baeobatrachus. Classification (NCBI taxonomy): domain Eukaryota; kingdom Metazoa; phylum Chordata; class Amphibia; order Anura; family Aromobatidae; genus Anomaloglossus; species Anomaloglossus baeobatrachus. The sequence goes on from NC_134357.1 coordinate 422,300,312, forward strand.
ACCTTTTGTTTTAAGACATAATGAAAAGACTTCTAGTGAAAAAAGTTACCCTTGTTTCACCACAAATCCATATTTTTTGGTAGGGAATTACTAAACAACAGATATTTCTGCTACTTTTTGTATTTTCTTCAACTGGTCAACAGGCAGAAATAAAAAAAAAAGTTTTTTTCCACAAGTCGCAATAATTTGGGAAATTACACATTTGTATTCTTTTTTGTGGCGACTTTTTCGGCTGCTAAACAATATCAAATATAATTTTGCTTTTTTTATGTCCCCCAAGGGAAACTTGCCTAGGCATTAATATTGCTTGTGATAAGCTGGTTGATGTTAACCCAGCTACAATTAAAGAGAATCTGTCACCAGGTTCTTGCTATCCTATCTGAGAGCAGCATAATGTAGAGAGAGAGACACTGATTACAATGATATATCACTTAGTTTACTGGGTGCAGCAGTTGTGACACAATCAGAGTTTTTAGATGAATTAGGGCTCAGTAAGCTAATCCCCCACATCACAGCTTTCTGTACACATTGTATATTGACAGTGAGCTGCTAATCACTGCTGGGGAGCCTGGTTGGACCAGGTCTCACATGGGTAACTAGTCCAGCAGTGTTAATCTCCTGCTGATAAAACACTCATTGTTTTGAAATAATAGCACACAGACTAATAAATGACAAATCCCTGAAATCTATATTTCAAACCCCATCTCATGGTGTCCTCAAATTAAATAGTAAAAAACTACTGACAGATTGCCTTTAAGTCTATGTGCACCTATGCTCTAAATAAGGGAAACAAACCTCTGACAAATATCGCACATGTCCCAATCTATATGTAAACAGGATCCAAAAATGCAACAGTGCAGTAAAGGCGCCTTAATACAACGGGTATTTATTTTACAGAAATAAGGATTTAGCAGTGTTAAGTGATAATGAGAAAACAGTATAGATGACTATCTAGAAGCAGATCAATACACAGTCAGCAATCTACAAAGTGTAAATGCGATATTTTAGATGCAGGTATTAAAGACTCTAACAGGTATTACATAAGAATAACTTAACCCCGGTCTCCCTCTGTCTGGAAAATGTCAGTGTCACCCCAATCGGTCGCCACTTCACCTTAGTTGCATGATTCGGTGTAGCAAGAAGTAATACAATAAATCAATGTATGGGGTCTAAAGGTCCAGTCACACTAAGCAACTTACCAGCGATCCCAACAACGATAGGGATCGCTGGTAAGTTGCTAGGAGGTTGCTGGTGAGCTGTCACACTGCGACGCTCCAGCGATCCCACCAGCAACCTGACCTGGCAGGGATCGCTGGAGCGTGGCTACACGAGTTGCTGGTGAGCTCACCAGCAACCAGTGACCAGCCCCCAGTCTCCTTGTTACAGCACACATCAGGTTAATTAACCCGATGTGTGCTGCAGCTAAATGTGCACAGAGCAGGGAGCAGCGCACACTGAGCGCTGGCTCCTTGCTCTCCTACTTACAGCACACATCAGGTTAATTGCCTGATGTGTGCTGCAGCTAAATGTGCACAGAGCAGGGAGCAGCGCACACTGCTTAGTGCTGGCTCCTTGCTCTCCTAGTTACAGCACACATCGGGTTAATTGCCTGATGTGTGCTGCAGCTACATGTGCACAGAGCAGGAGCCGGCAGCACAGGCAGTGAGAGCGGAGGAGGCTGGTATCAAAGGTAAATATCGGGTAACCAAGGACAGGGCTTCTTGGTTACCCGATGTTTACATTAGTTACCAGCCTCAGCAGAAGCCGGCTCCCTGCTGCCTGCACATTTAGTTGTTGCTGTCTCGCTGTCACACACAGCGATCTGTGCTTCACAGCAGGACAGCAACAACTAAAAAATGGCCCAGGACATTCAGCAACAACCAACGACCTCACAGCAGGGGCCAGGTTGTTGCTGGATGTCACACACAGCAACATCGCTAGCAACGTCACAAAAGTTGTTCGTTACCAGCGATGTTGCTAGCGATGTTGCTTAGTGTGACGGGGCCTTAAGAGAGCTAAGGTATAATTAGATAAGACAATCGTCCAATTCCAGTTGATAACTCTCATCATTCAGTACTGTGCATATGAACAGGAAGTAATGACCCGGCTCTCTCGGAACTTCTATCTTCTGGTTTCGGTAATCATCGTCTGGTCTTCAGTGCTTGACCTGCTCAGTCAAGTTCTCAGTGCTTGGCATTCGGTGCTTGGTCTTGGGTGCTTGACCTGTGAAGTCTTGTCTCCTCAGGGATCAGGTCACTTTCAGGTACTTCTACCACAGCAATGACCACAAGCTCTATCGGCTGCTCACACATTTGTTTCTTCTTAAGTCTTGACGATAACTACTCCCGTCTTTATCAGTTAACAACTGAGCTATCAGTTGACTTTGCATCCCCTTCAAACTCTTCCCTCAAGAAAACACTATCTCCATTTTTCAGTTCTTGCCTGGTCAGTCCAACCAGCAGATGACAGTATTTACTTGCAAGTAGAGATGAGCATACCTGAACTAGTTCGGTATTCGGACTGAACACAAACTTTACCAAAAAATCACTGTATGAATTCGTAGTTGGGTGCTTTATGTATGCTGTCCACTTGAGCGAGCATCGCTGTCCTCCGGTATGTTCGGTGCTCGGCCCAGTGTGAGCTGCTTGAAGTTTATCATCAGCTAGCACTGGGAGTAAAATCATTGTTATCAGATATAGTGTGCACAAATTAAAAATAAATGAAAAAACTACACCCTCTCTCCTTCGGAAGTTCTTTGTTTATGGCTGGCTGTATATGGGAGGAAACCCGAACTGCCCAATTAGTGACTTCCAATGAAGTTTAGGTCAAGTTTGGATCCAGAACAGAACTTTAACTAAAGTCCAGCAGCACAACCCAAACTTCCACAGGTCCGCTCATATCTACTTGCAAGTACTGTGCATCTTTGGTTCACCATCCCCTTACGTATATAGACTATACTATCTGAGGGGTAAAACCCATAAAAGATAAGAGATTCATTGGTCCCTGATAAGTGTTCTGAAAAGAAGAGATTAAAATTGTAATGCAACTATTTAAGACTATTTCGTTTGATGTCATTAAGAAGGATGCTCATTAACAAGCTTGAGAGTTAAATGCGAGTAGGTACCTACAAGTAAAGTGCAGTTCCTAACATGCACTAGTGCTAATGTGTACCAGTGATGTAACGGTGATTGTCAAACACACAGTAAGGGGTACTTCACACACAGCGAGATCGCTACTGAGATCGCTGCTGAGTCACGTTTTTTGTGACCTCATTAGCGATCTCGCTGTGTGTGACACTGAGCAGCGATCTGGCCCCTGCTGTGAGATCGCTGCTCGTTACACACAGCCCTGGATCATTTTTTTATTGTTGCTCTCCCGCTGATAAGCACACATCGCTGTGTGTGACAGCGAGAGAGCAACAATCCTGAATGTACAGGGAGCAGGAGCCGGCGTCTGACAGCCTGCGGTAAGCTGTAACCAAGGTAAACATTGGGTAACCAAGGTGGTTACCCGATATTTACCTTCGTTACCAGCCTCCGCAGCTCTCACGCTGCCAGTGCCGGCTCCTGCTCCCTGCACACGCTAAGTTAAGTGGTGTGAGCTGGTAACTAAGGTAAACATCGGGTAACCATACCCGATGTTTACCTTAGTTACCAGTGTCCGCAGCTTCCAGACGCCGGCTCCGTGCAAGCGCAGCGTCGCTTGCACGTCGCTGCTGACTGGGGGCTGGTCACTGGTCGCTGGTGAGATCTGCCTGTTTGACAGCTCACCAGCGACCATGTAGCGATGCAGCAGCGATCCTGACCAGGTCAGATCGCTGGTCGGATCGCTGCTGCATCGCTAAAGTGTGAAGGTACCCTAAGTCTTATTATTTGGGAGGTTTAGTAATATGATCCATCCGTGAGCTGGCAATCGGTCTTCTTTTGAGTAAAATGAATTTAAAGTGTTGTTCCCACAATCACATTATTTTTCACAAAGTACTGTAAATTCATACTTATTGTTATTATACAGTCTAAGCCCAAAATATTTTTTTTTCTCATACCTTTATGTATTTTTTAATCTCTGTCACTCTGCATATCCAGTTTCACATAGCTGAATGGTTAATCCTATTCATACACTGCTAAAACTAAATTCCCCAGCAGCACTTGCTTCTCCTCAGTTCTGCAGACCCCCCACCCCCACCTGTGTGCTCCTGATTATTCCTACCTCTGTGAGTGATCGTACACCCTCTACTCATGTATAGTACCCTACCTGGCCAATTTAATCTTCTGTCATCTCATTATGTGTAGAATTATTTATCAAGTAAGTATTTTGACTATATAATCATTTTTAGGCAGATTTTCCATCTCCAAGCTGTAGAAACTTGAATACTTAATGAATTAAATGTGGTAATGTGTACTTCTGTAATGAAGGGGATGTGGCTTATGGATATCAGTAGAAATAAGCCGTTCCGTTGAGGCTCGGTTAGCCGGCAACAAACGAGTCTAGCTCCAAAGGCTCGAGCTTGACCCAAACCCCAATCAAGTCACTGATTGACAGTTTGAGTCTCCGCCCACATACAGCCAGCCATAAGCAGATCACTTCCGGTGGAGGGTGGGCAAGCTTTTTCAAACTTTTTTTTTTGTGTGCACACTATATCCGAGCACACTGTTGTTACCCCAAAGTGTGTGTTCTCAAACACTGCAAGCGGCTTGCACAGGGCTGAGCACCAAGCGTACCTGAGCACAGCGTTGCTCGCACAATTTTTGTTCGCACGCACAGCACCCGATCCATGAACCCAAACCTTGATTTTTAAATTAGGTGTTCGGTTCGAAAACCGAGCCTCAGGTTTGCTCATCTCTAGATATTAGTATCTTTTATATCTAGGTGTGCAGAATTATTAGGCAGGTAGTTTTCCTTCAGCAAAATATTCCAAAAAAAGAGATTAACCCCTTAACGCCTGCTGATATGCCTTAAAACAGCTGCTGCTAAGAGGCTTTTTTCCCTCATCGCCAATTTAATATGACATTCGGAAATAAGTTTATAGCACCCCTAAAGTGAGAAAATCTTCAGGGTTTTCGCTACCAGAGGCAGCCCCAAACCCCAAAATACCCAGATCTGACGTAATCCACAATAGGTTCTACGCCAATTCCAGCTCTGCTAGATCTGAAGGCACAGCGCACTACCATACAGCGTGACCACCTGCTGTGAGCTTCAGGCAGAGAATGAGCCATGCAATGAGGTCCGAGATTGTCATCCAGGGGAGGTGAAAGGCACGCGTATTTTTGAGAGTGCTTCATGCAAAGCATCTTTTTCATTTTGAAAAGGGGGGTCAACTGATGCCAGTCAAGTGGGGTGTGTGTGGCCCAATTAGTGGCAACGAGGGAGACTGTGGTTGGAGTCCCCTCGCTTTTGAAAAAAGAACCAAGATGAACAAGTCATGGCTCTCAGAGGACTTTTCTTCCCCTGGGTCATCCAGGGGACGGGAAAGGCACGCTGTGTTTCTAAAAGAACCAAGATGAACAAGTCATGGCTCTCAGAGGACTTTTCTTCTCCTGGGTCATCCAGGGGATGGGAAAGGCACGCGTATTTTTGAGAGTGCTTCATGCAAAGCATCTTTTTCTTTTTCAAAAGGGGGGTCAACTGATACCAGTCAAGTGGGGTGTGTGTGGCCCAATTAGTGGCAACGAGGGAGACTGTGGTTGGAGTCCCCTCGCTGTGTTTCTAAAAGAACCAAGATGAACAAGTCATGGCTCTCAGAGGACTTTTCTTCCCCTGGGTCATCCAGGGGACGGGAAAGGCATGCGTATTTTTGAGAGTGCTTCATGCAAAGCATCTTTTTCTTTTTCAAAAGGGGGGTCAACTGATGCCAGTCAAGTGGGGTGTGTGTGGCCCAATTAGTGTCAACGAGGGAGACTGTGGTTGGAGTCCCCTCGCTGTGTTTCTAAAAGAACCAAGATGAACAAGTCATGGCTCTCAGAGGACTTTTCTTCCCCTGGGTCATCCAGGGGAGGCGAAAGGCAGGCGTATTTTTGAGAGTGCTTCATGCAAAGCATCTTTTTATTTTGAAAAGGGGGGTCAAAGGATGCCAGTCAAGTGGGGTGTGTGTGGCCCACTTAGTGGAAACGAGGGAGACTGTGGTTGGAGTCCCCTTGCTGTTTTTCACATGATTTTCGAAGTGCATGACATGCCTAAGAGGTTTAGTTTCAGCATCTCAAACTTGTTGGCTACAGAAAGGCTGCCTTTACACCCTTTTGTCAACGAGGATTTTCGAGACCTTATGACCATTGCAGTGCCATTCGCTGGCCATTCGCCACTTCTCAAAGAAAGGGGTGCCCGCGCTACCACAGCAGGTCGCACACAACATCACCGATTCCTTGAGAAACTCTGTGTGTGACAGGGTGCATTTTACCACAGATACTTGGACCAGTAAGCATGGACAGGGGAGTTACATGTTGCTAATTGGGCAATGGGTAACTATGGTGAGAGATGGAGAAGGGTCTGCTGTACAAGTCTTTCCGTCCCCACGAGTTGTGTATCAATCCTTCCTCTGTATGTCCAAGTTCCTCCACTGCTTCTGCCTCATCAACCTCGTGTTGGTCCTGTACCTCAGCCCAAACCCTGTGTGGTCAGGCCACCCTGTCTTGTAACTGCGCCCAAGGAATCCCACACACCTCCTTACTATGCTGGCAGCAGAGCTCAAGGCCATCAGGCGGTCAAATGTTTACTTTGAAATGTAGGGGAAATGTGAGACACTGCTGAGTAGTTGTGGACGGTTAGCTCTGTAGAGTGAGACCGAGTTTCATCAATGGTTTCATAGTTTCATAGTTTTTAAGGTTGAAGGGAGACTCTAAGTCCATCTAGTTCAACCCGTAGCCTAACATGTTGATCCAGAGGAAGGCAAAAAAAACCCAATGTGTCAAATAAGATACAATGGGGAAAAAAATTCCTTCCTGACTCCACATACGGCAATCAGACTAGTTCCCTGGATCAACACCCTGTCATAAAATCTAATATACATAACTGGTAATTAGAGTTGAGCGCGGTTCGCGGTTCGAGGTTCTCTCCAGTTCTAGGCTCGAGTGATTTTGGGGGCTGTTCGAGATCGAACTAGAACTCGAGCTTTTTGCAAAAGCTCGATAGTTCTAGAAACGTTCGAGAACGGTTCTAGCAGCAAAAAGCAGGGCTTTTTACAGCTACAGTGTGCAGGAGCCATCGCTGGCAGCCTGCCAGAAGCTGGTAACCAAGATAAACATCGGGTATCCAAGCAAAGCGCTTTGGTTAGTAACCCGATGTTTATCCTAGTTACGTGCAGGAAGCCCACACTTCCCCGCTCAGCTCGCTCCACCCCCTCCTGCCCGCGGCATGTACACATACACACACACACACACACACACACACACACACCCCGCTCGGCTTACCTGCGGTGATGAAGTCCCGCCATCCCGACCTCAGCGCTGTCACTGTCCTCCATGGCCGCCGCTTGTCACATCACCTCTCGCTTCCGACCCGAGACTGACTAGCGGTGACGTCACGGGCCTCTCGCGATACTTGGTGTGAAGGCGCCGGTCATTGAACTCAGTGACAGGTGCTGTCGGCAGTGCTGGAGATCAGCGCAGGTAATGTACCTCGCTGACAGCAGCACTTGTCATGCCCTGCAGTGACCTGGGCTGACCCATTGATGTTAGCTCAGGTCACTGCATTGCCCTCCCAGCCAATGGGGAACATCCTGCTCTTCATTGACTGGGACAGTATGGATCGTCATGGCAACCCCTTGGATTACACCAGACCTGGATTTGTTTTTCATTCTAATAAATTGGTTAAAGAGGGAATGTTTTGGGGAGTGTTTTTTCAAATAAAAATGTGTTTGTCGTCTATTTTTTTTTATTACTTACTGGGTTGGTGATGTCGGGTATCTGATAGACGCCTGACCTCACCAACCCCAGGGCTTGATGCCAGGTGACATTACACATCTTGTATTAACCCCATATATTACCCTGTTTGCCACCGCACCAGGGCGTGGGATGAGCTGGGGCGAAGCACCAGGATTGGCGCATCTAACGGATGCGCCACTTCTGGGGCGGCTGCGGCCTGCTATTTTTAGGCTGGGGAGAGTCCAATAACCATGGACCTCCCTAGTCTGAGAATATCAGGCCCCAGCTATCTGCTTTACCTTGGCTGGTGATCCAATTTTGGGGGACCCCTACGTGTTTTTTTTTTTAATTATTTATTTAATTTAAAATAACAGCGTGGGTTTTCTCAGTTTTGGATTACCAGCCAAGGTGAGGTTGCCAGCTGTGGTCTGCAGGCTGCAGCCATCTGCTTTACCCTAGCTGGCTACAAAACTAGGGGGAACCCTATGTCATTTTTTTTTTTCATTTTTTTGGCTAAATACAAAGCTAAGCACCCCTTAGTGCCACATGAAAGGCACCAAAGGGTGCTCCACGTTTTCTCCATTTTTTCGCCACTTTTTCGCCACTTTTTCTCCACTTTTTCTCCACTTTTTCTCCACTTTTTCTCCACTTTTTCTCCACTTTTTCTCCACTTTTTCTCCATTTTTTTCTCCATTTTTTTCTCCACTTTTTCTCCATTCTTTTTCTATGGTCGGTCTACCCATTAGCTCTGCCATGCATACTGTAGCTCTACACCTACTGCACATGTTACTTTATGATTGACATCTCTTTCGTACCAGAGCTGTCTAAGCCTACTCTGACCCCATATTTGTCATTACTATATTGTCCTAGTACTGTATTATGACATTTGTATCATGTGTTTCATTTCTTGCTGTGTTGCAATTTTTTTGCTGCATCCCAATTGTACCTCTACATTGTTCGAGTTTATGTTATTGTTCTCTCACTCTTATGTGATACTGATTATTGTCATTTTTCATAATTACATGCAGATAAGTCCAATCTGATGAAGGCTCAGGCCGAAACGTCATTTGTAACTTGTTTTGGACAAAAACATATATGCTTATGAAAAAAACTTTTTTCTTAATACGGACCAATAAAGAGTGATTTTGCATTACTATCCGTTGTGACTTACTGACTTAGTCTGGGAGATTTAGAGTGCCGAGGTTACTCACTAATTTTATCTATTATTACCTCTGAGCACCTATATACCAGTGAGCAGAGCTTCCTCTACAGTAGTTCTCCTGATTAGGCATGCCCTTACCTCATGAGCAGGGCATTGCAGCTTTGGTAGCAACCATTACGACATGGACTCTGCTGCTGTGGACCCGAGAAGAGTGAGTGCAGATTCATTGCACCCACACTCCTCACATGAAGGGTCCGCACTCCTAGAAAATGGGGGATACGTTCCCTGAGTGTCTCCCCCCCATATTCTAGACGGTCTAGAGTCATCGTGGGACCCCTTTATTTTTTTTCTTACAATAAATTGGTGAAAGAGGAAATGTTTTGGGGACTGTTTTTTCAAATAAATTTCTTTTGTCGATTTTTTTTTTTTTTTGTTAGTACTGACAGTTTATGATGTTGAGTATCTAATAGACGCCATGACATCACAAACTGCTGGGCTTGATCTCAGGTTACTTTACAGCTAGTATCAACCCGATTTATTACCCCGTTTGCCACTGCACCAGGGTACGGGATGAGCTGGGGTGAAGTGCCAGGATTGGCGCATCTAGTGGATGCGCCACGTCTGGGGTGCCTGCGGCCTGCTATTTTTAGGCTGTGAAGGCCCAATAACTATGGACCTTCCCACCCTGAGAATACCAGACCACAGCTGTCCGCTTTACCTTGGCTGGTGATCCAATTTGGGGGGGACCCTACTTTTATTGTGTAATTATTAATATTTATAAAATAATTATAAAAAAGAGCCTGAGGGGACCTCCACATTGGATCCCCAACCACGGTAAAGCTGCCAGCTGTGGTTTTCAGGCTACAGCCGTCTGCTTTACCCTAGCTGGCTATCAAAAATGGGGGGACCCAACGTCATTTTTTTTTTAACTATTTTTTAAATAGAAAGAATTAATGGGCTTCCCTGTATTTTGATTGCCAACCAAGGTAACGGCAGGCAGATGGGGGTGGCAACCCATAGCTGTCTGCTTTATCTGCGCTGAGAATCAAAAATACCGCGGAGCGCTACGTCATTTTTTTAAAGATTTATTTTTACAGCACTGTGATGTCCAGCAATCAAAATACAGGGAAGCCCATTTTATTTTTAGTTATTTAAATAAATAATTAAAAAAATATATATGGGCTCCCGCTGCATTTTTTGTATTGCTAGCTAAGGGTAATCCAAGCAGCTACTGGCTGCTAACCCCCACTGCTTGGTGTTACCTTCACTGGCAATGGAAAATCCAGGGAAGCATTTTTTATTTTTTTTGCCAAAAAACTACAAAAAAAGGACGTGAGCTTCGCCATATTTTTGTATGCTAGCCAGGTATAGCAGGCAGGTGCTGGAAGAGTTGGATACAGCGCCAGAAGATGGCGCTTCTATGAAAATGCCATTTTCTGAGGCGGCTGCAGACTGCAATTCGCAGCAGTGGGGCCCAGAAAGCTCAGGCCAACCTGTGCTGCGGATTCCAATCCCCAGCTGCCTAGTTGTACCTGGCTGGACACAAAAATGGGGCGAAGCCTACGTCATTTGTTTTCTAATTATTTCATGAAATTCATGAAATAATAAAAAAAGGGCTTCCCTTTATTTTTGGTTCCCAGCCGGGTACAAATAGGCAACTGGGGGTTGGGGGCAGCCGTACCTGCCTAGCATACAAAAATATGGCGAAGCCCACATAATTTTTTCAGGGGGCAAAAAACTTCTGCATACAGTCCTGGATGGAGTATGCTGAGCCTTGTAGTTCTGCAGCTGCTGTCTGTCTGTATGGAGAAGAGCAGACAGCAGCTGCAGAACTACAAGGCTCAGCATACTCCATCCAGGACTGTATGCAGAATTTTTTTGCCCACCAAAAAAATGACGTGGGCTTCGCCATATTTTTGTATGCTAGCCAGGTACAGCAGGCAGCCACGGGCTGCCTGCAACCCCCAGTTGCCTATTTGTACCCGGCTGGGAACCAAAAATATAGGGAAGCCCGTTTTTTTTTAATTATTTCACTTATTTCATGAAATAATTAAAAAACAAATGACGTGGGCTTCGCCCCATTTTTGTGTCCAGCCGGGTACAACTAGGCAGCTGGGGATTGGAATCCGCAGCACAGGTTAGCCCGAGGTTTGTGGGCGCCTCTGCTGCGGATTTCAGTCCGCAGCCGTCCCAGAAAATGGCGCTCTCATAGAAGCGCCATCATCTGGCGCTGTATCCAACTCTTCCAACAGCCCTGGAGCCGGGTGGCTTGTTGGGTAATCATGAGTTAATACTGAATTTGTTTTACTAGCCAGTATTAAGCCAGAGATTCTTAATGTCAGGCACGTTTGACCCGGCCATTAAGAATCCCAATAAAGGGTTAAAAAAAACACCACACAGAGAAAAAATACTTTAATAGAAATAAATACACAGACACATTAGAGACTCCATCTTTATTACCCCCTGTCAGCCCTCCACGATCCTGCTCTTCTGTCTTCTTTCTTTCTAGTGTAGTAGTAGTGACGATTGTAGTGAGGATGAGGTTCCCCAGCCCATCATGGGCTGAGGCATCTCATCCTCACTACAATCCTCACTAGTGTAGTAGTAGTGACGATTGTAGTGAGGAGGATGAGGTTCACCAGCTCATCACTTGAGGCTGGGGAACCTCATCCTCACTACACTCCTCACTACAATCGGGAAGCAGCGTGCAGCCTTCACTCCGTGAGTGATCAGTGCTGGCTGTCAGCGGTAACAGCAGTAACGCTGACAGACGCGTTACCATAGCAACGGTGCTCTCGGAGCCGCGGTTAGCGGTGACGTCACCGCTAACTGCATTGCTATGGCAACGGTGATCTCCGTTAATGACCGGCTGTGTCAGCCGGTCCCTAACGGAACGGGGAGTCGACCGTGTGCTAGAGCATGTCGCCGGTACACGGCGATACACATATGTGCACCGTGTACCGGAGAGATGCACTCGCAGGTCCTACATGACGCGTCATAGTCATGTGACCAGTCTGTAGCCAATGAGATAATAGCCACGTGACTGGTCACATGGCTATTTTGACGTCACGATAGGTCCTGCATCTCTGCTGGCAGTGCCGTCACCGGGAGGATTCAGTGATCATCGGATGGAATAGCGGCAGGAGACAGAGTGCAGAAGGGATCGCGAGGACCGGTAAGTGTTATGGCAATGTTTATTAACTGTTTGTGTACATTTATATAGAGATGAGCGAACCGGTCCCGGTTCGGCTCGAGGTCGGTTCACCGAACGGAGGTCCCGTTCGAGTTCGGCTCGTCGAACGTTCAACGAACCGAACTCGAACTGCATAGGAAACAATGGCAGGCAATCACAAACACAGAAAAACACCTAGAAAACACCCTCAAAGGTGTCCAAAAGGTGACAAACAACTCACAACACAACACAAACACATGGGAAAGTGACAAGGACATATACTCATGCGAAAACAAAAGAGCTGGACAAGGAAAAAGAGGAGGACACAGATATATGAGTATATGCAAGGAAACATCGATTCCATTATTGTGCAACTTGAGCCCTGCTCATTTTAGGCTTCCAATCTTGATAAATTGCCTGAGCTCGCCACGTACGCCTTGGGGATCTTGTCGTGTCCTGCAGCCAGCGCTCTCTCGGAACCTGTCTTCAGTGCTGCTGGGGGTCTGCTGGCAGATAAGCACACGTGTCTGTCCACTGACAATGTGGACATGGCTCTCAGAGGACTTTTCTTCCCCTGGGTCAGCCAGGGGACGGGAAAGGCATGCGTATTTTTGAGAGTGCTTCATGCAAAGCATCTTTTTCTTTTTCAAAAGGGGGCTCAACCGATGCCAGTCAAGTGGGGTGTGTGTGGCCCAATTAGTGGCAACGAGGGAGACTGTGGTTGGAGTCCCCTCGCTGTGTTTCTAAAAGAACCAAGATGAACAAGTCATGGCTCTCAGAGGACTTTTCTTCCCCTGGGTCAGCCAGGGGACGGGAAAGGCACGCGTATTTTTGAGAGTGCTTCATGCAAAGCATCTTTTTCTTTTTCAAAAGGGGGCTCAACCGATGCCAGTCAAGTGGGGTGTGTGTGGCCCAATTAGTGGCAACGAGGGAGACTGTGGTTGGAGTCCCCTCGCTGTGTTTCTAAAAGAACCAAGATGAACAAGTCATGGCTCTCAGAGGACTTTTCTTCCCCTGGGTCAGCCAGGGGACGGGAAAGGCACGCGTATTTTTGAGAGTGCTTCATGCAAAGCATCTTTTTCTTTTTCAAAAGGGGGCTCAACCGATGCCAGTCAAGTGGGGTGTGTGTGGCCCAATTAGTGGCAACGAGGGAGACTGTGGTTGGAGTCCCCTCGCTGTGTTTCTAAAAGAACCAAGATGAACAAGTCATGGCTCTCAGAGGACTTTTCTTCCCCTGGGTCAGCCAGGGGACGGGAAAGGCACGCGTATTTTTGAGAGTGCTTCATGCAAAGCATCTTTTTCTTTTTCAAAAGGGGGCTCAACCGATGCCAGTCAAGTGGGGTGTGTGTGGCCCAATTAGTGGCAATGAGGGAGACTGTGGTTGGAGTCCCCTCGCTGTGTTTCTAAAAGAACCAAGATGAACAAGTCATGGCTCTCAGAGGACTTTTCTTCCCCTGGGTCAGCCAGGGGACGGGAAAGGCACGCGTATTTCTGAGAGTGCTTCATGCAAAGCATCTTTTTCTTTTTCAAAAGGGGGTTCAACCAATGCCAGTCAAGTGGGGTGTGTGTGGCCCAATTAGTGGCAACAAGGGAGACTGTGGTTGGAGTCCCCTCGCTGTGTTTCTAAAAGAACCAAGATGAACAAGTCATGGCTCTCAGAGGACTTTTCTTCCCCTGGGTCAGCCAGGGGACGGGAAAGGCACGCGTATTTTTGAGAGTGCTTCATGCAAAGCATCTTTTTCTTTTTCAAAAGGGGGCTCAACCGATGCCAGTCAAGTGGGGTGTGTGTGGCCCAATTAGTGGCAATGAGGGAGACTGTGGTTGGAGTCCCCTCGCTGTGTTTCTAAAAGAACCAAGATGAACAAGTCATGGCTCTCAGAGGACTTTTCTTCCCCTGGGTCAGCCAGGGGACGGGAAAGGCACGCGTATTTTTGAGAGTGCTTCATGCAAAGCATCTTTTTCTTTTTCAAAAGGGGGTTCAACCAATGCCAGTCAAGTGGGGTGTGTGTGGCCCAATTAGTGGCAACAAGGGAGACTGTGGTTGGAGTCCCCTCGCTGTGTTTCTAAAAGAACCAAGATGAACAAGTCATGGCTCTCAGAGGACTTTTCTTCCCCTGGGTCAGCCAGGGGACGGGAAAGGCACGCGTATTTTTGAGAGTGCTTCATGCAAAGCATCTTTTTCTTTTTCAAAAGGGGGCTCAACCGATGCCAGTCAAGTGGGGTGTGTGTGGCCCAATTAGTGGCAACGAGGGAGACTGTGGTTGGAGTCCCCTCGCTGTGTTTTACATGCTTTTAGAAGGGCATGACATGGCTTGGAGGTTGACTTTCAGCATCTGCAAACTGTTGCCTACCAAAATGCTGCCTTTCTAACACCTGTTGTTATAGACAATGAGGAACATACAGATGAAGATGAGACGCAGATACCCGATTGGGATGACAACTTAAATATTCGGTCAGGGCAAGAAGAGGCTCGGTCTGAGGGGGAGGGGAGTGCAAACACAACAATTGATGATGAAGTTCTAGATCCCACCTACTGTCAACTCACAGTCAGACACTCGAGGAGGTCAACAGAGGCGGTGGAGGAGGATGCAACCGACGACGAAGTTACCTTGCGCCTTCCTTGACACAGTCGGAGCACTGGTAGCACGTCTACAACTGCATCCTCAGCCACCACTCTGCCTCTGAGCATTATTCGGGGTGGATCAACAGGTCGCATGGCCTCTAAGCCTTGCCTAGCCTGGTCCTTTTTTGACATAGAAAAAGATCGACCAAATTATGTGATCTGTAAAATTTGTCATGGTTCTCTTAGTAGAGGTCAAAACCTCAGCAGTTTGACAACTTCTTCCATGAATCGTCACATGAATAAATATCATATGGCCCGGTGGGAAGCTCACCGTGCTGCAATGCGGCCGAGCGGAGCGAACCATCCACCGCCTGCCCCTTCCAGTGCATCCGCGCGCTCGTCATCTTCTAGGACTGTGGGGACAGCTGTCACACCTGTTTTTCCACCCACAACTTCCACCACTGTAACCGCAACAGGCAGTTTGCTTGGTAGGTCGTCAGTTGGTTTGGAAGGGGAAACAAGTGAGTGTGTACAGCTCTCTCTGACATCGATAGCACCAACGTTGGATGAAGGCAACATCATGTCTCCGCCTGCACTTTCCTCACAATCCTGCAGTTTTTCCAGGGACACCCTACTCAACACCGTCTACACACAGCAGCCAGATCTCTGTCCCTCAGATGTGGTCAAATAAAAGGCCACTTCCTGCGACCCATGATAAAGCGAAGAGGTTGACTCTATCCCTCTGTAAGCTGTTGGCTACCGAAATGCTGCCTTTCCGCCTAGTGGACACACAGGATTTTAGAGACCTTATGTCTGTCGCTGTGATCCAGTACAAGATGCCCAATCACCACTGCTTCTCCAAGAACAGCATGCCCGCGCTTCACCAGCATGTCGCACACAACATCACCACTTCCTTGAGAAACTCTGTGTGCGACAGGGTGCATTTCAACACAGATACTTGGACCAGTAAGCATAGACAGGGTCATTACATGTCACTGACTGGGCACTGGCAAACTATGGTGAGAGATGGAGAAGGGTCTGCTGTCCAAGTCTTGCCGTCCCCACGAGTTTTTTCAATCCTTCTTCTGTATGTAGAAGTTAATACACTGCTTCGGCCTCTTCAACCTCGTGTGGGTCCTCCACCTTGGCGCAAACCCGGTGTGGTCAGGCCACCCTTCCTTGTAACTGCGCACAAGCACTACCACACACCTCCTTACTATGCTGGCAGCAGAGCTCAATGCCATCAGGCGGTCAAAGTTTTACTTTGAAATGTATGGGAAATGTGAGTCACACCGCTGAGAAGTTGTGGACGGTTAGCTCTGGATACCGAGTTTCATCAATGGTTGTCTCCACTCAACCAGCAGCCAGGGAAGGCCGGGTGCGACAATGATGCAAACATGGGTGCGGCCCTTCGCTGTGACAATGTGACACACATGCCTTGTGTGGTTCACGTGTTGAACCTGGTTGTCCAGCAATTTTTAAAGCACTATCCTGGCCCACATGGCCTTCTGCAGAGAGCACGGTGTAACGCCTTCCTTGATCCACACACTCAGATGGGCTGTTAATGATAGGCTAGAGGGAAGCCACTCACCAAGCAGGACCCCTAGAACGCTGAAACCCTTTAACCCCTATACAGGGATTAGGAATTGCACAGTGCCCAAGGTGATTAATACCTGTGGAAGGCTGCAGTTCCAGAGAATAGTAGTCAGGCAGGGTCAAAACATTAATTGAGGAACAGGAACAGAATGGGACGGCCAGGACTTAATCAGAAAACAAGCAGAGGTGAAATGCGTATCGGCCAACAAGGTACATAAACAGCAAGCAGGAAAAGTAGTCAGGTAACAAGCACACAAAATCATAAAACTGAACTGGGGGTAAAATTAACCAGAGGTTCATAGCTATGTCTGGCAGTGGTCTGCAGACAGGATGGGCATAAAAAAGGGTGTGGTGTCTTCCCATTGGTTGTAGCTGAATGATGGTATTTCATCTGTGAGATACCCACCAGCTACATTCAGCCAGAGATTCTGCATCTGTCAAGGTAATGCAGCACAGTGGGTGAGCATAACCTGCGTCCACCTGCGCCGCTGGCATCGACTCCTCTCCCATCATCAGCACTATTCATGAAAGGAACACGTTGTCACCTGGCGACCGGAGTACAAATTGACAGAGCGGACTCCGTTGGTGACTTAACAGCCGTGTGCGGCAATGATGCAAACCTGGCTGCGGGCCATCCTCAGGGCAATGTGACACACGTGCCTTGTATGGCTCACGTGTTGAACCGAATTCTCCAGCAATTTTTAAAACACCATCACGGCCTACATGGCCTTGTGCAGCGGGCACGCTCGCTATGTGCTCACTTCCATCGTGCGCACACAGCAGCTCAACAACTTTCATCACTCCGGAAGTCTTAGGGTCTGGCAGTTAAACGACGGAAATGCGATGTTCCGACACGCAGGAATTGGAATCTGCACATGTTGCAGCGTGTGTGGCAGCACCGCAGAGCCCTGCTGAAATACGGTAAGACATATAGCCTGGGATAACTTGATCAAGAGGTGGTGCAGATCACGCTGCTGGAGTGGTGTCAGATCAAGGACCTATGCACCCTGCTACACAGTTTACAAATGTCGACGAAGATGTTTAGCACTGGCAATGTCATTCTCAGCGTGACAATTCTGGTCATCTACATGATGGAGCACACTGTAATTATTATTCGGAGTCAGGTGTTGGGACAAGAGGAAGGGGAGGAAGTACAGGAGGAGTCATATGCGGAAGGGATAACAAGATCTCCGAGGTCCAGATGGTCAGCGGCACCTATGCGGCATTCATGGTGAGGGAGAGGGATTAACAAGGGCGCATAGTATCAGCAAAAAGTGTTGATGAAAGTGCAGGAGCCCATGAAGAAATGGAGGAGGAACTGGCGATGGGCATGGAAGACTCAGCAGATGAGTGAGAGCTTGCTCACATTTCGGTTGTGCGAGGTTGTGGGGAGAGGGCAGAGGAAGGATGCACGATTCTCACCTCTCTGCCACCAACACACCAAGGACTTGGTCCTCCTGGATGCACAAGACACATGAGTGCCTTCTTGCTGCACTACCTACATGGCCCTCGGATTGTATGAATTCGAAGTAATCCTGAATACTGGGTTGCCACACTGTTAGATCCCCGGTACAAGACAAAATTTGGCAAACTAATTCCTGCCATAGAAATGGACGCACGTATACAGGAGTATCTGCAGAATGTGGTACGCAATCTTAGATCTACTTTTCCACTAAACACCATTGCTGCACAAAGTGAATCTCAACGCTTTGTCATGGATAGGAGGAAATGGTCTTTTACTTGTCCACATCGGAGGGACCGAGGGATGGCTGCTGTGCTGAGATGGCGTTGAGTACGGTGTCCCTGCACAGTTGCACTTTTGGTCATATACCAAAATGAGTTGAAAAAGGACAGATGCTGGTGGAAAGGGGAACAGGTGTGTTGGAAAGGGGAAAAAAGTTTTGGTCCGTGGATTTGGTGGTTAAGCAACTGTAACATTTGCTGAAGAAACACCATCTGTTACAGTGGGACTGGCAGATTTGGATAAAGTGGTATATAATCTGTGACCGCTATATAACGAAAATTAATAAGAAAAGAAAGAGAAAGGTATATATCCCCATCAGCAGTCAGTGTCCACCGTGCTCCCAGTTGGAAAAGGAGAGGTTGGCAACTGGAAGGTTTGGTGGAGGATACAGAGCTGTGTGGCTATGAAACTAATAGTAGCCTGAACCGAGTTAGACGCCATTCGGATCTGGAGACTGTGAGCCCTGTTAGCGTCACAGGGTCCACATGCCCACCCAGCCCAGGAACTCCCTGTTAACAACACAGGGGCCATTGAGTACGCTGACCGTGTGCGTAGGGGCACACCTGTGGACAACAGGCGCATCAGCAGCAGCAGGCCTGTTAATGCCACTGGGCTGCACAAGCAGGACTGGTAGGACAGGAGCTGGTCTTAACTGTTCTGCGTTACCAACTGTGGTGGTGGCCTGCATCGACACCCTATCCCTGCCTACCTCTGGCCTAAAGCCACAATGGGTTCAACACATGGAGGTGTGCTCTTTCGGAGCATAATAGAAGACTGCGCACCTCCTTGTTGGCTCCAGCCCCTTTTATAACCTGGGTCCGCCCCAAACCAGGGTGAACCAAAATGCACCTCCTGGAGACAAAAGTAGAGTGACACGTCATGAGTGGCATAACTAGCGTCCTATTTGGAACCGCAACTTCAATGATGACCTCATGGCTGCCATGACCCAAACACCTCACCAGTAGAGATGAGCGAACCGGTCCCGGTTCGGCTCGAGGCGGTTCGCCGAACGGGGGGTCTGGCTCGAGTTCGGCTCGTCGAACGTTCGACGAACCGAACTCGAGCCCATAGGAAACAATGGCAGGCAATCACAAACACAGTAAAACACCTAGAAAACACCCTCAAAGGTGTCCAAAAGGTGACAAACAACTCACAACACAACACAAACACATGGGAAAGTGACAAGGACATGTACTCATGCGAAAACAAAACAGCTGGACAAGGAAAAAGAGGAGGACACACAGATATAGGCATGGCACGCCCTTCTAAAGTCATGTAAAACACCGCAAGGTGACTCCAAGCGGAGTCTCCCTTTTTTCCAAAAATTGGGCCCCACACACCCACCCCTTCAGTGGCAGCAGTTGTGCCCCAGTTGTACACTTCACAGCTAGATTTGCATCAAGCACATTCAAAAATACGCCATTCTTATCCGTCCCCAGGATGACACCGGGGTAGGTAGCAAAGTCTTTCCTGATCCCAGCTCTGTTCATCTTGGCTTCTTTTAAAAACACAGCAAGCAAGGGTTACTCCAAGCGGAGTCTCCCTTTTTTCCAAAAATTGGGCCCCACACACACCCACCCCTTCAGTGGCAGCAGTTGTGCCCCAGTTGTACACTTCACAGCTAGATTTGCATCAAGCACATTCAAAAATACGCTATTCTTAACCGTCCCCAGGATGACACCGGGGTAGGTAGCAAAGTCTTTCCTGATCCCAGCTCTGTTCATCTTGGCTTCTTTTAAAAACACAGCAAGCAAGGGTTACTCCAAGCGGAGTCTCCCTTTTTTCCAAAAATTGGGCCACACAGACACCCACCCCATCAGTGGCAGCACTTGGGCCCTAGTTGCAAACAGGATGTTTTGATTTGCATCAAGCACATTCAAAAATACGCTATTCTTAGCCGTCCACAGGATGACACCGGGGTAGGTAGCAAAGTCTTTCCTGATCCCAGCTCTGTTCATCTTGGCTTCTTTTAAAAACACAGCAAGCAAGGGTTACTCCAAGCGGAGTCTCCCTTTTTTCCAAAAATTGGGCCACACAGACACCCACCCCATCAGTGGCAGCACTTGGGCCCTAGTTGCAAACAGGATGTTTTGATTTGCATCAAGCACATTCAAAAATACGCTATTCTTAGCCGTCCCCAGGATGACACTGGGGTAGGTAGCAAAGTCTTTGCTGACCCATGACTTGTTCATCTTGGCTTCTTTTAAAAACAATGTAAGCAAGGGTTACTCCAAGCGGAGTCTCCCCTTTTTTCCAAAAATTGGGCCCCACACACACCCACCCATTCAGTGGCAGCAGTTGTGCCCCAGTTGTACACTTCACAGCTAGATTTGCATCAAGCACATTCAAAAATACGCCATTCTTATCCGTCCCCAGGATGACACCGGGGTAGGTAGCAAAGTCTTTCCTGATCCCAGCTCTGTTCATCTTGGCTTCTTTTAAAAACACAGCAAGCAAGGGTTACTCCAAGCGGAGTCTCCCTTTTTTCCAAAAATTGGGCCACACAGACACCCACCCCATCAGTGGCAGCACTTGGGCCCTAGTTGCAAACAGGATGTTTTGATTTGCATCAAGCACATTCAAAAATACGCTATTCTTAGCCGTCCCCAGGATGACACCGGGGTAGGTAGCAAAGTCTTTCCTGATCCCAGCTCTGTTCATCTTGGCTTCTTTTAAAAACACAGCAAGCAAGGGTTACTCCAAGCGGAGTCTCCCTTTTTTCCAAAAATTGGGCCACACAGACACCCACCCCATCAGTGGCAGCACTTGGGCCCTAGTTGCAAACAGGATGTTTTGATTTGCATCAAGCACATTCAAAAATACGCTATTCTTAGCCGTCCCCAGGATGACACCGGGGTAGGTAGCAAAGTCTTTCCTGATCCCAGCTCTGTTCATCTTGGCTTCTTTTAAAAACACAGCAAGCAAGGGTTACTCCAAGCGGAGTCTCCCTTTTTTCCAAAAATTGGGCCACACAGACACCCACCCCATCAGTGGCAGCACTTGGGCCCTAGTTGCAAACAGGATGTTTTGATTTGCATCAAGCACATTCAAAAATACGCTATTCTTAGCCGTCCCCAGGATGACACCGGGGTAGGTAGCAAAGTCTTTCCTGATCCCAGCTCTGTTCATCTTGGCTTCTTTTAAAAACACAGCAAGCAAGGGTTACTCCAAGCGGAGTCTCCCTTTTTTCCAAAAATTGGGCCACACAGACACCCACCCCATCAGTGGCAGCACTTGGGCCCTAGTTGCAAACAGGATGTTTTGATTTGCATCAAGCACATTCAAAAATACGCTATTCTTAGCCGTCCCCAGGATGACACCGGGGTAGGTAGCAAAGTCTTTCCTGATCCCAGCTCTGTTCATCTTGGCTTCTTTTAAAAACACAGCAAGCAAGGGTTACTCCAAGCGGAGTCTCCCTTTTTTCCAAAAATTGGGCCACACAGACACCCACCCCATCAGTGGCAGCACTTGGGCCCTAGTTGCAAACAGGATGTTTTGATTTGCATCAAGCACATTCAAAAATACGCTATTCTTAGCCGTCCCCAGGATGACACCGGGGTAGGTAGCAAAGTCTTTCCTGATCCCAGCTCTGTTCATCTTGGCTTCTTTTAAAAACACAGCAAGCAAGGGTTACTCCAAGCGGAGTCTCCCTTTTTTCCAAAAATTGGGCCACACAGACACCCACCCCATCAGTGGCAGCACTTGGGCCCTAGTTGCAAACAGGATGTTTTGATTTGCATCAAGCACATTCAAAAATACGCTATTCTTAGCCGTCCACAGGATGACACCGGGGTAGGTAGCAAAGTCTTTCCTGATCCCAGCTCTGTTCATCTTGGCTTCTTTTAAAAACACAGCAAGCAAGGGTTACTCCAAGCGGAGTCTCCCTTTTTTCCAAAAATTGGGCCACACAGACACCCACCCCATCAGTGGCAGCACTTGGGCCCTAGTTGCAAACAGGATGTTTTGATTTGCATCAAGCACATTCCAAATCCACAAGCATTTACTCTCCCCAGGATGACACAGGGGTAGTAAATTCCTTCTGGATCCATGACTTGTTCATTTTGATGAACGTCAGTCTGTCCACATTGTCACTGGACAGACGCGTGCGCTTATCTGTCAGCACACACCCAGCAGCACTGAATACACGTTCAGAGACAACGCTGGCAGCTGGACACGACAAAATCTCCAAGGCGTAAGTTGCGAGCTCTGGCCATTTTTGTAGGTTTGAAGCCCAAAAGGAGCAAGGCTCCAGTTGCACAGTCATGGCATCGATGTTCATTTGGAGATACTCCTGTATCATCCTCTCCAGCCGTTGACTATGTGTCAGACTTGTTGTCTCTGGTGGCCTTGCAAAAGAGGGTCTAAAAAAATTATGAAAAGATTCCATAAAATTGCTGTTACCGGCACCAGAAAAGGTCCTACTGGTACGGGTAGACTGTTGAAGATGACGAGACCGTCCCATGTTTGTCAAGTTACAACTGGGAGATTCACTCCCTGCACCTGCACGGTTGTTTGGTGGAAAAGCCGAGCTAAGATCTAGTAACAGCTTCTGCTGATACTCCTGCATACGTGCGTCCCTTTCTATGGCTGGAATTATGTCACAAAATTTGGACTTGTACCGGGGATCTAATAGTGTGGCAATCCAGTAGTCATCATCACTTCTAATTTTGACAATACGACTGTCATGTTGGAGGTAGTGCAACAAAAAGGCACTCATGTGTCTTGCGCAGCCATGCGGACCAAGTCCATGCTGTGTTTGTGGCATAGAGGTGCTACCCGTTCTTTCTTCCTCTGACATCTGACCCCAACCTCTTTCAACTGAAATTTGACCAAGGTCTCCCTCATCCGCTGAGTCTTCCATGTCCATGGACAGTTCGTCCTCCATTTCTTCATGTTCTCCTGCACCTTGCTCAACATTTCGCCTGCTACTATGCGCCCTTGTCGATCCCTGTCCCCCATGGTCCCATGCCTGCTGCGTTGGTGATGATGAACGTCTGGACCTTCGTGATGTTGTTGTCCCTTGCGCATATGAATCCTCCTGTAGTTCCTCCCCTTCATGTTGTCCCACCCCCTGACTCCGAATAGTGTTTAGCGTGTGCTCCAGCATGTAAATGACTGGAATCGTCATGCTGATAATGGCATTGTCAGAGCTAAACATATTCGTCGCCATGTCGAAACTGTGCAGAAGGGTGCATAGGTCCTTGATCTGAGACCACTCCATCAGGGTGATCTGCCCCACCTCTGCATCTCGTTGGCCCAGGCTATACGTCATGACGTATTGCACCAGGGCTCTGCGGTGCTGCCACAGTCGCTGTAACATGTGGAGAGTTGAATTCCAGCGTGTCGCCACATCGCATTTCAGGCGATGAACCGGCAGGCCGAAAGACTTCTGGAGCGATGCAAGTCGCTCTGCTGCGGCGCTTGAACGGCGGAAGTGAGCTGACAGTTTTCGTGCCCTGTTCAGAAGGCCATCTAGGCCGGGATAGTGTGTTAAAAATTGCTGCACGACAAGGTTCAACACGTGAGCCATACAAGGTACGTGTGTCACCTTGCCCAGGCGAAGTGCCGCACCCAGGTTTGCAGCATTGTCGCACACGGCCTTACCAGGCTGCAGTTTGAGTGGAGACAACCATTTATTAAACTCGGACCGCAAAGCTGACCACAACTCCTCAGCTGTGTGACTCTTATTACCAAGACATGTCAAGCTAAAGACCGCCTGATGCCGTTGCGCTCTGCTGCCAGCATAGTAATGAGGGGTGCGTGATTCCTTCTGCGCAGTGAGAACGCTGGTGGCCTGACCAGGCAGGCTTGGGGTGGAGGTGGAGGACCCAGATGAGGTGGAGGATGCAGAAGCAGTGGCGGAACTTGGACAGACAGAGGATTGACACACAAGTCGTGGGGACGGCAAGACTTGTGCAGCAGACCCTTCACCATCTATCACCATAGTTACCCAGTGCCCAGTCAGCGACATGTAACGTCCCTGTCCATGCTTACTGGTCCAAGTATCGGTGGTGAAATGCACCCGTTCACACACAGAGTTTCTCAAGGAAGCGGTGATGTTGTGTGCGACATGCTGGTGTAGCGCGGGCACACCTTTCTTAGAGAAGTAGTGGCGACTAGGCATCTGGTACTGGGGCACAGCGACAGACATAAGGTCTCTAAAATCCTGTGTGTCCACTAGGCGGAAAGGCAGCATTTCGGTAGCCAACAGCTTACAGAGGGATAGAGTCAACCTCTTAGCTTTGTCATGGGTCGGAGGAAGTGGCCTTTTATTTGACCACATCTGAGGGACAGAGATCTGGCTGCTGTGTGTAGACGGTGTTGAGTAGGGTGTCCCTTGAAAAATGCAGGTTTGTGAGGAAAGTGCAGGCGGAGACATGATGTTGCCTTCATCCAACGTTGGTGCTATCGATGTCTGAGAGAGCTGTACACACTCACTTGTTTCCCCTTCCAAACCAACTGACGACCTTACAAGCAAACTGCCTGTTGCGGTTACAGTGGTGGAAGTTTTGCGTGGAAAAACAGGTGTGGCAGCTGTCCCCACAGTCCTAGAAGATGAAGAGCGCGCGGATGCAGTGGAAGGGGCGGGCGGTGGATGGTTCGCTCCACTAGGCCGCATTGCAGCACGGTGAGCTTCCCACCGGGACTTATGATATTTAGTCATGTGACGATTCATGGAAGAAGTTGTCAAACTGCTGAGGTTTTGACCTCTACTAACAGAATCATGACAAATGTTACATATCACATGAGTTGGGCGATCTTTTTCGATGTGAAAAAAGGACCAGGCTAGGCAAGGCTTAGAGGCCATGCGACCTGTTGATCCACCCCGAATAATGCTCATAGGCAGAGTGGTGGCTGAGGATGCAGTTGTAGACGTGCTACCAGTGCTCCGACTCTGTCCAGGAAGGCGCAAGGTAACTTCGTCGTCGGTTGCATCCTCCTCCACCGCCTCTGTTGACCTCCTCGAGTGCCTGACTGGGGGTTGACAGTAGGTGGGATCTAGAACGTCATCATCAATTGTTGTGTTTGCACTCCCCTCCCCCTCAGACCGAGCCTCTTCTTGCCCTGACGGAATATTTAAGTTGTCATCCCAATCGGGTATCTGCGTCTCATCTTCATCAGTATGTTCCTCATTGTCTATAACCACAGGTGTTACAGTTTGTGACAAAGGGTCAACATTATGCTCAGAAACTTGGTCCTCACGGCCTGAATCTGAGTCACAAAGGTTCTGGGCATCACTGCAGACCATTTCCTGTTCTGTACTCACTGTAGCTTGGGAGCAGACCTCTGATTCCCAGGCTATAGTGTGACTGAACAGCTCTGCAGACTCAGCCATCTCAGTTCCACCATACTGTGCAGGGCTGATGGAGACTTCAGAGCTGGGAGAAAGCAAGTTTGATTGGGATGACAACTCAGAGGACTGGTGTTTTTTGGATGCGGTACTTGAAGTGGCAGAGAGGCACTTGTTGGACCACTTGAGATCCATTCAAGCATTTTCCTTTTTTGCCCATCATCTACCTTTGTTCCTGTTGTTCGTGTCCGTAACAAAGGGAGCACATCGGATTGTCCACGGTAAGTAGTAGACATCTTACTTTTGCTGGTAGATGGTCTATCTTCAGCAGATGATAATGGAGCTTTGCCACCTTCCCCACGGACAAAACCTTTTTTGCCTTTTCCACCACGCCTCTTCCCCTTTCCACCAGCATCTGTCATTTTGCCACTCATGTTGATTGCGACAAGATTGTGGACTGAAAATGTGGTAGTAAAAATTGAGAGGTGGTGAAGATTGCAGTGGTGGTCTAGCTTTATTAACAGCAGAATAATAAAGAATAAATATCCCTGACAATGCAACATAGTTATAATTAGTTGTAGTGTGCAACGCAGGCAGACGCGCTCTGCAAATGTCTTTGCACTAGTGGGACTATAGCAAAGT